>NC_139231.1:131972474-132572474 GCF_977018435.1 Lepisma saccharinum | reverse complement strand
AAGCCATTTAAATATCAAGGAATCACAATTTTGGAGAAAAAGGTAAGCCGTTAATTATGTCATTTTCAAAAAGTCTGTTGTTGATGGAAAGTAATAAAAAATCTGTATCTGTACACGGTAATGTTCAATAGCATCTGGAAAGAAAATAATTTCTTAAAAGTTCACATCACCACAGCTTGCAAAATTTAAACAAATGAAAGTTACTACATGTGTTTGGTTTACAAGTCCTTTACTAATTCTGATGTTTTAGACGTGTTGCCAGATCCTTCCTCAGGGCTGTCCAAAAATCATATCAAAGGATAAAACCAGAACAAAAAGTGGTTAAAAGGATAAAAGACTTGGGATAAAAAAAAACTGCACCTGTATCAATGCCATCAGCTATTTTCTGTAAAAGGAGCATGTCACTATCTACAGTTATGCAGCACTGGCCCTACTTTAAAAATCAGTCTTCAATTCAGTACTATATTAGGAATGAGTAATGACTGACAAAAAAAAGGAGAGGGAGGGATTTACATACAGTACATTATTGAATGGAAGCAGCAGCAGATAAGAGAGGCATTTCGTAAACCGAGAGCATGCTATTTCAATAAAAACACATTAATTTATCAGTTTTACCAAACGGTGAATCTATGGTAGTCTCACACTGTGGCCATTCAGTCTAAGACATCAGGCTATCCAATGAATGCTGGTTTGAGTCTCTTGGGGGCAAGCATAACAACTTTTCTCCTGAGTTTTCGGCCAGTGTATGAAACCGTGGATCCTGCACCGTGGCCGAACTGTCTGTGACATGCTCTGGGCTCTGGCTACGGGACGTGCGCAGGTCCGAGTCTCCTGGGGAGAAGCTAACACCTTTTCTCCTGAGATTCTAGCCTGTGTATGGGACCGGTCATCACCCATCATCGAGAGAAAATTGGGGCACTACAAATGAGTAGCGTAACCCAGCCATGGAAATCTACCACTAGGGGCTCATCGTGCTGACCACACCTCACTCCGTAACTGGTTGGTTGCATGATCTCGCACCTCGACAGGTGGGAGTGAGGCTGGCAGTCAGTAGGCTCTGGCCCTCATGGGCTGTTGCACCACGGGTTATTATTATGGGACTGTGGCCACCCATCATTGTGAGAATTTGGGAGCTATGAGTGAGTAGCGTAACCCAGTCATGAGAAACCTACAACTGGGAGTTAGTTGCACCCTGTAACTGGTTGAATGATCGCCCGCCTCTGCTGAGGCATGTGGGAGATAGTTGGTAGATAGGCCTTGGCCCTCAAAGGCTGTGGAGCCATGGGTTGTTATGTTATGGGGATTAAGAAAACTTGTTGAAATCATTGACCTTTCAACCTTGTAAACCAAGGGTCGTAGTCAGTACAATAACATCTTTCTCCTTATTCTCTGAATGTTAGTGACATTGAGCATGGAAAGTTAATTGGACATTATCCATTGTCTAATGTTTTAAACTATACTTATTCAAAATTATGTTTCGAGAGAGCACCTCGTCTCTAGTCTTCAGGTGAAATTTCTTTTGAATCGAACCTACGGCAGACCTGTGATTTTACTATAGAGTGACAACAAGGAAAATAACCTTCAGCCAAAGGTCTCCGTGCACCTTCCCTTCTATCGGTTCAACTCGGGCCATAGGGAAGCATATTCCACTCTGTCCCTCCCCTCCACATGGGAGGACAATGCACAGGAGTTGCAGGTCTGAACAGGCTCTTTTGCCTGTAGTCCCACTATACAAATCTGGTGCTTTAACCAATTACTCCCCAGTGCTGTTTTTCATCTGAAGACTAAAGAGATGCTCTCTTGAAACATAGTGTTAGAATAAGTATAAATTAAAGCACTATACAATAGACATTGTTCAATTAAGGTTCGACTGGATCTTTGGCAGCCAAAAGGGCGAATTTTTAAAAATTATCCTCTCCATTCGAAAAACCGCTGTATTATTCCAAAATATGAAAAATTACATATGCTTAGAATCAGTGCTTGAAAAATCTTCATCAGAGCTAGGTGCCAGCTCTGAAATTCAGGTACCAGGAAACACCCTACTGGCAATTGTGCATACTATAAGAAGTTGAGCATCACCGTATTCAAAACATTGCTAAATAATGTGAGAAAGCAGAAAATTAGGGGTTGGGGGACAAAGAATAAGGAATAGTTACTGATTCTATGAAATGTTCACAACGATGATAAAAAAAATCATAACACCATTAAGCCTTGTTTCCATGATATAAAAAACTCAATATGCTGACTAAGGCAGAAATTTATTTTATTTTAAAACATAAACTAAACGTAATGTTTCAACCTTCTAGCAAGGTCTTTTGTATTTAGTACAGAGTCTGAAGAAGACCTTGCTAGAAGGTTGAAATGTTAAGTTTAGTTTATGTTTTGCAATAAAATAAATTCCTGCCTTGGTCAGCATATTCAGTTTTTCAAAAATATAATTTGCTAACTTACGCTGTACTGCAATTTGAACTTAGACTCTTCAAAATTTCATACATGCAAACTTAAAAGAATGGCAATATTACAGCAAAAGATCACAGGCGCCAGGCTGAAATTTTTAGTCGCCATGGCGACCTGGCAACTGGGATTTTTCGAGCCCTGCTTACAATTCCTTCTAGAGCATTGACGTGAATTTTCATGTAGTTTGCCTTCACTGTTGTCTAGATATATCAAAAGTTTCATGATTACATAAGTCTATTAAACTACATTTAATCCAAGAGGTTTTTCGAATGGAGAGGAAAATTTGAAACAATTCGCCCATTCAGCTGCCAAAGGTCCAACCAAGCCTTAACATGGCATGCTAATCTTTCTCCTTCCCTATACACTTCCTTATTTAACAATGTTACAACATTCATGTCCTGGTTAAGACCCTAGGTGAACATGGTTTAAATGCTGATGATTTCCTTAAAAAAAAAAATCTTCATCACTTCATGCAACTTTTCTTTGCACTTTTCAGCCATCTCGTTCATCAACGCTGGTGTCTTTCTTGCAACCATTCAGCAACACACTTTGGATCCTGGTGATGGTATCTGTGCATGTGGTGGCTCTAGTGCTGTACCTGCTGGACAGGTTTTCTCCATTCGGACGTTTCAAGATAGCTAACTCAGATGGCACTGAGGAAGATGCTCTCAACTTGTCAAGTGCAATCTGGTTTGCATGGGGAGTGCTACTAAACAGTGGCATTGGAGAAGGTATGTAATTCTCAGCATTTTTGGATTAATTATGCTGGTTTTGTAAGTATCAATACTGGACATGAAATAATTCTAATAACATACTATATCAAAATAATGCAGGTTTTTAAATTGGATTAGTTATCAGTTAGTGTCAAACTTCAGCATGTATTGATGTCAATAGGAAATGACAATAAATTTTGAGCGAAATTTGAGATGTACATCTCTGGGTGTGCCAAACTATCAGATACATAACTTTTGAAAAAACGTGGAATTCCTAATAATGGTTCATTGATGTATTTGCATTCAATTCATTTCTATGTTCGGATTCACCATCAGATATGTGGGCTGAGTTCATTCCATCCTTCAAACAAGCATACAAAAATTTTGCTTCTATATTTAATATTGTGTGATGCAGTTCATTGTAAAGAAAGTTGTTTATTGAGAATGATAAAGAAAATGTTTTACCTACATCAATGAAGGTGAAAATAATATCTGAAAGATTAATATAGAATTTGATGTTTTTCTCTACGAAAATATTCTTACTGACTCTGTGATATAATAAATAACATTTAAAAATCATGGCCACACAATTAACGTTTGTTTCCATGTTAGAAAAGTGCTAAAGATGCTGACCAAGGCAGTCTATATTACATAAAAGACACTTCACACATAATGTTTTAACTCTCTGTATCAGGACCTTCTTCAGAGTAAGAACTAGTTATAGAGCGACTACAAGGCAAAAAACCTTGGACGAAAAGTACCCGTGCAGCTTTCCCTTCTTCCTTTCATCTCGGGGCATAAGGAAGCATAGTCCACTCTCCCCCTCCTCTCCATGTAGGAGTATGGTACACAGGAGTCACGGGTCTGCGCAAGTTTCTTCGCTTGGTGTTCCACTATAGGCCCTGATACAAGGTAGAAATGTTACATGTGAAGTGTTTTTTATGTAAATAAAGACTGTTTGTACATTTTTTTAAAAAAATTATATAAAATTTCCATGCATGCAAAAGATATTAAGTAATAGAAATCAGGAGAGAATATGGATTTGATCAAGAATGAAACCCAGGTCTCTGGTATACTGCTTCTGATCAGTAATCCAGACCACGTTTCACCAACATTCTTACTTCCAATGTTTTAACCAGTCACACCGCATGTTGTTTAAATTACTGATGAATTCAACGCTGTTGCAGTATCAAAAGGTAAACTAATCGACAGGTAATACAACAGGAGCAACAAATGAGTTGAAGTCTACACTGGCTAGTTGGTTTACACAAGAATGTCAGAGTATGCCAAAGACTCCTAACCAAGTCTGGATTTCTCTTTCAGTTTGTATCGTATAAAATATGATTTTTTATATTTAATATCAAAATATTTTATGAGAATTTTATATTCTTGTCTACAGGGACACCACGCAGCTTCTCCGCTCGTGTGCTGGGGATGGTGTGGGCAGGCTTCGCAATGATCATTGTGGCTTCGTACACAGCCAACCTCGCTGCTTTCCTTGTGCTGGAGAGGCCCAAGACAAAGCTCACTGGGATCAATGATGCCAGGGTGAGCCTCTGTTACACTATTATGTATAATTTTCACTAGAGAGCAGATTTTTGCATATTTGCATGTATAGGGTTTTCCAATAAGAACGATATGATTTTACAATGAAATAAAATAAAAACTATTCCAGATACAACCACACATTTTATATTATTTTGAAGCATAGTTTATTACATTATGTTTTGAATAACACATCATGTAAGTGTCCACCTCAACTTTGTGCACACAAGTGAATTCGATGAACCCAATTTTCGATGACTTTGTGCAATAACTCGGGCCTAATGTCACGAATGCAGCGTTCAATGTTCAATCTTAATGCATCAAGGGTTCGTGGTCTGTTTGCATAGACTATAGATTTCAAATAACCCCACAAAAGCAATCTAAAGGAGTTAAATCACAACTTCTTGGAAGCCAACTAACAGTTGCATTTCTTGAAATTATCCTGTCACCAAACTGTTCTTGCAATACGTCGATAGTGGCATTAGCAATGTGACATGTGGTACCACCTTGTTTGAACCACATGTCCTCCAAATTAATTTCATTGACATTTGGCCACAAAAAATCTGTTAACATCAATCGGTACCGCTCACCAGTCACTGTAACTGCATCTCCTATCTTGTTTTGGAAAAAAAATGATCCAATGATGTCACCATGCCATAAACCACACCATACAGTGACCTCTTGAGGATGCAAGGGCTTCTCGTGAATCTCTTGTGGATTGTTTTCATCGTGAAAAGTAAAACCCCTTTCAAATTTTTCAACGATTCGACGAATAGCAAGCACAGAAGGGTGATTATGTGGACCATAATTTTTGTGAAGTGCACGTCGAGTATTCACAAAAGAACGTCTATTTTCATAATTTGTTTGGATAATAACCAAATATTCCTGAAGCATGTATTTAGCCATTATGAATTGTCACAGTATACTAAACACAAATGAGAACTAGTGACAGTTATAACATTTGAAGCATAGTTGCCAGTTCATTTTAAAATCATATCATTCTTATTGGAAAACTCTTTATTTTCCTTGGGGAAAATTCATGTGCTTTCAATAGATTTATCCATTTGATTTGATTGGGAATAATGTGGTGAAGTTTAATGCTGCATATAAATGCATATTTGAGCTTAATGTGCATATTTGTGTATGTACTGGAAGTAATTTTCATGCAATCGTTCATTTCTAGTTGTCTCCAATTATTTTGTTCTTTATGTCAACAGTAACCTATATCACCTAATCATGGTTCTAGTTGGGTCATGGATATCCAGTAACTGGAAACTACTGTTGTTGCAGAGATCATGAAAACCACCCTCGCACCAATCAACAACATCTAAAAGAAATGAGTAGCACAGTTCTAGGCACCATGGCAGAATAGAGTTGCATTATTTGTTGATTAACTGTTGACATGTTATCTTCGAAAATATGTGTGTGTGCACCCATGTCTCAGATGGTACCTGTTACCAGGGGGGGGGGGTGATAAAGGGGACTTTCCCCTTCTGGTTGCAACTGTTCATGCCTGAGAGCGGGATGTAAAGTGAGACTCTTTCCAATATGAAAAACTTCCAATGCAGGAAAATATAAAATCCAGGAAAACTTTGCAATTTTAAGTTAACATCAGATCCAATTGGCATTCCATTTTCAAAATTGTGTACACTTTTTGAGTAATGGTGTGTTTATGGCATATAATTTTTTGAAAAATAATAATAAAAAAATAAAAAACAATTAAAAGACCTGTTTTTGAGAAAATTGTTAACCAAATTGTGATCCCCACCATCAAAACATTTTTCCTCTGACACAGGCAAGTAATATCTCATGTGAAACAGCTTTTCAAGACCTTTATCTGAATCACATCTACAGGTGCCCTGATTTCCGAAATATTGCAATTCAAAATTAACAAGATTGTGAAAAAAATGTTCGAAATTGCACGTCTTGCACGCCTGTAATTTTGGAAGTACAAAAGATATGGCTCTTCAACTTAGCATAGGTTCCTTCCTCAGATGGCCCTCTCAGTAGGCCAAATTTCAAGAGAGGTTGAAATGGAACGACCCATTATCACTGCTGTTTGTAATTCTGATAGCGTATTGTTATATTACATTTCAAAGCTATTGTTGAAGAGGTTTTCTGTGGCAATCTGCCAAGTCAAACCCTGAAGATGAGAGTGACGTTAGCTCTCTCAAGTTCGGAAGCCTTTCCGGAAATCACCTGGCTCATTGCCCGAGAAAACCTCTTCATTATTCGCCACCAGGAAAGCTTCAAGAATTAAATCTATTGTTATCGATTGTTGATTTCATTCACAGCTCAGAAACACCATAGAAAATCTAACTTATGCCACAGTGAAAGGTTCCGCAGTGGACATGTACTTCAGAAGACAGGTGGAATTGTCCAACATGTACCGCACAATGGAAGCTAACAGCTACAACACTGCAGAAGAAGCAATTGAAGATGTCAAGAATGGGTAACTATCTACTTGAAGCATTGTAATCACTATACTATCACAGCATACAATCACTATCACTATCACCCCTCCCTCTTCCCTACATTTTACAAGCATTTTTGGCACTTTTACTGGGAAGAACAATTGTTTCTCATTTATCGGTGTAAAAGCAGAAAGAAATGTAAACTATATGTGCTTAAGCATACAGTTTTTTTCTAAATTTGCTCTGCAAATTTGTATTTCTTTTAATTAAACTTTCATGTTCCATACATTCATTTAAATTGAAATAATAATTTAATGAACTACTTATGCCGCTAATTCAGTATACTTGTATCGGATATAATACTGATATTATATGGTATTACATCTGAAACTATAAACTAACACATACATGGACTTGCCTCATTACTAAACAAAATTGAACTATTAGATATTATTTACTTGATTTTTTAGGAAGCTCACAGCCTTTATATGGGATAGCTCAAGATTGGAGTACGAAGCAGCTCAGGACTGTGAGCTTGTAACTGCAGGAGAGCTTTTCGGACGATCAGGGTATGGGATTGGTCTTCAGAAGGGATCACCATGGGCAGATGCTGTTACTCTTGCAATTTTGGATTTCCATGAGAGTAAGTAGTTTCATAAATTTGGCATAACTTTATCACAATAGAAATAATCATTGATATTTCAGAAAATGTTACAGATATAAAAAATCTGTGCTTGTTATTTCCTTTAAAAATATTAAAAATTGGAAATAACACACAGTAAGGTAACAATCGCAAAAAAAACAAATCTGTGACATTTTGACAACTTCTGTGAAGTTGTAACAAGACCATCTAGTGCTGTGGTTCTAAACCTTTTTCAGCCCGAGACCCACCTTGAAGGACATTACACTTCATGGGTACCGGCAGAATTACTTGTGGGGTGTGCACCCAGTTTATAATCATATTTTTGCTAACATCGAGTACTTTAAGAAGCGATCTCTTACGCTTGGTTAAACAAATTACACATTCTGCATTCCAGAAAAGTAAATATGTAATTTAAACGACTAATTTACTCTAGTCGAACGTCTAACTAAACACACATGCTGAAATTGAAAACATTTTTTTTTACTCGCCGAACAGAAATGTAGAGTTTAGACTACATACAACACGGGTTGAATTTAAACCATTAAAACAATATATCTTAGAAATTTAAATGTAATAGGTCTTTAAGGCACAGTAAAAAAAATTTTCGAACCAGACTTCGAACACGACCCACCAAACACCCCCTTGGGACCCAGCGGTGGGTCGCACCCCATAGGTTGAGAAACGATGATCTAGTGGCTCTGTTTATTCTCCTCTGTACTGATTTATCTTTCACTGATGATGTCGGAAAATAAATCAATGAAAAAGTGAAGTTCTGTTCCTCGTATGCTTGTTACTTCCTGTGCTGTGTGTTAATTCAACTTTAAACTTTTTTCAAGGTTGTCTGACAGCACATGGCATTGTAATCACTATGGCTAGGATTTTCATGACTTAGCATATCTTTCTGGGTAAGGGTGATGTGTTCCCTAAACATATAGAAATTCATATTATGAAGAACTAATTAAATTAAGGTGCTTTTTAAGGGCATATTTTGGCATATTTGGCCATTTCTGAGTGATAGAGCATATTTTGATGGATTTTCGGTCAGCATATTTTTGCATTTTCAAGAAATATACAGTCATTTTCGAAGTGGATTCGTTCTTACTCCCATGTTTACTCAAGAGCTTTTTTTGTGGGGGGGGGGACTGCAGCAACATCTTTTTCATTTTTGTTTGAAAATTTAGAGAAAGTATTCATTGTGCATTGCAACTCAGGGCCCATAAAGTGAACCAAACATAGTAAATATGTGAAAATATCTCAGCATTTAGATATTGATGTTTGAAACAGTCCAGTTATAAGGGCATATTTCTCAAATTATAGGGCATATTTTGTAAAATTTTAGGTCATAAGAGCATATTTTGGTGAATTTTAGGTCATAAAAATCGTAGCCCTAGTAATCACTATACTATCACAGCATACAAGAGCCCATTCTTCTCTCTCCCCTACATTTTACAAGTTTACTAAGTTGAACATGATTTTGATTTGCTTGATTTGGTGTTTTAAGTACACTTTATGCACAATAAGGCTAATTGGAACTGGGCTTACAGTTTAAAGTGGGATCAAAACCACCATGTGCCTCCACTGGGTATCGAACCTGGGATCCCTCGATTACAAGGCGACGACGCTATCACTGCACCATCGAGGAGGCACTAAGTTGAACAAAAATAACTGTATCTGATCACAATATGATAATTAATCATAAACTACATCTACAAAGATTTAATTTATCAATGTGTTTATTGCTGTGCCATAAATTATTTCTCAACTCTAGCCTTTCTTTCATAGCATGGTTAATTCCTGTTATATGACCACTAATAAAAGAAAATACTCTGCACACAGTAGAAAATAAAATCCAAAGTTATATATCACACGATGAGTTTTTATTATGGTAATTTGCAACAAGTAAAAATATATGATATTAATGAACTTCTTACATCATGTGCAGGCAACAATTTTGTTAAAAGAACACACAAAAAAATAAACAGCATGATAAAATACACTTTAAAAGTCTACCCAGACCTGTGATGACTCTGGTATGGAGTCGAAAGTTTGGACAGACTTTTAAAGTGTCTTTCATCATGCTGTTTATTTGTCTTGTGCAGTTTTTAACAAGAAGTAAGAATATATTCAACTTAGATATTCTAGTGATTTTTGTCAATATGGTCAATGGTTGGTGTATTCCACTACTTTCACATGTAATTTGTTGTGTACAATCATAACATTAATAGGTACACAATTTAGACAAAATAGTTTGAAACTTCTATTTTGATATAATGTAACCGATTTTCTCTGCAATGCAATTTAAGGATGGTATCAATGTCCACCTAATTCTAAATTATTCACTGATATAATGCAATATCCTTCGGTTCATAATTTCCTCACAAACATTTTCAACTTGTTTCATTTAAGGCTGAAGCCATTTGATAGCTAAATAGTATTTAACACTTGAATTACAGAGAGAGGTATGATTCCATGAAAACATATGCCATACTTTCAAAATGGAACATCTGTATCGCTCTGACCTAGTATTAAATTTTGGATGCAAAATTTTGAATTTTAGGCATTTTCTTATTGCCAATATTGCAAGCCATTGCCTATTACAGTTCAACCTGAGTTATACGTATGTCAAGGTGAAGAGAAAATAATATGTATAACTGAGAATTACTTACAAATCAGATTTAGATACCATGTCATATCATTATTAAAATACAGTAATTGTATATATTTTGAGGAACAAGATACACATAATACAGGTAATTTCTGTCATAAAGTGCTAAATTAACGAAACTAAAAATTTGATTCTTAAATACATTACATTTGCCACTTTATTAGTGAACACTTTGATACTAAAATACTGCAGTAGACACTTTAGATTTATAATTTTACTACCATATTTTAAAAAATCGTCAAAAATAGGATTTATTTTACTATTGATTGAGCAAAGTGTTGTATAAGCGATGCCTAAATCTGCAGCTATTTCAGTTTTAGTTTTGTGCGGATTAGCATCCACTGGCCACATCCATTTTACTTTCTGGTCAAGCATGTAACTTCTCCTCTTTCTGTTCTCCATGGCCGACCAGTAGCAACTGAAAACTGCCACTTCTGTGACATTATTGTAGCTTGGCTACATACAAATCAACTGTATTTTATGCAAATTAGTATGCATAACACTGAATTACGTATAAATGCATTATGTACAAATAAGGTTTAATTAACACATTTTTAAATTATATTTTGCCGGAACCTACAGTAACTTACGTATAAAACAGAATTACGCAGAGCTGAGTTACGTATAAAGCAGTTTCAACTGTATGTGCTTTTTAATTTTTAATGCCTATTATAGTTTTATTTAATGGCTAAAAATCTAGACACTACTAACGAAAATGAAAATAAGTATCACGAAAGTATTGTATTCAATATACTTGAATGCTAGTTGATGAAAGTATTGTATTTATTTTGTTTCTTAATTTGCAGGTGGAATAATGGAAAATCTGGACACCAAATGGATTCTACAAGGGCACGTCGAACAGTGCGAACAGCATGAAAAGACACCGAACACCTTGGGATTGAAAAACATGGCAGGAGTCTTCATGTTGGTTGCAGCTGGCATTGTTGGAGGGATTGTTCTTATCATCATCGAAATGACATATAAAAAACACCACATTCGCAAACAGAAGCAGATGGAACTTGCACGACATGCAGCTGACAAGTGGCGAGGCATCATTGAGGTAAAGCACCTGACATCGTCAAAGCACCGTTGCATTCTCTCATCTGCATCTAAAATTCATGTTAAGAAGAATACCATGAAAAATCAGTCATGAGTATCGTCTTACTAGTCACACTTAAGATTGAGGAATGCATCACGAATGCAGAAACTGTTTCTCTGTTTAGAAGAGATTTGCACTCTAACAAAAAAAAAAAAAATCTGAATTCATCAATGTTGCCTTGTATCACTTAAGTCATATCAATTGAATGTTTGAGCCAATGTAAAACAAAAAATAATTTTATAATATATTTTAGTGTACTCCTGCACATCACTTACACTTTACTGAATATATATCTATGTTAACACTAAATGTAGTGCATACATTTTCTTTGCTTTACCTAATACTGCATACATTTTTTGCTGTTCTGAAAATGCTTACAGCAGAAAAAGAAATTGCTAACAGGTTATTCAGGATGAACTAATAACAAGATATACTTGTGTTACAATGGGGATAGAAATTCTGCATGACAGCAAAAAATATTAATTTTGATTAGGGTAAAACTTGTTTACAGGTATGTTTGAGATAAGGCATATTATTGGCAATGGTATTCATTTCTGCAATGGTAATATTTTCTATCACCCTCATTTATACTTGCTTGCACCACTTATTTCTGAATATGACACCTAATCCAATCTTATATCACCATTTACAATTGATCATTTTGCTGCATTGCATACAGTAAAATTCAAATAGATGCATCACCTGATAGATTTGTCCCATTACACTATGGTCCAATGTAGCCTAATGGAAAACTCCTGCCTTGTGTTGAGAGTGATATCAGGTTCAATTCAATGCAGACACAATTTGTGTATATAATTAAATAACAACAAATAGGAAAACTAGGTGAGTGTGGAAATGATGTACCTCTATGAAAAGCCACTCTTGGCCTACCAATATTATTATCATAAAAAAACAAATCCATTACTGAAGCAATAAACCAAATGGTTAACTCTTAAAAGCACATTGGGGACCTATGAAGTTTAGTACGTAATATATTGTACTTCGTATTCCTTTGGAACATTAAAACTTTCTATTTTCAGATGAATGTTCAACAACACTTTAAAACCAGTTTTACAATTTTTGAATTATTACTTGATTGATTTGATGAGTTTTCCAAATATAGTACGTTTATCATTAGTTTCAAAACTCGATTCCAAGGCTCAATTTTAGATCTCTAGGGCTGGAACACTTTACTCTTATGTTAACTCATGATTTACAATTTGTCTAACTATCTTGCTGCGGAGTGATCATTTAATTCTAGAAGTCAAGATGATTAATCACCTTCTCCAGAGCAAGACTGCCTCTTTAAACATCACAGAGGGAATGTCACATTTTTAGACATATAAATGGATGATCACTATGATCGTGAATCATAGTTGGTTTTAGACATTTCGGAAGTGACACCTTCATTTTGGATATCATGGGGGAGGCTATTGCTATTTACACTTCTTATTTTATGAATTGTCGTTAGTTATGTATCTGAGGTGATCACTTAATTGTAGATATAAAAGGGCACAGGGTTATCGCTATTTACTTAATATTAACTGACAATTTAATGTAATTTTTCAAGTGAAAACCCCACACATCTTAATCTGCCCATAGAAAGTATCAACATGGGAACTGCTTTGTGCATCCTGAATCTTAGTCATCCTGTGTCAATCAACACAGATGACTGTGTATATATCTAAGTTGTCGGTGATCAAGTTGAACAGTCCACTCATGACAAGGATCTGAATTCAAATCAGAGTATCAGTGTGTCATGCTTTCATCTATTGCATCTAAGCATCATGCATCCTCATGGTTTGCAATTATTTTAAAGAGTTAAGAAAATATAGTTGAATAATCAAAAACAGGGTACTAACAAGCAAAGACTGAGAAAGATAAAAACTAATGGACAAAAGTTAGCCAATACAATGAGTACGTTGCAGGAGGCATTGCATTCATAATGCAGAAAGTTTCTGGGTCCTGCATTATGACAATGTCCTTTTCCATATGATCATGATGAGTAAAAAGAGATGCACCATTACTTTCCCCCATGTTGAAACCTAACCACGGAACGGTTCTGCGGCTGGTTTTCTGTAACATTAAAGGAAATATTCTTAATTACAGAGAAACTTTGTACTTGCGGTGTCCGTGAAACTGTTTTTTGGTTTGTTCGATTAATTTCAATAGCATGCCAACCAGCAACACAACTAGTTCCAATGATGATGGTTGCAGTGGCCACCGAAATTAATCGAACAAACAAAAAACAGCTTTGCGAAAGCAGTGATTACAAAGTTTCTGTAATTATTTAGTACCGCGTATCTCATTCCTACAATATGAAATCTTAATGTTGTTATTTTTTCACAAAAGAGAACCCTATAAATGCTTCCCATTATTATGAAACCCTGGAAAGACTCAAATCTATAATGTACAAGTGTTATCTTCGTCAGTTTTGCTTTGACTTATGAAGCCTATTTATTTAAGCAAATTCCAACACTTGACTGGCTTGCCTTGTTCTAAGAGGCACATACGGACAAGACAAGCTAGCCCAGTATTCAAATGACATCTCACGTACACATATAAGGAAGTTTTACCCGTGGCCTTATAGACAAAGTATCTTCAGTATGCTCCAAACGTTCAACCTTCCTATTATATCTTTTTAACAATGTTGAGAGATTAAAATCTTAAAAACTTTTTGTAAGCCTGAAGAAGACTTTGGAAACAGAACCACTTGTAAATACTTTTTAACAGTGGTCATGCAAACATTCAAGGAAGTGACATGAATATTGAAAAATAAAACTCTGACAGATTGATACAGTTTAGTTTCACATTAAAATTTTGTAAATATTCTAAACTAATTTAAGTTTTCACAATGTTTAAGTATCGGTATCGGTGAGAATTAATAAGAGTAGTGGTTCAAAGTGATATCAGCTCAGTTCTACTAAGAAAGCACACTGAATGTAATTTAAATTCTTTTTAAACAAGGTGTTGTTTTCCTACTGCGACTGGAAGCAAGTCTATCAGAACTCGACAGATCATTTAGAAGAAATTATCGACTCTCTTAGATTTTACCACTTCAACTATTCAGTGAGTTTAAGAAGTGAAGTAACTGAATTCATCACTTTAAACAATGGCACGTACATATTCGAAAGTCCAGTTATAGAAGGTTTTGAGTCCTCACATTGAAACACACCCATCAGTTTTGCTTGAACTCCAAAGTTATCTAGCTGTTTTAACAGGTTCAGCTCAAAACATAGAATTTGTCATGCGCAGAACATAGTAAAAAATAGATTTTTCGTCTGCCAACTTGACATACATTGATTGATTTTGCTCAAATGTGGTGCCAGACCAGTTCTCCATAGTTAACACGAGCACAAAATTCTAATCTATGTCTTGACTCTATGCACTTTGTTTTAATGTTTTGTTACCAAATTGTAGACAAAGTCAACAATATTTGTGAGTGTCGTTCCGTAAGTTCTGAAACTGTAACCTACACAGAGATTTGGAAATGGCAAAACGTGGAATCAGACAGCTCATTATTAAGGGCATTTCCAATGACACACACACAACTATGTTCCACACCTTGAGGTCAATGAATACCACATGGCCCAGGGCTCCAGATTCCACTGTGAAGACATCCTATGTAGAGTATTTTGAATACACAAAAAAAGTCCATCTCTATTTCATAACAAGCACATTGCAACTTGCCCATGTTAATGTCTTCTACCTCCACATGAGGTATTAATGAAAAATCATATGAAAATAAAAAAGAAAGGCACACTGAGGAATTGAAATCAATGATTAGTGATTACTCAATTTTTTTTTGCTCTTATATTTAAGCTTTGCAAGGATATTTTCAAGGATAAGGACAAGGATATATTATTGTTCATTTCACAATTGGCCACATCATCTGATTCCCTTAATATGCATTTTTTGAGATCAAAATCTTACTAAAACTTAGTAGTTGATTTTAAGATAAATAAATTTCAAAACATTGGGATGCATAGTCATGTTAAAATGAGAAAACAAGCTTAAAGCTCGCCACACCCTACTTGCCAGCATTATAATATTGTAAGTACTCATCTTGGTACATCATAAGGTTGTTGTCGAATATTTTGCCAACTTCAGGTATAGGTTTTGAAACAGAAGCAATTACATTTTGAAGACAGCATTAGTGTTAAAAGTACAAAAGTAAGTATTCACAGCAACTTTAAAATGGTTGTGGTACTACATGTAAAAACTGAAGGTTAAAACATGCTGTTCATGTGGCTCAGTACAACCCACTATTTCATAGCAACAACATATTTTAACGTTCATCTTTTACATGCTACTATAGCCATTTCAACCTTCCTACAGATACCTTTACCATACTTTTAACGCTGCTCTTTCCAAAATGTAAGTGTCCTGTTCGGAAACACATCCTTGAGGAAGCCAAATGAATTTTGTGAAATCCCATGACGTGCCAGCGTAAAAGACTACATGAAAAGTAAGCCAGACAATAATTCTTGAGGTATGTTTGTAAAGCTTTATTCAAGGCAAACAAATGTTCTTTCACTTGTTTTGCAACTGTTATGATACTTACATGGAACTGGAGTCATTTCAATTCAGTGAATAATCAGGTTTAATAATTCATTGATTGATATGGTGTTTTAAGTCCACTTTATGCACAGTAAGGCAAATCAGGACTGGACCTACAGTTTAAAGTGGGATCCGAACCACTATGTACCTCCATCAGGTATTGAACCCGGAACCCCTTGATTACAAGGTAACGACTGTACTACTGCACCATCAGGGACACCTAGGTTTAATAATTTATGAATAATAAAGTTATTTGTTGCTTTGTTGCATCCAAAAGGAGAACAGAGGAAAATGATTTCTTCATAATAGCTATACAAAAACAGATCAACTGCATGGAAAAAAAACCAACACCAAAATAACAGAATGAATAATTGGTACATTACCTCTGAACACTCAGCATGGGAGAATAGAGGACAACTCAAAAACTTTCACCTATTAAATAACAAAAAATGTTTGAATTAGAAAATAAATAAACCAGTTAATTAAAAACAATTAAATGGTAAATATTCAGATAACAACAAACTTAAATTCCTAAGTGTTTTAAAATATCATTGTAATAAAATTTATAGGAATAATATTAAACTGTACATTAATATGCATGCGATTAACATAACCAACAAAATAGTAAAAAACTAAAAATGTCCCGTTTCAGAAACGCAAGACTTTGAGAGCCACAATAGATGCTCAACGTCGTTTGAAACCTAATGGTGTTAACGACCCAGTAACTTTACCAACAACGAAGCAGTGTCCACCATCTCGCAGTCCGGGACCTTCCAGGTCTCCTGGTAATGATGTCAGGCAACAGGCAGCCTACACTCTCCCTTGCACTGATGAAATTGAAGTAGCACCAATACAGGAAGCATGCTAACATGCAAACGCAATTCTACAAAATACTCTAGTATGAAGAAACTATGTAGAAAGCACAATGATAGTTCTGCAAGCACATTCAACACACTTGGGCATTATGTTTTAGGCATTTTTGTTTTTAACGAAATGAAAAAATATTAGCATTCAAAGTAATCTTCAGGTTGTATAAATATTATGCACCAGTTTCATAAATAGCAAAGCATGCATACTGAAAATTTCATGCACTTTATACTAATTCTTCTTAGGACTGAAAGTTCAAAAAAAAAAGCAATAGCACAGATCTAAACTTGGGTTCAGATTATGAGCCTTTAAATTCTTGGGAACTTTTAGGAATGGGTGTAAAGGAAACATATATGAACATAATAAAAGTAATTTTGGGAACTTGAAACATTACAAATTTCAAATATAAATAGTTTCAGCAAGATTCTCTGATCTGTGTCTGGAAAATCTAAACATCAACTTTTACTTTGCACAGAATTAGTACCTTACGAGTTGCTGTCAGGTTGTATCCAGGTAATTCTGGCATTACAAAATGCAAAACTTCATTAATATTCTTGTCAATTATAGAATAGCCACAATTGAAGATATTATAGTGTTTCCATTTTTTCTTTTAACTAACATATATTAAACTCAACTTTCTCTAACTTTATCACAAATTCTTACAGGTAATACAGTAAGATGGCTCAAAACAAAAACTATAATTTCTCATATAAATAAGAGCTCATTAAATAAATACAGATACAAAGCTAACAGTATAGTTAACTTCACAATGACGATAAGAAAAAGGCAAAAATGCAAGTCTTTAATATTTAGTCTCTAAGGTACATAATGTGTATTATCACTGCTCAACTTTTCAATAAAATGTCACCTACAGTAACATCTTGATAAACTATTAATTTGTTGATCATTTCAAAAACCACAACATTATGATTACCTTATGTAATGACTTTGAATACTGCAAAGATTTAAATACCTGCAGAATAAGTAAGGGAAAATGTTGAAGTACTCGTCACGGAAACTATGTACACACACACACACACAGCTTGATAAGTTTTACTCTATACACTTATAAGAAGAAATCTTCCATCCTCCAAAAACAGTTGATTATTTACTTTTTAAAAAAGGCATATTACGCCAGATACAATTAATTGTTGTGGTCTGAAAAGAAAGCAGCACTCGTAGCACCTTATGTGGTCGTGCACACAAGCACACAAATTAATATGAAGTACTTGGCAAATGGTAACTAGTCATGGTTACAAATTACTTACACATTAGGAATGTGTGTTTTTCATTTACAAGGTTATTGCTGGGACCATCTATGTGATTGTGATCAGATTGGAACATATTGCAGCCTAATTTGCTTACCATTCCATTTCCTGCTATTAGTAGTAAACACAATGGAACTGCATTTATTGCATAACTGCAAACTGTTCCACGGGTAATGAACATTGGCATATTTTCAGGTTTATTGGGATATGCCCTGTGCTGAAGGTATCAGTTTTTGAAAGAGAAGGGGATTGAATGATACCACGTGTCAATAAGTCTCTTTTACCTAAAATTTTTTTAGGAAACAGTTTTCAAATACAGAGAAACTAGTACTCACTTTTATCCGCGAAGCTGTTTTTTCTTCTTTTTCGATTAATTTCAGTGGCCACTGCCACCATCCTCGTTGGAACTTGCTGCGCGATATGGAAATCTTTCAACCCATTACATAAATGTTCATGCAGTGCCATTGAACATATGCATATATTTCAAAATATGCTGTTAAAAGTCTTTAAAACAGTACATAACAGTTTCTGGCCAATTATTTGAAAGTTCTGGTCCAAAACACAGAGAAGGTTTGCAATGAAGAGATCTGTTAAATGAAGCGTCACTCAACCCTCTTTCTCATTTAAAATTTTTGAGGTATTGCCTAGAGTACACTTCACCCACCTCCAACCCCCCCCCCCTCCCACCAAGGAAATGACACCACTGAATTCATCCCATGCATTTTTATGGAGCAATGTTGAATTTGTGCATTATATTTTGACCTAATCCCTTTCACAGCTTGAGCAATCTCTTTCTTTTCTTCTTTAGTATATGCTTTCCATGTGTTTATGTGCACTCAACACACAATTTAGTTTGTTTTGATGTGCGTTTGGCATAATTTTAAGGAGTATCTAAATTTCTCTTCACTTTTTCTCAGCACAATTCATTATCAGATGCATGAAAACGCACACAGAAACAACAACTTTTGGCTGTAACATAACTTCATTTGCAAATGCTTATGTTTCTAGTCATACAGGATGTTTATGGCACTTTGGTGACATTCTCGAAGTTCTATTTCAAAGTATCAAAGATGATCCTTGCAATTCTTGTACCAAAATATTCCTCATTACTTTCAAGATATAGGCAAGTTTGGTAAAGAAAATAGTGTCCAAAAATATCTGCAGAAATCTTTTAAAACTTCAGACTGTTACACTAACATAATGTTCACAATGCAATATTATACAATGCTCAACAATTAAATCTTAAAAAAGAAGAAACTTTACAGAAATTCTGTTGAAAAATGGCTTCCATATATTTTACAATGGTCAATAAACTAAAGCTTTAAGTGTTTTCTCAAATACTTTTAAATTTGTAGAAAAAGAACTAAAGGAAGAGAATAGGCACTCAGGCAATGCAAACTAGAATAGTTTCTTGTAGTACAATGTACATATTATAACATCACTTTTGTCTAAAAATTTCACAATTGTCACATAAAACACTGTAAGCAAATAAAGTTCCTCGCTAACAAAAATAATGCAGCATGTTTTCTCTCTCTCATGTTTTTGTAAATTCTTAGAACTTAAAATAACAAATGATGGTGCGAAAATTGTAATCTTATAATTTGGCACATGCAGAAAATGTACTACTTTATAAGTGGAATTTTTTGAGAAAAATGCATCTTAACTAGGACCCGAACCTGGGTCTCTGGTATTCATGGCATTGCCTTGCAAATTGAGCTACCGAGTCAACACTATTCTCCCCATATTTTACAGTTCGGTTGTTCTACCTCTGTGCAAGTGTGTCACTGATACCACAATGGAATCAGATGACATCTATCGGGTCCAGTATCCCCAAGCATGAAGCTGTACATAAGCCTTATAACTTGCTGATAAGATCTCAAAAAGTCCTAGTAATATAGCAAAAATTCCTGAAGTATTGTGGCACAGCAGATATACTACAGGGTCCGGCAGAGGAGTTAGACGGTTTTGAAATTTGAATAACACACTTAATTTTCAAAGGTACAGAAATGTATTACTACAGAAATACAGGTTATTGTATGCCATTTTTATTTACCACGACAGTTCGTGTAAAAAAAATGCCGCCTTCAATTTACTTCTATACACATTCGAAGGCCTTTTTCCATTCCTTTTAAATGACCTACGTAAGATCTTGAGTCAGCACTTTGTCCATTTGAACAATTGAAATAAATTCAAATCAACAATCGACGATTCGGTGAGAAGTTGGTGGCCTGCTTAACTGTTTGTCAGCCCAGTAAGCATGGAGCCCTGGAATGTGCAACATTGAGCGTTTGTTGTGAAGGGATTCTTCAAGACTGGAGAATCTGTATTGAAAACACAGCGCAGCATCTTTTTCAACGTCACCAAGCCGCAACACTATCCTCAGGTGGGTGCAGAACTTCAGATTGACAGCATCAGCTATGAATAGGTCACCACCTGGCCGTGTTCCAACCGTAAGGACACCAGAAAACACAGGACGAGTAAGGGAAGATATCGTTAGGTGCCCAAGACGGTCTGACAGCCAGCATGCTGTAGCATTGGGGATTTCAGATCGCTCAGTTCGGCGAATGTTACATCTGGATCTGAAATTTCACCCTTACAAGATTATGCTTGTGCAGGAGCTGCATGATGATGACTTTGTCAATCGTAAAAGATTTGCTGAACGGATGCTCCAAATGTCCGAGGAAACGATTATTCTTATGAGTGACGAGGCACATTTCCATTTAAATGGATCTGCAAACAAGCAAAACTTTAGATATTGGTCAAACGAAAACCCACAGGAGCCCATGCTTACTGGGCTGACAAACAGTTAAGCAGGCCACCAACTTCTCACTGGATCGCCGATTGTTGATTTGAATTTATTTCAATTGTTCAAACGGACAAAGAGCTGACTCAAGATCTTACGTAGGTTATTTAAAAGGAAAAAGGCCTTCGAATGTGTATAGAAGTAAATTGAAGGCATCATTTTCTTTCTACATGAACTGTTGCGGTAAATAAAAATGGCATACAATAACCTGTATTTCTGTAGTAATACATTTCTGTAAAAAAAAGTAAAGTGTTCCCCTGTGCATAGCACCACGCCATGAAGGCGTACATTTCTGTACCTGTGAAAATTAAGTGTGTTATTCACATTTCAAAACCGTCTAACTCCTCTGCCGGGCCCTGTGCATAGAAATTTAAGCAAAAATAAAAAAATAAAAATAAAAAAATAAATTGCTGTTGGCAGAAAAATGGCACGGCATGTCTGAGACCCAGGTTAGAGTCCTCGTTGAGCTTGCATTTTTCAGTTAAATTTCTATGACAATTGTAAATCTGTAGAAAAGGAAACTGTACAATCCTTGCATACGTTACTGCGCAATAACAAAAAATAACTGTCACAATTCATCTCTTTGCTCTACAACTGGCCTGGCTAACTATTAGATGTAGCGATACACAATAATATACGATACAAAAAATAAACAGAAGGTATGTACAGTCACAGACACTTCTGGGTTGTAACAATCTTATTAACTTTCCATGTAATTGTTACAACCCAGAAGTGTCCATGACTGAACATAGTTAAGCTTCTTTTACATAGTTACCACCTGTATTCAGGTACTTGTGGTTACAGTTTGATTTTCTTACCGTCACTTTTCTGACACTTTTTGATAGACATTGCGATATGATGAAATTGATGAAGTGATACACACAAAGAATAACTATGCCCAGGCGCCATGGCATTGTAGCAATCCATGCTAACTACTCAGCCACAAAGGTTGGCACTTGTTATGGAGTATGAATTTTTGTATCCCGTTATTGGCAACTGTTCTAGGATTGTAGAGGAGTCTTGTTAATGGAGGAAGGAAAGGCCATCACTGCAGTAGTATGCCTACAAAGGCCAATACAGAACAAGAGTTGCATGTTCTCTTTCTCAATAACAACAATGCACATTCTTGCACCACAACAGGAACACACATGCAAGAGCCGGCTAGAAACTGCTTGAACATCCACCTTACAGTCCAGAACTGGTACAATCTGACAGATGGAAGTGTGATTGGGGAGCAGTAGTCCAAAAATGATGAATAGCACAGAAGGATGACTGTACATGCAGGTGACATTCTTTGATAAGCATATAAAAAAGCTTGTGAACTGAATGCTATGTGGAAAAGTAGCAACAGTACGAATATATTAATTGTATACCTACTATTTTCTTTAACATTCTATATTTCTGAAAGAAATGAATGTACAAATATGTAGTTAGGTGCAGCACAAGGCCTACAAAATAATATGTACATGAGATAAATATATTCTAGTTCTACCAGTCAACAACAAAACCATTAGATGCACTACAACTTCTTGAAAAGTGTGGCTCAATCAGAGATTAAACCTACACCTTTAGCTCTTCATACAAATGTTCTACATTCCCAGGCAATTCTGTCCCCTGTGTAAGTTTTATATCTATTGTAGATATGTTTGTATTTGTAGTTTTGTTATTATCACTTTTCTGCCACTTTTGGCTAATCACAACAATGAGAATGAGTGATAATTAGATTAAATTCAATTGTTGGGTTATTGTTTTAAGTCCACTTTATGCACACATCGAGACTGGACCTACAGTTTAGTGAGATCTGAACCACTGTGCAATGTGCACGGAAATCAAACTTGGGACCCCTTGATTACAAGGCGATAACGTTAACACTATGCCATCAGGAAGGCGCTACATGAAATTGATGAAGGGCCATGCCAGGACTTGAACCAAGCAACTTCAGAGGCAAGATCGAAAGTCGACCACCCTTCAGTCACCAAGCCGGCACCCAATCATTTTACATACGTCTATATGTTCTGCCATTTGAATTTACACAGGGAAGGAAACTGCTCTACTTAAATCTACAAGACCTCAATGAAGTAATGAAGGGTTAAATTTACAACAATTATCTGATATACCAATATATTAGTACCAGAACCAATTCAACCTAAAATAAACACACCTAACAAAAACTATCACTTAGCAGAATGCATCCATTGCATCTTCATTGTTCTTGATAGCAGATATATGTATCACAGACCAGTGGCAATTTTCCCAATCTTCACAACATTCACATATGGAACGTAGGAAATGTCTCTTTCAATTTCGTTCAGATAGTTCCAACATGCATGCACCCAAATGTATACACATAAAATACCACTAATTAGAAATGTCTTTAAACATCCATTTTTATGTGTCGCACAGAGATGAAATACATCTTCATAAATCTTCAATTTCTTTACTTTTCACTTATTATTCAGAATAAGTATATATACACACACATAATCCAATACACTGTGTCTCCATGTAGCAATTTGTTCTGTGACTGCAAATCTTCATTACGAATCGAGAACATCACGAATTCCATCACTGTTGATCTGAAATTAAAATAAAACAAACAATTTGTAAGCCATTTGTAAATTTGTGTAAAATTTATGACTGGAAATGAAAAAAAAATTGCAGGTACATAATTCAAAAAGCAATTAATAATAAAAAAAATCCATACAAAACTATGGCTTCCTAATCAGGATACAACTTTTTTTCGTTGCTCGTTAATAAAACAGGCCTTTGTACTGCACACAGTACATGGGTCCCCAAAAAGTGTTAATTAAACTATTCTTACAAATGGTAATATTTGAAAGAATATAGTTACAAAGGAGAGACTGAAATGCAAAACACCTATGTAAAAAATAACGTACGTACCACAAAATGGGAAACAAGTTGTGGGTGAGTCGAGCTCTTGAACATCAATACGTGGTGAGTACTTCCAATTTTCCCCATCATCAGTCGCCTATTGACTCTATGGCCAAAACCTTCTCCAAGGGATGGTATTAACCTGCTATCCAACGTGCCTTTCACTGTCCTTTCCAAGATTGTTGTTAACTGATTTGTAACAACCACCTGCAAATGCATAATTAAACGTTCAGATTAACTAGTCTCTCATGGAAAAATTGGAATGAACCAATATGAATTTGAAACAGATACTAAAATTTACCAATATAGATAATACCTAGTCTTACCATAAATACTGTCACAAAGGTTTAAGTAAACTGACACAAAATGCTGAGATATATTTTAATATCCTAATAACATTACTGAAATGGATGCATGACAAATCAAAATCACAAATCAATATTCATAATGGCCGCCCTTAGCACGCACACATTCCGTAAGTCTTTGTGGCCACGCATCAAATGAATTACGCAACACATCGACTGGAAAATGAGAACTGCTTTCAGAAGAGACCGGCCACTTTAAACTTTCAATCTGGGGATGTATCTTCTTGCAAGCCATCTTCTGAAGCTTGGACCACAATTTGTAGTCCAAAGGGTATAGGTCCGGACTTGCAGAAGGCCAATCTGAAGTGGAAATGAAGTCTGGAACATTTGCTATGAGGGCACCCTCCAGTTCTGTGAAAAAGGGGTAAAAACATCAGGCAAAGTGTACCAGAAGACAGTGCTTGAGAGACTAGTTAAGAATGTCAACAACACTCTCTTCCATGGTCAGAACTGGAGCTTCTATCAGGATTCAGCCCCAACATATGGGGCCCGAACAACACAGCAGTGGCTGGAGGCAAATGTACCAGACTTAATTTCCACTTCGGATTGGCCTTCTGCAAGTCCAGACCTATACTGTGACGCACAACGGGGAGAGGCGAAAGGGATGGCATGAGACTCTTTATGAAAGTTTATGTAGGTGTTAACCCTTTCCCCACCTCGCCACCGTGAGCACTATAATTTGTTCATAAAAAACAATTAGTACAATAATATTTATACAAATATTGAATTTATTATTTCTGCGTTGTAAAAAAAAATATGATTAAGAACATTATAAGTATATACTTTTGCTTCTTGTATTTACAGTTCCGTCTTAGTTATTCGAGGCCTCTACTATTTGTTTTACTTATCCCATGCACACACACTAACTAAGTCCCGGCGCCTTTCGTTGGGGCCCTTATTCACTGCACTCTCACCTGCATATTCCTTCTAAGCTAGTCCAGTCCTCTTCTTTTACGCACTTTCCTTCTGCGGCTTCTTTCTTTCACTGTGTCCAATCTTTTCTTAAGATCCTTGCTTCGATATTACACATGTCAAAAAATCCTTATCCGCACTATTTGCACAATGCACACTCGCACGCTCTCTACAGGCTGTTTTACTATGTCCTTCTACTCCGCCATATTATCTCTTTGTTGTGTCTTTTTGTAGACTCTCTCCTCGAAGAGAGAAAAAAAGACATAAAAAAACTTCCCCCTTCTCCCCCCTGGGGTGGTTCTTGGACTGACCGGCAGAGGGGGTGTCCAACAAGAGTCATTTTTGGTCAGTCACGAGGTGCTGCCCTCTTGCGTATTCTGTTACACTACATGTTGAAATTCCACACCTAGCTGCCCATAATCTGTTATGGACCGTATATGAGGGTACACTGGTAGTACTGGACCTCAACTAATCCCTAACTATTTTTTTATTTATTTATTTATTTTCAATAATGAACTCAACAGGCTGGCGCCCAGTTAGAGAGTTCAGAGATACAGGTTTTTATACATGCTTCAGTGACTGTTATTTGATATTGTTTTCATTACACAGTTTTTAAATTGTATATATGGCATAGAGAACAAATCAATATTTTTGTTACGCTTTTCCAAGGCATTGTAGAGAATACTCATTCTCCAGATAGGGGATTTCTTGACAATGTTTGTTCGCGCTCTATTCACAAAAAAGGTTTGATGATTGGGTCGCGTCTTATTGTTAGGAACACGTAATTTAAATTGTGAGATCCAAAGAGGAGAGCGAAGTTTTCCATTATATATTTTCCAGAGCAGCAGCAGGTCGCGCACTGTCCTTCGATCGTCAAGCCTGTGCATTCGGAGCTCCTCTATTAGATTACTGTACGAATCAAATTTGGGATAAATACCTTCAAGTTTATACTTCATATAACGTAACATCTTTGATTGTACTCGCTCTATTTTTGTAGTCTGTACTATACAGTCAGTGTTCCATACAACAGACCCGAATTCAAGTTTTGAACGCACTAATGAGTAATATAATACCTTAAGTGTTTGGGTGTCTCGAAAGTCTCTGCCCATTCTAATAATGAACCCGATAAGTTTGTAAGCGTTGCCTATTACTTTGTTAATATGGTGAGTGAAAGTTAGCTTAGAGTCAAAATATATTCCTAGGTCCTTTGCTGTTTCAGATTTTTTCAGATTGGTATTATTAAGTTTATATTGAAAATTTAAGATCGTTTTTTGTTTAGAGTAGGTAACAGAATAGCATTTTGCTGCATTAAGAGAAAGACCGTTGCACAAGCACCACGCACTCAACCTATTTATGTCTTGTTGTAGACAGACACAGTCTTCAATATTTTTTATTCTTTGAAAGAATTTCAGGTCGTCTGCAAATAACAGTTTTCTAGAATTAATCAAATGCTCTGGTAAATCATTGATTAATAGAAGAAAGAGAAGAGGTCCTATGTTCGACCCTTGAGGTACTCCGGAACGTACTAGAAATTCGCTGGATGTGTGGCCTTTATACGAAATATATTGTTTTCTATTCATTAAATATGACGCCACAAGTTTCCTGAGGGGAAGGGAAAAGTTGAAAGTGCCCAATTTACTTAGTAGTACATCATGATTTACAGTGTCAAAGGCTTTGGAAAAATCAGTGTATATTACATCCACCTGCCCCCCATCATCTAGCACCGTGCTTATATAATGCAGTTTCTCGCCAAGGTTTGTTTCTATTGAGCAGTTGGGCAGAAAGCCATGCTGGTATTCAGAAAAAGTTTCTCTGACATGGTTATATATGTGGCAATATAAGATTTGCTCAAATATTTTAGCAGGGGCAGATAAAAGAGCTATAGGACGATGGTTTTGTATGTTTCTGTTCTCCGAGGATTTCGGTACTGGACATACAGCAGTAACTTTCCACCGTTCGGGAAACTGCATAGAAGATAATATCGCATTGAAGATAATAAAGAGTGGAATTTTTAAAATGTCTACACATCCTTTGAAGATGTAGGGTGGGATTTTGTCTGGCCCTGCCGACTTCTTTGGCTTTAATTTTTTTACAGCTGCTTCAATTTCAGACATACTGATCATCTGAATGTTGAGTGAATCTAGCATTTTGCACTCTGTGTGCCCCGCCATGATCTCGAGGTTATACTTTGCCGTATTGTTTGCATACACAGATTGAAAGTATTTCGCAAATTCATCAACGACGGTATTTAGGTTTAATATGGGTTCATTGTTTGAAGAAACTGGAAACTGTTTGTTTTGCCTGTTGCGATTTATGTATGACCAGAAAAGTGACGGGTCACTTTGAATATTGCTTTCGATGTCGAACAAGTAATTATTATGGGCGGCTGATATTTCTTTTTTGATTGCTTTTCTGAGTTCTTTAAATTTGTTGGCATGGTGAACTGGGTTACCTACGTTTTGCTTCCATTTTTGGTGGTGGTGAGCCTTTGCTTTTATTTTTTTAATTATATTGGCGGTAAACCAGCATGGATATTTAGGAGGGGTTAGGCGTCTTAAGGGGATGCACGCGTCAAATGCTTCGTATATTATGTTGTAAAACATATCTGTCATTTCGTTTACGTTATCACAGAGTTTTAGTGTATCCCAGTTAACGACCGATAGTTTGTTGTATAGTTTGTTAAAGTCAGCTTTTTTGAAATTGTACGAGAGGTTGTTTGGTGGATGGTTACTCTGTGTCCTTTTTCTGTGCTTTATTTCTATTACGAGACAAGGATGATGCTTATCCTCAGGCACGAGTGGCTGAGTTTCTCGTGTCAACTGCATGCCAAAAACGTTACTTAGCACAAGATCGAGAGTTTTGCCGTTACTATTTTGAATGTTATTTACGCTGCGTAATTGAAAAAAGCACATTTGATTGTATAATTCGCGACATACAGGAGTGGCGTTAACGAGGTTGTATTCGTTGCTTGTTATGCAAGGGATATTGAAATCCCCTATGAGGAGAATGTTATGTGCGGGTCTACAATGCCTTTCAAGAAAATTATAAAATAAGTTGTAAGACATGTCATTACAGCATGGAGTAAAGTAAACAATACAGATGTATAAGGTAGGCAGTCCATGAATTACAATTTTCACAAGCAATGAGTCGACGTTAGGGTCGTCGTTAAATTTGCCTACGAGCGTCGCTGCGTATTTGTTATGAATTGCCAGAAGAGCACCCCCGCCCAGATTTTTCCCAGAGTCAGTCGGGTTCCTGTCAGATTGGAACACGTTATAGCGATCATCAAAAAGTTCCGTGCTTAGATGGTTTTCATTAAGCCAAGTCTCTGTAATTGCTACGATGCTGTAATTGTTAGATAATATGTTCTGAGAGAACACTTGCATTTTGGTACGCAACCCGCGAACATTTTGGTACACTATGCTAAATATGTTAGTCTGAGAACTTACGTGTTTATGTTTGTGGGAGTTGCCCCCGGGCTGACATTCTTCCTCCGTTGCTGTCACTGCTACCACGTCACTTGAGGGAGGGGTGGGATTTGGGAGGGGGTGGGGATTTCCAAGCCCAAGATGAAAGTGACCACTTTCAGATATCTGGTCCAAACTGGCACATGCATTTGCTTGTTTACATTTCCCGAGTCCGCGTTCCTCCCTTCAAATTCTCTGTAGGTTGTTGCCTTGGCGCCTGGGGTACCGTTGAACTAGAGGAGGGGTGGAATCTTGACCTATTTGTCCAAGATGGCCATTGTCCTCTTCCTTTCTTGTCACAGGTGGGTGATTAGTGGAGGGGGGAGCCTGTTGCTTGCACTGGTTTGCAGACGGAAGTGTGGACGCTGTCGCTCTTGCTTCCTCCGATGTTGTCAGATTTCCAATGTTGAGGGGGGAGGGGAGAGCCTGGTTCTTGGAAAACGAAGTGTCCGAAGAAATTTGTGTCTCAGGAACTCCTACATAATCGCTCTGGTTGTCTTCCAGGTCCCATATGGAATACTTTTTACCGTTTACATTGAGGTACTTGTACGTGAGATGGGCTTTGCATCCTTGTTGCCTGGCTTCGAAGAGATGCTTCTTCAGTCGCTGCCTCTGTTGACGAACAGCAAAGGAGTAGTCCTGTTCGATATAAATGTTGGTGCCTTTGAGTTTGTTGCTATGTTTTAGAACTTCCTCCTTGGTTGTATCCCGCAGAAACTTACACACGATAGGCCGGGGTTTTCCTGAGTGCGCTCTCCCTGTACGATGGGCTCTTTGGATGGAGTCCAACGGTAAGGAGAGATGGAGTCTGTTTGTTATTAAGTCTCGCACCGCGTTTGCTGATTCATCCCACGTTTCGCGTTCTTTTTCCGGAACACCATGAAAAACAAGGTTCTGCCGCCGTGACCTGTTCTCAAGGTCATCTATATGATCCTCCAGAGATCGAACATAAGACTGCACTTCACTTACATCTAACTTGAGTTGGTCTGTTTCGGCCTCGATTTTTTTCATTCTTCCTACCAGTCTGCTCACAGTGACAGATAGTTGCTTCACTTCGCACATAATAGCTTCATTCGAGCTTTTTACCTGGAGCATAACCTGCTTCAGTTCGGAAAGTTCGCTCTGGACATCAACGTTGTTACGTGGGCCTGGATTCTGCTCAATTCCGCCTATAAGCAATAGCGTTAACACCACCAATCCATATGCGACGTAGCACGTATTTCTCCGTAAATCACTCCCTACTTTGCCTTGGGAGCCTGATCGCCAAGCAGCTCGGAAGAGGCCGATCGCCTGCCGCCACTGCATCACTGAGATCCCCATCTCGTTCCACTTGACTCGCCGCTGGAGACCCAAATACCCCAGGAAAATAGGAATAGATTAATATTTAATATAAACCCAAGGAAAAAATATATACATATATATGATTGAAATACGAAATTTCTACCCGCACTTTCTCACCACAGTCCTCCTTGACTGGATCACTTATACTCCAGAGAAGAGCGCAAACTACACACGGAACATATACAAAAAAAAAAATATGTATATTATTATTGAAAAAGAAATACTAAAGTGGTGGTTGCCTCACATCCCCCCTACGTAATCATACAGTAGGGCAAGCCCTCTAGAGCATGATTTCGTACACCTCGTAATTTAATAAATGATTATTGTTATTATTTTTTTTAGGGGGACATAGCCCCTGAGTCGGCCAATGCTTGATAATGGCTTCCACCTATTCCAACTGAAATAATGGGCATTCTTAGCACCTCGCTCTTCGCATCTTCATTTTCATTCTGAATGAGCTGGTCAAATATCGAACAAACAACGTCTCCATTTCCATTGTTATTGTGGCTAATATTTACTGCATCTCTTGTATAAACTTGCATTACTTTAGTTTCATATTCTTCCATTTCATCCTCACAATTTGTATTTTCTTCCCCAGATAAATCAAAAGATTCATTTATCGCAGTCCGGTTTCCTAAGTGTCTTTCCGCATTTCGGATATTTCCCTTTTGTCATGCTTCATTATTGGAGGGACAGTCTTCCTCATTTTGCCTTGCCACTGATACACTGTTGGCAGAAAAGAACCGCGAGCTCTGTTGTCCACGATGCACCTCTTCCTCCCCCCCTAGACCCGTGGTTGCCACCATTACGTCTGCTGTAGCTCCCCCCTCCTCGGCCTTGCTGCGCGAAGGGTCTGGGGCCCTGAGGCGGTTGCCTCTCGAACCTGTTGACATTCCTTTCATTGTCGCGAGAATAACTCGTATTTGGGCTGACGTAATTATTCCGTCTGTCTCTATCAGTTTCTCCGCCACGCACAGAATTTACCTGTCTCATCCTCGCTCTATTGTTCGGTTGAAAAGTTGCAGCATGCGACGTTTCTTGGATTTCCTTAAGAAGGTTAATTAGCTGCTTAGAGGTGTCGACCGGTGACCCTATGAGGCACCTCTGAGCGTATGCAGGCAATTGCTTTATAGCCATTTTAGCTAACATCCTGTCATCGAGCGGCGAAGGTAATATTGCGTTCTTCTGGACAAGGGTCATAACATATTCACATACAGATTTCCCGTTGGCTGGATTGTATCGAGAAGTAAAGAGCTCAGCACGCAGTCTCAGGAGTCTCTCTTCACTCAGGTACTCTTGAGAAAAACAACTTTCAAACCCCTTGTAATCCGTAATATTTCCTTTGTGGATAGTAAACCAATTAGCAGCCGCGTTTCTCAACGACAGGCCCGCGACCTGGGCTTGTTGCTCATATGGTACCTGAGACAACGCTAAATATGTCCTCATTTCTTGCATGTAATTGTGCGTTTTTAATTCATCCTCAGTTTCGTGATAGGTGGGCAATTTCAAATCTCTATGTAGGTATGCATTATTGCCATTGTTAGAGGGCGTAACTGAGCTTGGTCGTGAACTTTGCCTCTCACCTTTATCTATGAAAGTATCTAACTGTTGAGTGACTGCGGAGATAGCCGATTCTGTATCCTTTCTTACAGATACGATGTCACTTTTAAGGCCCGACACTTCCTCTCTCAACAAAGCAACCTCTTGATGGAATGCGTCATACTGTTGCTGCAGTGCGTTGTTGAATTCTGCCATCCCTGCTTGCATTACACTTTCTGCAGTTTTCTCGCAGTCACCTCCTGTGTGGATACGTATATCCTCCATTCTATTATTGTGGAGAGTGGTGACCCTTTCCTCTAATTTGTTTGCCCTATCGCTTACACAATCTATTCTGGAGCCAGTGATCTCATTAATCTCAATGAATTCGCTCTCAAGCTGACCCATCCTTTCCTCAATACCCCTATTGGCTTCGGACAAATCTTTAAAATTTTTCTTCACTCCCCTTTTAGTTCTTGGTAACCTTTTTCCAAGCGTTTTACATCATCTTTTATATTGTTATGATTTTTCTGAAGCTCTTCCTCATTTTTTTCTAACCTCTTCCGTGTTTCCTGCTGATCTTTTTTCATTTCTTCGAGGGTACCTTGGACATTTTGGAGTAAGGCAAAAATTTCTTCATTAGTTATCTGGCCTCCCCCCAAGCAATTACCACCGACAGGTTTATGAACCGCCCTTTGCATTTAGCACTCCTCTTTGGACTTAGCGTTCCCTCCACAGTGGCATCTTTAGGAAGACCCTTTGGAGAAGGAATAAAACTAGACGTGACATTATCACGCGTACGCCTCCCCATAATGCTAGTCATGAATCTATTCCTTTTCTCACTTTAAATAAAACACTAACAACAACACAAATTTAGAAATACTCCACAAAAATATAACTTTGCTTAAGTCCTGAAATAAAGATTTAAAATTACCTATAAAATTTACTTTCTATTCTACACTACAGCATGCATCCTCACATACGATCCATGACAAATACAACGGAACTGGCATTTTAATTTTCATCTTTTCAGATTTAAAACTGAGTTACTAATCTATTGTTTCCTTCTTTGATTTTTTCTACAGCTCACATGGATTCGCGCCACGCTATTGGGCGCCATGTGATGCACAACGGGGAGAGGCGAAAGGGATGGCATGAGATTGTTTATGAAAGTTTATGTAGGTGTTAACCCTTTCCCCACCTCGCCACCGTGAGCACTATAATTTGTTCATAAAAAACAATTAGTACAATAATATTTATACAAATATTGAATTTATTATTTCTGCGTTGTAAAAAAAAATATGATTAAGAACATTATAAGTATATACTTTTGCTTCTTGTATTTACAGTTCCGTCTTAGTTATTCGAGGCCTCTACTATTTGTTTTACTTATCCCATGCACACACACTAACTAAGTCCCGGCGCCTTTCGTTGGGGCCCTTATTCACTGCACTCTCACCTGCATATTCCTTCTAAGCTAGTCCAGTCCTCTTCTTTTACACACTTTCCTTCTGCGGCTTCTTTCTCTCACTATGTCCAATCCTTTCCTAAGATCCTTGCTTCGATATTACACATGTCAAAAAATCCTTATCCGCACTATTTGCACAATGCACACTCGCACGCTCTCTACAGGCTGTTTTACTATGTCCTTCTACTCCGCCATATTATCTCTTTGTTGTGTCTTTTTGTAGACTCTCTCCTCGAAGAGAGAAAAAAAGACATAAAAAAAACTTCCCCCTTCTCCCCCCTGGGGTGGTTCTTGGACTGACCGGCAGAGGGGGTGTCCAACAAGAGTCCTTTTTGGTCAGTCACACGAGGTGCTGCCCTCTTGCGTATTCTGTTACACTACATGTTGAAATTCCACATCTAGCTGCCCGTAATCTGTTATGGACCGTATATGAGGGTCCACTGGTAGTACTGGACCTCAACTAATCCCTAACTATAACCCAAATACCCCAGGAAAATAGGAATAGATTAATATTTAATATAAACCCAAGGAAAAAATATATACATATATATAATTGAAATATGAAATTTCTACCCGCACTTTCTCGCCAGAGTCCTCCTTGACTGGATCACTTATACTCCAGAGAAGAGCGCAAACTACACAAGGAACATATACAAAAAAAAAAATATGTATATTATTATTGAAGAAGAAATACTAAAGTGGTGGTTGCCTCACATATACCCTTTGGAATACAAATTGTGGTCCAAGCTTCAGGAGATGGCTTGTAAGAAGAGACATCCCAATATTGAAAGTTTAAAGCGGTCTCTTCTGAAGGCAGTTGCTCATTTTCCAGTCGATGTGCTGCGTAATTCAATTGATCCGTGGCCATTCCGTAAGACTTCCGGAATGTGTGCATGCTAAGCGTGGCCATTTTGAATAATGACTTGTGATTTTGATTTGTCATGCATCCATTTCAGTAATGTTATTAGGATATTAAAATATCTCTCAGCATTTTGTGTCAATTTACTTAAAACTTTGTGACAGTATTTATAATAAGACTAGGTATAAAATGATTTGATATAAAATAGCAAAAAAATCCATGAAGGCTCTGCATGGTTCATTCACCTCCTTAATTAACCTTTACTCTGCCGAGGGGGTCGTCAGAAAGTAACCCCAGTTTCGCAGAAGCCTTTGGCGCGAATTTTCAATTCGTACACTTATTTGACAAAAAATGTTATAACGCCAAAGCCAATAAGAAGGGCTGGGTGGGCTGCGGTCTCCAACTTTCAATGAAAAAATCATAAAAATTGGGAGTTTGTTTCACATATTCTATAATGTAATGCACCAAGGAACATGAAATGACTTTTATTCGGTTGAGAAAGGACCATTCTTTATAAATAAAGCTAAAGTTTGCATCCCCTTCCCAAAATATCGGGGGAAGAGGGGGTAAACTCCCCATTTTTATGATTTTTTTAATTGAAAGTTGATGGCCGTTTTGATTTCTGCATGGCGTTTTGATTTCTGCACAGTTGCATGTCCTGATGTTGTAGCTGCAAAACAAAAGTTACCCGAAGTAGATTGGTCAAATAGTCTATCAGTTATAGCATTTTTGTCAAATAAGTGTACAAATTTAAAATTCGTGCCAACTTCCATACGTAACTTTGGACTCGGGGGGAGGGGGGTGCATCCACAAGGACGTGACAAAGCTTTGTTTAGCCCACTGTAAGTGTTTCCGACTGAACAGAAAAGTAACAAGATAATAAAAAAACAGGAATTTTGTAATCAGCTGCATGGTCGAAATATCAACCAAAATACGAGTAAAGGTTAATGTTCATTAAAATATACAAAAATGGCAGATTTTCTAACTTAATTACAGGCTATTTATAGAAATATCGGCAATTATACTGATAAACCGATGCACCAATTTTCTCATATCAGCTGATATTGAAAGGTTTTTTTGATTTGTTTGGTTGACTTTGTCTATTTTACTTCACTTTTCTGCCACTTTTGGCTAATCGCAAAGATGAGGATGACTGTTGATGGGATGAAATTGATGAAGTAGTTTGGTGAGCTGCGCTAGCCACTCCATTATAGAGGTTGGCATTATTGAAAGTGTACTGATTAAAGTGTCCTCCCCATACCTGAAAAAAATATCCTCTATTATATCTACTCTTGGTAGACATGACACAAGATAATACAGGGTTAGTCAAAATTATGTTAACACTAATGGATTGGTTTGTCCCATTTAATGTTAACATAATTTTGACTAACCCTGTATATCATTATTCTAGTTTCTCTTTCTCCAGTTTATTTAAAACTTCACATCTGACTGAAGCAACCAACAAAAAAATAAATAAATAAAATAGAACTGAGTCAATACCTACATAATTTTCCCAATTTCCATATATTGTGGTGCCAACATGAAATTGCTATGTATTGTACTAGCCCTCCTAAGGAAAAATATTTACTGCCACACCAACACAGCCTTCTGCCAGTCTCTAGCAAGATTAATCTAACTAACTGACCTGCTAGAAGTACGGGGAATCGTAAGATGATACATTGTTCATTATTTGTATCTTCAAGTTACAATTACTTTGTTTGATGGCAAAGTATCAGCAAATTAATGGATTATTAATGGTATATTGAAATAATTTCAGTATTTTGGTTCACTACATTGAATCTCCAATTGTTATGAACATTAGATATGAAATAAAACATAAAAATGCTGACCAAGGCAAACTTTTATCGTATAAAAAATATACATAAAAACGTATTTTAATGTTTTATTAACATGGAACCAAGGCTTAACAGTGTTACCATTACATATGTAGATGATGTACTAATAATAGCCAAAAACGAGAATATCATTACTCAGGTATTTAAAAGTTTAATGAAACATACCCTTGCATAAAGTATATCCATGAAAACATGAAGAAGAATGTAATTTCATGATTGGATCTAAATGTCAAGATGATTGGACAACAATTCGAATGTCAATTCACAGGAAGAAATTAGTTGGAAAAAAATTCCATGTCAATTCAGAATATTCTTGGACAACAACGGAAATGCATTTTTTAAATTTCCTCCTGAGAGCACAGAGATAAGGTTACAATAATGAAAGAATTATTAAAGAAAAATAAAACATCTTCCAATATAGAAAAGTAAATGGCTTTAATACTAATCAAGTGAACTAAATTATGAAACTGGTTTCACAAAAACTAAATGGAATGAGCAAATTAGACAAGGTTGAAAAACATTTTGAAAGAGATTTGTTTGCATTCCATTTTACCAGGGATTTTGTTGCATGGAGGGGAAAAAAATGACTTCAAAAATTGTTCTTTACACGTTCTCTGTCACATCGGTCATAATGACCGAAACTGGGGCACACCAATCACGCCATGTTGGTCATTATGACCGAAACATATGGCTTGCACTTCGTTTTCCTAGAGCGCTGTCGGTCTCGAGTATAACAATGATGCACATAAGACATCAATGACAAGGCGTGGGGAGTCGAGTGCACATAAAAGTGCTTTGCTTATTCTATTTTTACAGGAAAAAAAGCTAATTTCCAAATTTGCGAAATAAAATCCAATAAGCACTTTGACGCAGGAGGAAGGAATTTCGTTACACCACCCTGGCAGGTGACGTGTTAAATTTTCAGATAAAACTGCTCATTTACAAAAAGGCCACATAGAAAATAAACTTACTGCAAGGTCAAACTCCACAAGAGACTGAAGCTCACTAAATGCTTTGTGCAACAGACTTGTCCTCTGGAGAGAGCTTGATATTCCATGTCGAAATGGAAAAGACAAGCTGTCTATAACAACCAGTTTAACCTGAAAAAAAAAAAAAAAAAAAAAGTAGAATAAATGGCAAGAAATTCTTTATGCAGTTATTTTACCTTGCATGTACAGTGGAATCCTGATTCTATGTTTGCAGATTTTACTCCCCCCCCCCAAAAAAAATATACATATATTCAATCTTTATGGTTCCAATAAACATTTATGCTATGAAATTTTCCCACATTTTACATTTTCTTGTATTTTAAGTTTATTCGTATTGGTCCCTGAAAAATGTAAAATCGAGGTTCCACTGTATACGGAGACTTATAATGTATTTTATGAGCTCCTACAGGAACTAAACACCATAGCTCGTCAACCATTTGGTTACCAGTCACCTCTTGAACCTACACATACACCAAGGGGATTTTCAGGATTTCTTTTTAGGTAGAGCACAACCTTTGATAAGAAACCAGTGTATTGGAAAATTGAAAGGAGAAAATAGTACTGAAATAACTTGCAATATATCTGTCACTATGTACATCAAATGTTAATTTGTCAGAATATTATTGAACACATTAAACTCTCATAGAAAAAAAATATTTTCATGCCATACATGTAATATGTAAATGAAATCAGGGTGTTCTTTTGGAGTAACCCTATATTTGTGTATGTATATGTTAGTAAATGAAAGTCTATAAAAAGAATTGATTGATTGATTTGCTTTATTTTACTTGCTTTTCTACCACTTTCGGCTAATCGTGAAGATGAGGATGAATGGTGATAAGATAAGTTGGATAAAGTGACAATTACAAACATATAGGGTCGACATAACACAACCTCCACAGAAGATTATACTGGCTGTGAGTCCAGATACCAGAGCCTCGAATCTGCAAAATGCAGTCCAGGCTGTAATATGTGGAAGTTCCCTTACAATGGATGACATTCATGAATATTTTTCTTCCGAATGTTCAGTATTATTGTATGCTGATGACTGCAAATTATTTCGAAACATTACCTCATTTGAGGACACATGCTATATCCAAGACAATCTCAAACACATTGAACGCTGGTGTCTAGACTGGAATCTGAAATTAAATCTGGAAAAATCTGTTGTCATTAGGTTTACCCTAAAATCCAATAGCACAGTGCTATCCTACAAGTTATGCATCCAAGTTATTTCGTTTGTACGACAGCACAAGGATCTTGGTGTCATTTTTTATAGGAAACTGACTTTCAACCATCACATAGACTACATTACTTCGAAAGCTATGAAAACACTTGGACTAATTTACAGATTTACAGACATAACACACGTTTCTGCCCTCAAAACCTACTTTACAATGTGTGTTGTTCCTATTCTTGAATATGGCTCCTGTATTTGGTCAATGGCATGTGGAAGCAATTTAAAGAAAACAAACAAAGTAGTAAGTTTCTTCGTCAGAATAGTCAAACACAGATGCCCAACCCTTGCAAACTTCTCCAAACAAGAAATTCTATCCACTCTACAAATTCATGACCTTTCTCTTTGCCCTCAACTCTCAGATTTAACACTACTCTTCAGAATCATTAATGGACAACTTTTCACCAGCGAACTCTTGCCGCTTCTTAATATCAGAATCCCACGTCCCAACAGTAAATGCAAGAACTTCTTTTACATTAAATCTTCAAGGCTATCTTTAGAACAAAGATCACTTCTCTACAGGCTACAAACCACTTACAACTCACTAAGAGATGTTCTGGACTTCCATTTACTTACAGAATGGCGTGAATAAAGCAGCTGAAGTGTAAATAATATTCTTTTTGCCCTAGTTGTTATTATTCTTGTTATATATGTATGTGTGTGTGTGTATTTGTCCATCTTATTATTTTGTTTATTCCTTATCCGGTTGATATCCTGATGTAAAATGGATTTTTCTGTATTCAGGACTTTTCAAATAAATAAAAGAAGTGACACCACTAACAATACATATATGAATAACAAGTGTATCTCTCATAGTCGGTCACCTATATCAAATAACTTATTTGTTTTCAGATGACAATGCATCTTAACAAGGATTTATTTTAGATTGTAGTTCTTCTTGGATCAAAATACAATAATAAAGAAATTCCAAAGATATAATACGCAAATTACCTGTGGATGCTGTGATATAAACTCTCCTAGCGAATGGATTGCAGCAATCAAATGTAAGAGATTACAACAATTCATGACATGGATCTTACTCAATACATAGTCTCTTGTAAACGACCTGCTTTCCGTTAGCATATCAGGATCCTTTGTCATCTCAGCAACCTTCTGGCAATGTTGTGAACAAGCATCTGCAACCTCTGAAAATAAATTTCTGTGTCTTACTATCTGGTGTGCAGCAAAAACTAAAAAGTTTAAATATGAATCACACACAAGAAATCTGCATGATGATTTTATGCAGTGTGTATTCTTGACTGAATATTGAAGTTCTTATAAAATTTAGAACATATAGACTTTTGCAGACAAGTTGTGACAAAAAAACAAGATTTCACCAACTTTTCTACAACAAATTCCCTGGTTTTTCCATATATTTTCAAATACATTCTTCGGTCAATATTTTATAGTATTTGGAGGGAGTGGAAACATGAGAGCAATGGTTCTAGATAAAAATAAAAAAAATAAAATCTTTACTTACAATCATGTGGTGTCAAATATTGCTTACAAATACTTGAAAATCCACTTATTACCTAACCTTTCTACGTTTTTGAGTACTTTTATGTAATTCTCGATCTTTTCCAGGCTTTTTTCTAGACATAGATCAATTTTCCTGACCTTTCTTGCAGTTATCAAGTTCAGTGGGAAGTATGAAAAACTAAAAATGCCTTGCCCAATATAAATGAAATAAAATTTTGATTAGCAATTATTGATCTAAATTTAAAATATGAACTTTTTCATACAAAACGTGTTTATGCGTGTACATAATAAATGGCAGAGAATAGGAAAAATTATTCCACATTCACAGAAACAATGACAAAAAGAAGCTACACTGTGCACTCAATTGTACACTATTTATAGAATCCATAAACCTACAAACAATTTTACCAACAAAATGATGTGCCTTTAACAACTGATATGATAGCAATAATCTAATAATAAGAGGGTAGGTAATCCTTACCTGATAATCTGTCTATGCTAAATCCACTGTCGGTGCAAATGAACACTCCTTCACTACCGAGACCGCCAAATACTTCAGGAATTACCACATCTACACATAACTGCAAACTAAAAATTGATACATACAGTAGAGCGTCGATTATCCGAAGTAATTGGGGGCCATGGGTGTTCGGAAAACTGGTTTGTTCGGATAATCGAACTGTACATGTTTATTTGCCAAAAAGAAGTACTGTACAGTAAATTTATTCATAAAAACAGGCATCTCTTTAAGTATTACAAAGTAACGTACAAAGGCAACTTTAGTAGGAATATATAGTATGTGGTACAGTTTATTAAACAAAAATATGTACATATTACATACGCATTTTGCATGAACAATACATACACCGACAGAAGTGTGCTGATTGTTGAAACACAGCGACTGGCGGCTTGGCCGGTCAGCAACGCCTTATGAAGGCCCCATTAGAAGCAATGTTCCGCCAGCGGTGGCTCAGTGCGGCGACTACTGTGGGAAACTTGGTTTGGGAGTGAGGGGGATGATGGACGGTAGGGTGGGAGAGTAACAGGTGCGAGCGAGTACACAGTTCGGTTAAGCGGTCGTTCAGTTGACCGACGTTCGGATAATCGACGCTCTACTGTAGTTGAAATTTCGTCACATACATGATTAGTTGACACAATTTTTAAAATCTGATTATCTCCCAATAAATGTACAAATATTTAAAGGAAACAAAATGCTGGAATATTGATATGTTGGCATAATTGAAAAGGAATATTCATAACAACAATTATAACTATCCTAAACAATTCTAAACTGCTACAATATTGATGTTTCGGTATCAGCAAATGTATCAACACTAGAACTGGTTCAAAAACGGTAGCAGTTTGTCCCTAATATTAATGCGGACATGGATATGTTATATTCCAAATTTCGAAAAGAATTAGAGAGGGGGAGAAAGGGGAGAGTGAGTGAGACAGAAAGAGAGAGAGGATGAGGGAGGGAGAGAAAGCAACAGAAAGACAGAGAATCTGTACTCTTTCGTTTCATGTTTATACTTGTGGTTAAACTGAGCACCAAATATATTACATAGTTAGTGCTTTTCTGAACATAAGTTCTGGAAAAAAGGAAGAACAGAACATTTCCAAAATTTGCAATCCCACTATGACATTGGAAATTACAGAAATAAGTTTTCTGAAATTTCAGTTAACAATTCTAAGTACGTATTAGTACAAACAGAATTTTTTAAACAATCAGGTTACTCAAAAGAGTCCATGTACCCTGCTTCAAGAACAATACATACAAATATTAATCATGAAGCAGAAACTACCTGAGATTCGTTTTTCCAGTGCCTGGGGCACCGCAGAGTTCCGTTATGGTACCAAGTGAGATCCCTCCTCTTAACATATCATCCAGTTTCTTACAGAATGTCACAATGCATGAGCTTTCATGCTCCTCCTGAAATTAAATATCAGTCTCAGGTTTCAAAGAAAATTTGGCAGTCATCTAATTATATGAATGAGATTCTTCACTTTAACGTCACCAATTCTTATGAGAAACAGTATGGTTGTCAAAGTGATTTGTTTCACCACATTCCACATTTCAAACAACCCTCCCACTAAAATCTATGCAAATTACAATATACAAGTTGGAGGATGAAGCATGACTTACGCAAAAGTGAAAACTTCCTTTCAAAATAAAGATGGAGCACATGAACCTTTAGTGTTAGTATAAACCTTTAACACTGCCTGTGGGCCCCCTTTTGGCACCAGCAGCACATAACTATATCTTGTCATTTATCTGCAACAACTCTTAATATTTCATTTGTTTTCTTTTTCATTTATCAGTGCTCGAAGTGGAAAATGTTAGGTATGGGATGTCTGGTAAAGCCTTGTGATTAGTTGGGGATATACCATTTCTCGTAAGCCCTCCTCAGTTGATTTCAGAAACCCCCAAAGGAAGTAGTCGCAAGGAGTACGGTCACATGACCTAGCTGGCCAGTTCTGGTCACCATTGCGAGAGAGGACTAGGTCCTGGAATTTCACATGCATCAAACAAATCGTCTCTTGGGAGGTGTGGCAGGTAGTGCCATCTTGTTGAAACCACATGCATTCCATATCAATTCCGTACAAATGCAGCCACATAAAACTGCTAACCCTATTGCGGTACAGTTCTCCATTAACTGTCATGGCATTTCCATCCTTGTCTTAAAAAAAAGTATGGTCCTATCACTCCACCAGCTCAAAATCCACACCACACAGTTAGTTGTGGATGCAATTGTGTCTCATGGATTTCTTGAGGATTTTCTGTTGCCCAAATGCGACAGTTTTGTTTGTTGACAAAACCGCTTGAGTGAAAATGTGCTTCGTCACTGAACAATATTTTCTGTGCAAAATCTTCAAGCGCCAGTTGCAAGTGATCATTTGGTTTCAGTTCCCGAGTTAACTGAATTTTACTGAGAATGTGATGCATGGAATTTTCGAAATATCCAACTGTTGTGAACGACGCGGAATGGATTTTTTTGGACTCGCAATAACACTGTCACGCACAATAGAGATATTCTCAACAGACCGGCTAGATCGAGAGGGCGGTGTTCTAATGGCTGCTGTCGAACCTGTTTCCTCAAATTTTTTGATCAGCTTGTAAATTGTACTCTCACTAGGTGCACTTCACATCCAAGGATTGCACGAAGCTTCCTAACAGTCTCTGTATAACACTCGCCATTCTTGTGATGAATTTTCACTATCAAAACTCATTGTTCCTTTGTGTAACGCTCCATGTCAACTAAGCTGCAACAATCACTGATAAAGGAACTTGTGAGAACAATATTACCAACAGATATGTTTCATAAATCAAACTTGGCATTCTTAAATCAGAACATTTACCCCTTGTAATGATGTAAAATGATGATCAGGAAGATAGAAGTCGTCGGGATAACCTAGTGTTTTACGGTGTCGATGAGGATTCCCCGGGAGAAGACTGGGCAGAATCCGAGTCCAAAGTACGTCGAATTATACAAGACAAGCTGAGCATAATTCTGCAAGAGGATGACATTCAGCGAGCTCATAGGATAAACACGAACAGCACGCGAGGCCCACGCCCAATCGTTTGCCGCTTTTTACGGTACAAAAAAAAGGAAGAAATTCTCAGGTGCCGCAACAAACTAAAAGGTACAAAAATATATGTTGAACATGACTTTTGCTATTCCACTCGGAAGGAGCGCCAGGGACTCCTGGAACATATGCACAGTGCCCGGAATGCTGGTCATAGAGCCTACATTAGTTACCGCCACCTCGTTGTTGACAATGTCAAGTATTCCTTGAGTGATCTCCAACCTGACCCAGCCACCTTATCTGAGCCCCAAACTGTTGGCGCCAACCCGCCTCGAAGTGAAAGTGCAGTTCAACATCCCCCAGCCCCTATCCACCCTGGAAGTTCAGGAATGCAGTACGATCGGCGAAGCAAATGGTCCCGCGGAAATGGCCTCCGGCCTCTCTGAAGATGTCGACGTAGCCACGCCCATCGCAACCTGACAGGTAAGAAGGACATCCCCTCAGGACCCACTGGTGTATTAGTGAAAACAGCTGACAATCTCGAACCTAGCGGAACGAGTACAAACGCAACTAGTGCACATTCCGTTTCTGATAACTCGCCAGAGAATGTACATTCAGTCAAAACCGTTCACGAGAATCAAACAAATCGAGTCCCCATGAGCATTATTTATCAAAACCTAAGAGGTATACGCACCAAAACGAATCAGTTTCTTCTCAGCATTTTGGCGAATAACTACGACGTGGTCTTGTGCGCTGAAACTTGGCTCAACACTTCAATATCCAACTCGGAAATATTTTCAGAACAATACAGTGTTTTTAGATCGGACCGCAACCCACGAGAAAACGGGAAAACCCTAGGAGGTGGTGTTCTTATTGGTGTAAAGAAAGAACATTGCCCTGAACTGGTGGATTTACCGTTAACTGAACAAACCATAGACTGTGTAATTATAAAATTAAAACCGGAAGATGCACATGCCATCTATATTTCTGTAATATACATCCAGCCGTCATCACCCCTACCGGTATATGAAACTTTGTTCTCCCACATAACCGCACATTGTCCTCTAGGGGCCCCATTGCTCATCGCTGGTGACTTTAACATCCCTGACATAACTCATCCTACTAACGACCTCCTCACGTTAGGTTCCCACTGTCGTGAATTGAAGTACTTTATTGATTTTAATGATCTCAAAAACTTAAATACTATACAAAATGCTAACGGTAAAACCCTAGATTTAGTCCTAACAAATATAGATAATGTAACGATACTCCGGCAGAATGCACTGGTGCCGGAAGATACTCACCACCCTCCCCTAGGAATAAATGTACCACGCCCCAAACCTAAGCGTAAAACTTCAGAGTCGAGTATTAAGCGATAAGAAAGCTGATTTCGTCAGTATGTTTCACAAATTTAAATTGGCTAACTGGGAACAATTACATAAATACAAAGATATCGATCTTGCAGTGGACAAATTTTATGAAATAATTAAGTGTATATTTGATGAATGCGTCCCATTCTCCCGCTCAACTTATTCTAATCAGTACCCATGTTGGTTCACGCTAGATATTATAAAAGGTATAAAGATCAAGTCGCACCATCATAAAAAATGGAAACAAAAACAAGGGAATGTAGGGTATCATGAAGCTAACTTTAAAGCCCTAAGAACGAAATTAAAAGCGGAAATAAACAAAGCTTACCAAAACTACCTTAACAGCTGCGAAGCTAATCTGACTCGCGACCCAAATCTATTTTGGTCTTTAGTTAAGAATCAAAGGAAGAATCCACCAGCCCAACCAACCAAACTCAATGGTGAACCTATCGATAACAATAACATCCAGAATGTTTATGCTACATATTTCGAATCTGTCTTTTCCGCGGAACCGTCCTCTTACGAAACCACATGTACGAACGCGCTCCCGAAATCCCAACTTAGTCTCTTAAGCATCCCAGAAATCTCCCTAAAAGAAATCGAAAAAGCCATCAAGAAACTCAAACCAAAAAGAGCAGCTGGACCGGACCTAATCCCCCCCTACGTTATTAAAGGTTGCTCAGAGGCGCTCAAGTTCCCTCTCCACACCCTCTTTAATTTAATCTTGAAAACAGAAAAATTCCCCGCAAGTTGGAAAACGACGGAGATTTGTCCAATCCCCAAAGCGGCAGATAAGACAGACATAAGTAACTACAGACCAATCGCGAAACTGTCAGCTCCAGCTAAACTCTTTGAGCAAATAATTTATAATCATATTTACTCTCATGTCAAACCTATCCTTTCTCCACACCAGCATGGATTTGTACAAAACCGTTCAACTGTGACTAATCTCGTCGAATTAACAAATTACGTTGCGTCAACTATTGACGATAAAGGACAGGTCGATGTAATATACACGGACTTTTCAAAGGCCTTCGACACGGTACACCACGATACTTTAATTCAGAAACTAGCTTACATCTGCCTCTCCCCGCAACTTATAAAACTACTTGCTTCATATTTACAGAATAGACGACAATATGTCATGCACCAAGGACTAAGGTCCTCCTATTACGTAGCCAGCTCCGGTGTCCCCCAAGGTTCGAACCTAGGCCCCCTGCTGTACTTGATTTTCATTAACGATTTACCAGATGCACTAAAAAACTCCGAAAAATTAATCTTTGCTGACGATGTCAAAATTTTCAAACAAATTAAAAGTGATCACGACTGTACGAAATTACAAGACGAACTTAACGAAGTACTTGATTGGTGCAAGAACAACAAGGTTAATCTCAATCTCAAGAAATGCAAAGTAGTGTCATTCACACGTAACAAACATCCCATCCAATATTCATATAACATTTCCGACGTAGAAATCCTAAGAGAGAATACTGTAACTGATCTTGGAGTCACTTTTGACAAAGTTTTAAATTTCCAGACACACACTGCGCGCATCCTCAGTGAAGCGCACAGGAACCTAGGATTTGTGATGAGAATGTGTAGCCAGTTTAAGAAAAAAGAAACCTTTTTGCTACTTTACTATACGTTTGTCAGATCAAAACTTGAATATGCCTCAGTCGTTTGGGACCCGTTATTTATAAAGGAAATCGAAAAAATAGAGAAACTCCAAAATAAATTCTTAAGGTATTTAGTATATAAATTAGATGGCATTTATCCAAAATTCACTTCGGGTGACATCTTACGCAAAATGCTGAGTGTCCCGTCCCTTGAAAAAAGAAGACAGATGCACCAGTTAACATTCCTTTCGAAACTTGTCAATGGAAAAACAGACTCCTCCGCACTTCTCGCAAAAATAAACTTTTACGTTCCATGCTCAAAATTAAGACCCAGAAATGACCTCTTTAAAATTTCACGCGGTAGAACCAGGATGGCTGAAATGGATCCCATGAGGAGGATGTGCGCGTTGTACAATATAGTCTCCAATAATACCCCTGACATTGATCTATTTAGACCTAAAAGCAAACTTATTATGTGAACCCTGTATATAATAGCATTGTAACCAAATATGTTGTATACTTTATGATATACCACCCTTGTATTATATATTGTTGTTATATGTAATGATTATTCTGTTCCGTCTTATACGTAGTTATTTTCTACTTGTCTTTGTTGTTTTCTCTTACTAATTTTTAATTACTTGTTTTGTCAATATGTATGTAAACTGAACTCAGTTAACCTCAAAGCACTGTAACTGGGCATTTGCCTGTAGTGTTTAATAAATAAATAAATAAATAAATAAAAAAAGTATTCTATTAAGCATATTAAATCCGTTGCTTTTGTTGGAACACCCTTCATATGAATGCATGGCATATTGGCAGTACATCATTACACAACTGTTGCATACATTTCTAATCAAATACATTTTGAAAATATAGAAATTTCTTTTAAAAAATGGAAGGAGTGTTATCAACAATGATGTCCATTGATTAACGAGTGAATGGTGAAAAAATTGGCAATTTCAGATTTTTTTTTTTCATAATATGTGATTGCTCTCTCTCCAAATTAAAAAAAAAATCGTTCACTCCATAACAGAATAATATGCCTTGGAACTTTTCTGTGAAATACTTGTTTGTGCATTGTGTTCCATAATTTTGGCACCAATTTTGGAAATGATGTTTTTCAACTTGGTGAGCTTAGCGTTTCTTTTCCCTTTCATATCACATTTTCATTATTTTTTTCGATTAACTATCTAATGCTTCTCAATACGGCTTGACACCCTAGAATTATTTTATTCATTGTGACATTGATACATTTACACTACAAAACCAGGGTACATCAATTTTTACCTTTGTATTAATTTAAAAAAGTAATGAAATGGCAATTTTGTACTAAATTACAGATCGTTTCTACAAAATTATTAGGTGTTGACTGAACACCATTGCAATAGCAATTTATTTGTAGAAAGAGCAGGAACTTTTCCACAGGGACTTACATAATTGTTGCACCAATGTTCTCAACTTATCACTTTTTGTTATAAACTTATTACACAAGTATTACAGTACCTCAATATAATGTTGATAAATAGGATCAATTTTCTTTGAATTTTTGCTCTAAGTCCACTTAGGCCAATTGTGACTTGACCAATAGTTTAAAGTGGAACGTGAAATACTATGTGCCTCCATCAGGTATTGAACCTGGGTGCCCCTTGATTACAAAGCAGCAAAGTTACCACTATCGTCCTTAATGCTATTTGCCACCAGACTGGACATTTCTTCCAGTAACAGAACCACTAAATTTATTTTCAGACTACCCTCATATGACAGTAAATCATTTTGATATCAACCTACCTTCCAACACTGAAGAGCTGTACAAGTTTCAGGAGGATCAATATATGATCTCCACTCAATTTGAGAGAGGGACTTATCTGAACTCAACACTGAATCTTTCTTGCTCCCTAAATTAAGAAGAAAAAATTTAGTGTTAGCATAAATATGTAGTGCCGATAAAAACCTTGCTTTACAACAATATGGTATGTATCGTTCTATGAGAACCAGAGGAATGTAACTCCAAAAATGCAGTTCTCAGTTTCATTTAAATAAACTCCTCTGAAGAGCTCTATTTGCAGTCAGATCGACATATCTCCACTTCTAATACTTAGCAGTAATGTGGAATCATGTATCTCCAATTGACTGACTCCTTTTTAACACTAGAACCACGGAAGCGATCATTTTCACCGCTGTTAAATTTCAAATTGCTGTTAAGACGTTAATATCTCTTCGAATCATTTGAAATTCCTTGACTTTTGTTCTTTTTACATTGAGAACAAATTTTTGATTTTTTTAAAAATAAATTTATTATGTAGTTATTCATCGAAATACCTCCAATCTCGGGAGCAGCCAAAATGACAGCTGTGCATTACCCTCCATTTTTTATGCAAAGGTAAACAGAAAAATGCAAACCTTCTTTCGGGAATGCATTACAAAATTCGCCTTCAAGCTACTGCCACCTGGTGTGTCATTTATTAGATTTATCACTAGGTGGCAGCAGCTTACAGGTGAATGTTCAATCTCTCTGTTTGAGCCGAATAGGGACTTTGCAAGCACTGTCTTTGTTTGTTGGCTGTTCTTGATATTTGTTTCTCGCACACATGAGTGATTATTGTGCTCTAAAAATGGCTGAACGTGGACTATCAGCTGAAGATATATCGAAGTATTTAGACTCAATTCAGGACAAGATGCTGACAATTCCGATGGAGGTGAAATTGAAGTGGATCCCGATTTTGTTCCACTAGAACAAGACATTGAATCCAACCATTCGTCAGAAGATGAAAACGAAGCAGCACCTGTTTCTACAGTTCAATGGGGAGGAAAAAAAAAGTGTCTCCAGGTGAGTCTCCTTTTCTATCTGAAATGAAATACAGTGCTAAAGATGGAAGCTAATGGACTGTAATTGATGCCGATGTAAATGTTCCTGGTAGGTGTCCAGCACATAATGTTTTACAAGAAAAGTTAAACGAAATATCCTTGAAGGAAATGTTTCAAGTGCATGGCATCTTTCTGTGAATGAGAGGATGCTTCGTCACATAAAATCCTGCACTGAAGAAGAAACTCATCGTCAAACTGGAGGAAATGAGTGGTCTGTTACATTACAGGAACTTGATTCATTTATCGCAATTTTGTATGCTCGCGGAACACACTGTGTGAAAAGTCTTAAATTAGACAGTTTGTGGGACAGTACCTGGGCACCGCCATTTTTTCGTGAAACCATGGCTAGGGACAGATTTCGTGAAATAATGCGATATCTGTCGCGGTTCTAGTTAATAAAAAAAGCCTGCGGTTCTAGTGTTAAGGGTCAGACATATTCCTAAGAATACATTATTTCTTGTCTCCTGTAAATTTTATAAATTGGAGTTATGTCTGCCTGGTTCTCACATGATGATATGTTTTAGAATTTAGAATCTAGAAGTATCAATTTCTCCTCGAAGCAAGAAATGTAATGTTTCTGATATTCTTGTTGACACATTCAAATTGAACAAGGGGTAGGGGAGCCCTCTAAATACAAGGTGCATTCAATAAATAACCAGAAAAGTAGTACAAAAAATCCAAAATACAACTGTGATCGTTATATGTTTGTTACTTTGTGAAGGCATTTGTAAGCTATTCATAGCTAGGGCTGGCACGCTGGCCTCGCGCACGGGATGCTGGGAAACATTACACAAGATGCTGGCACCCTTACAGGAGTGCTCCAAGCTGGAGCAGCAAAGTGTTGTGAGATTTTTGTTGAGTGAAGGCGTGAAAGCGATAGAAATTCATCACCGCATGACAGTTCAGTACTGTGACAACTGTATAATAATAATAATAATAAATTTCTTTATTAAGCGGGTGAGGTTCAGCCTATAGGCTGCTCTGCCACCTAACCCTTGTCAATGTAATGTCACATATACAGGGTGTTTCGTAAGTTCGTTTACAACGCTTGGGAGGTGATTGTACGAGTGAAAATAAGGTGGAAAGTTCATGTAACAAAATTCCGGAAACGGCTTTGTTGCCGAGTTATTGGCATTTGAAAACGTGGGAAAATAATTTTCCGAAGTGAATAATGGCAAAACGGGTGGAGAGAAGTCGTCGGTGTTGGGCCGTCCAAGAAATTGGGTACGCTCTTGTCAAAAAATCACGAGGCAATGTTGTGCAATGCCGGCGCAAGGGATTCCCCAAGGGATGCGAACGAAGATGTTGACGGGAGTGGGGTGGGTGTGCGTTCTGCGTGAGCTGGCATCGACGAAAATTGGCATGTGTTGAATGGCACCAAAAAACAAAGAAAATTTCCTGAACGAAGGGCACCATGACATAGAAACGAAAAAAATGAACTGTCATAGGTTGCATACCCTGAAGGGCACACAGTATGCTTAATGGAGATGTGAAGGGAACCTCATCACAGACGGTTTTCAAAGTGTCCACCATGTACTTCCAAGCAGAGGCGACAACGGCGAATCAAGGATTGTCTAGTGCGACCCAACAACCCCGGCGTTTCTTCTATCGATGCTGCAGCTACATTGATACGGGCAACGAGGTCCTCGGCTGACGACAGGTGTTTCGTAAACGAGGCGTTTCATCTCTCCCCAGAGGAAGAAATCCAGGGGCGTAATATCATGCGATCGAGGTGGCCATGGCACAGACCCTCCCCTGCCAATGCACTGGTTGTGGAATATGGTATTGAGGAAATTACGCACATTCCGATCGAAATGTGGTGGTGCACTGTCATGTTGAAACCACAGTCTTTGTCTCAGTGCAAGGGCACGTCCTCTAGTAGTTCAGGCAAAACCTCACTGAGAAATGCTTGATAAGTGGGTCCACATAGGCGAACAGGGTGAATGTACGGTCCAATCAAATGGTCATGCAGTATCCCGCACCACACATTCACTGCAAATCTGTGCTGATGATGTGCCACTAGCAGTGCATGTGGATTTTCATGTTCCCACACATGACTGTTTTTACTATTGAACACACCAGTTTTCGTGAAGATAGCCTCATCAGTCCATAGTACCGTATTCTGAAAATTGGGGATAGTTTCAATTTGATGAACAAACCACTGGCAAAAGTCCTCACGTGGGCCAAAGTCCCGAGGTAAAATATCTTGCACTTTCTTCAATTTGTACGGGCGCATCCCTACTTCTGCCAGGACTCGCCACACATTCACATGGGAGGTGTTCCGTTCGTGGGCTAGTGCACGCGTACTGGTGCCTGGATGATCCATCACTGCAGTTAGCACATCTTCCACAAACCGTCGTGTTCGCACACTTCGCGGTCGTCCAACTTCTCGACGTGGTGGCAACACTGATCCTGTTTCCCGAAGTCGAGTGTCTACAATTTGAAATAAGGTGTGCGATGGTAACACCCTATTTGGAAAGCGTGCCACATACAGATGCCTTGCAGGACGGCTATTACCTCCAGCCTCCCCATAAATCAGATGCATGTCCGCCAGCTCTTGGGACGTGTATGCAGCCATCCCTTACACCGGGCTACAAGTGTTTATGGCCATTAACACTAGTAGACTTCACAGAACATGATGGGCTGTGGCTAAGAATTAACACGTAACACTGCTAGGTCAAATGTTTGCCCAACACTACTGTCCAAGAACCTCACGTCTTTCCACCGTGAATGTTTTAACAACCTGCTGCTGGCACAGTACCTGAAGCACGAATGGCACAGACACGTGCGCTCCTTCATGAGGAAACCTACACTGTTGGCGCCCCTAGTGGGAAATGTGGTACTTAACGTCAGATCACACGGACACCCATCTGCCCTTCAGGGTATGCAACCTATGACAGTTCATTTTTTTCGTTTTTACGTCATGGTGCCCTTCGCTCAGGAAATTTTCTTTGTTTTTTGGTGCCATTCAACACATGCCAATTTTCGTCGATGCCAGCTCACGCAGAACGCACACCCTTCCCAATCCCGTCAACATCTTCGTTCGCGTCCTTTGGGGAATCCCTTGCGCCGACATTGCACAACATTGCCTCCTGATTTTTTGACAAGAGCGTACCCAATTTCTTAGTGGACCGCCCAACACCGACGACTTCTCTCCACCCGTTTTGCCATTATTCACTTCGGAAAATCATTTTCCCACGTTTTCAAACGTCAATAACTCGGCAACAAAGCCGTTTCCGGAATTTTGTTACATGAACTTTCCACCTTATTTTCACTCATACAATCACCTCCCAAGCATTGTAAACGAACTTATGAAACACCCTGTATAATAAACTGCATGCAGTGAGCTACAAGTAAAATAATACACATATACTTGTAAGATACACACAAAGTGATAAACCACAAATACAAAAAACAAAATAATAAAAGACAATAGTAATACACAACAATAAAAATAAAATTTCATGTAGTGACTTCATACCTTCAATATGTGCCATTGTTCCATTAACAGTATATATTTTACTTTACCTCTGAAATTTACGGGGTTCTTTATACATGCAATGTTTGCAGGCAATGCAGTCCATGCTTTGCAAGTGGGCCGAGAAGTTCAAACAGGACATAACCAGTGTTGAAGATTCTCTGCATCCAGGTCGCTCTTTCACTGCAGTCACAGAAAGCAACAGGACTTGAGAAAGATCATGTTTACTATGTTTTGGGACCACGAGGGGCCAATTCTTGAACGTTACATGCCCAGAGGTCATAATGTAAACAGTACCACCTACTCCAACCTTTGGTGCAACAAACTGAAACCAGCTATTCTGCAGAGCCGATGTGGTCTGGTGTCCACTGGTGTGCTTATGGTTCATGACATTGCGAGACTTGTCACTGCCAATGTCACATTGGCTACCATCGAGGACCTAAAGTTTGAGTGCTTACCCCATCCCCCATATTTGCCCGATCTCACATCTTTCGATTTTTACATCATTAGCCCACTGAAAGATGCACTAAGTGGATCAAGGTTCCAGAATGATTTCGAAGTCCAGTCAGCGGTGCATTAGTGGTTTCGCATGCGTCCAAAAGATATTTTTTTTCTGTGGAATCAGTGCCCTTATCAAGCGCTGGCATAGGTGCATTGAACTAGGAGGGAGTGTGTTGAAACATAGTACTGTAGTTCTTTTGGTGCTTGTAATAAATGTTTGTTACAACATGTTTCCAGTTATATTGAATGAGCCTTGATATTTTTATTCAACTCCATATGTCTAAATTTGTTCCCAACCAAGGAAAGCTAGTTCACTTTCCCCTGAGAACATATGAACTGTAAGTTGTACAAGATGGCATTATTGTAATGGACTAACCCTTTTAATCTGCAAATATTACATTTTGTTCCAACTGTCATTAAACATTTTCACATGTGAAATGGAGGATTCATTCACCTCCTTTGATCGCTTCGTGTTTTTCATATTTTCTGTTGCTTTACTGCCATTTTATGCTAATCTCGACGAGTATGAATAATGATTCAACAAAGGAACTATACTCAGGCCAGGACTGGACTTCATCTGGAACCTTAAAGTGCGAGATCACACTGCTATCACTCAACGTGCTCAGTCACCATGATGGCCCTATTTAATTCAAATTATGCCGACCTCCGTGGAGGAGTGGTTAGCACACTGTGCTACGATGCCAGAGGTTCCATGTTCTGGCATGGGTGTTGTTTGTGAGTGTCCCTTCATCAATTTCATCATATCATCATTAATCCTCATCTTCACGATTAGCCAAAAGAGGCAGAAAAACAAAGTAAAATAAACCAAATCAATCAATTCAAATTATGTCCCATTCTTAAGATATAGATAGGCTATGAAATTTAATAATGATGACACACAAATATCTAACAAATAGATGGTGGAAAATATATTGTGTGCTTTATTTCTTTTGTATATTTAAAAAAGAAAACAATGTATTTTTCACTCCTTTCAGCTAATCATGACCACTACGATGAAAGATGATTACATGAAACCGAGAAAGAGATAGTTTGTAAAGGACTTGAATAAGGAACTTTCAGGGACTGAGTGTCAATCACACGAAGCTGTTGGTTTCTCTGAATCTTCAGAAGAAATATGGCAGTTTTTGATTACAACAGATTTACTACCAACGACATATTTAATCAGGATGGCCACTATATGATCATGATAAAATTCAAGTATAATTCCCAGTTTTCAGGTGAACTTTCCAAAAAAATCAAGGGCACAAACACGTACATTTAAAATATATAATTTAAGATGCAGAGTTTACTTTTGCCATCTTACATACTCAGATTAGAAATATATCTACAAACACAAGTCACAAATGTTACGGGATATACTAATTTACAAAAAAATGTTAATTAAAGAATTTAAAACTCAAATTTACCTAATCAACTTCAAGTTATCTCAGTTTTCAATAATTTTCAGTCCGTTAGATAGATTGTTCTGCAAAGGACACTAACAAAGCAAAGGAATTGAAAGAATTCTGTTCTATTTTCCATGCAACTTTCTTTTCTTTTCCTTCCTTGATATAAATAATCGACAAACATGATCCCATCACCACAGACTATTGCCTGAGCAATTCTTGGCCACCATGCCAGCAAAATGAAAGCAACAAAACAGGTGTTCAAGTAAACGGTACTAATTTACTATTCCCCGAAGAGATTTCTTCATTTTTACACAAGAAACTACTTACGGTAATAAGTTCCTGTAGCATTGTCTAACATCTGGAAAGTGTTTTCTGTGATGTGGGAATGTATCATAGCGGAAATTCATGTTTTCTGTTGAAAATTAATTCTTCGACGTAAAATAGCTTTTGGCGCGTATACCTTGGTAGATCATCACGCATCGTGCTTGTGTTTTGATGATGTTCATTGGGATGCAGTGTTGCAACCTTTTGTGTTTAAAACCAAAAACACAAACATGACGTGTCGTAGATGCGTTGTGAAATTCATACCGGGATCCCCACAAACCATTGAAGGATAGCCCCAAAAACCATTCACGGATAGCACCATGAACCATTTCTGGCAAGGTTAGGTTAGGCCAGCATAGTAAAAATTTTGTTCGTAAAACAATGCGAAAAAATCAAAAAAAAAATCAACTTAGTATTTTTTTCGGTTACGAAGATTGAAACAATGCATAGCGGAAAGAAGTACTCGTAATGTGAAAAATTGTAATTACTTTCATAAAAAAAAACGTGAATACACCTTAAACAATGTTCCGTGAAGCAGATAGGTAAGTACGAATGTTAAAAATGAAGAAACAAAGAAGTTACAGGTGTTCGGGGAATAGTAAATTTTTAGTGAGTAAACTAAAATCTTGCAAGTTTCTACCTGTTTCTAGGTTTAGTACATCTTCACAGTACAAATAGCCAAAGCGAAGTAACTTGGAATGAGCTGCAGTAGACAAGGGAATTGTTGCCACAGACCTCAGCATAATGTACCTGAAAAAGACCATAACACATTAATTTGTTACAATGAAAAAAGAGATTTGTTTATTATTAACTAATCTCTTTTATATGATCAATAATGTACAGTCATTTTTGTCCAATATTAAAATTCTTAAGTATGCACTAATAAATTATTAAAATAATTCTACAACACGCAGCACAACAAATGCAATGAGGAACCAATGAATAATTTACGTAAGTCCATGTAAGCAAACATAATTTTGACTTAGTCTGGATGTCTTCTTCAACAATAAGCTTATCACAGAGTCACATTTCATCATATGGATATATACTACAATACTTCACTGCTAGCATTCAATAAAAAATACAGTTGGCTTACACAGTTTCAAAGAGACAAAAATGGGTTAATGAGTACATACAAAAAACCCAAGCCAAAGGTACACTCGGATCTAGTCACTGTTCAAACTGAAATCGGACAATCTCAATTTACAGTCATTCAACAGTCCGCGACAGTCGCACGCTACAGTCTGTTTTTTTCGATCTCCCTGCCTTCGCTCTCTTTCCCTTTCTGTTGACGTTGCAGACTGACGTTGCAGACTGACGCCAGTATAATCCTCCCTCGGAAGTTGTGTTGTGTCGTGTCAGTGTGTTGAAGATTGTGGCTTAATATGGCACCACAAAAGTTTACATTACAACAAAGGATTTATCTTATATAGTGGAACCACAAGCAAAAAAACCTGCGCAGAAGCACATCGCGCCGGCGGGTGCGGGAAAGGGCAGGGGGGAAGGAACATTCAGCCGGCTCACGTCAGCGTTGCCAGGCCTATTGATTTCTCGGGAGAATTCCTTAATAAACTATTGCTATGGAACCTCCAACGGCCAGCTTAAAAACAAGTTTCCTGCTCATCTTACTTGAACATGGAGGGGAGATGTGGAGTGGAACTCCACTCAGCCGTGAAAAGTGCTGTTTGAACTGTGAAATTATGTCAAACGCTACTCAATTGTGCTAGGAAATTATTTAATTACTTTTACTACATTACTATTTTTAGATGGCTGTATTTTATCCCACCCTAAACTCTAATTCTATTTTAGTTATTTTACGTCGGATGAATGAAAAACTGATGAAATGGATGAAGTGACACAGACACAGTGAAAAACGTCCTTGCCTTACTAGGTAGAAACACTGACTTCGTAGCGTGGGCAAATTATGTTATACATATATGTGTTTGTGGGTGTGTGTGTGTATTTCTAGCAGATGGGGAGGATGGGTGGCACCCTAGCATAAGCGTTGCTATTTTGAATTATCGAGGAAGACATGCTGTCTAATTCACCAAATATATTTCACATACGTAATGCATTTTTTTCATTATGGTGCAGGACGCGTGCCCACCCCTATCGATAGCTGTACACCGAACACCAGCAGAAGGCAAATTGATTTGTTATTGTTAGCATTCGACTTGAAAGATTGTGGAAAATCGCTGACAACGAAAGGCGGCACGTTAGCTTCATCTGTGAATACAACTTTCTACCATTTCCTGTCATAAAATTTCCTCGCGATAATAGAGGCATCCCAACCCCTTGTGTCGATGCTGAGAAAGGGCAAATTTGAGGGTGTTTTCCACGCACCATCTAACCGGAAAATGCGGAAGAGATGAAAGATGTTGGTCGGTTCCTTTGGGCGGTTTACTTTCTTTTGTTTGAAACATGTCCACTCCTGAAATGGAGATCTTCGGTATATTTTCGCCAAACACAGGGTGCTGGGTTTAGCACCACTGTTACAAAAGTATCTGTGACGTTTACACCGCAAACAATGCACGCCACTCCCCCTTGCCCGTTCCACATAGGACCACTATATTAAACCTCAAAAGAAAAATGGGAAATCTAAAAAATAAAGTATACGAAGACAATCCGCACACCATCCGTGAGTTAAAAGAGAGTATTGTACTAGAATTACAGTACACGAACTTGCACGTGTAAATGCCAATTTCCTTTGGAGATGCCAGGAATGTGTTGCAGCAGAAGGACATAATTTTCAACACCTTCTGTAGTCAAGGTTAGAACACAATATGAAAACTGTAATTTGAATAGCGGACTCTACCGACTGTCGTGGACCCGTTCACCGGGAAAGACAAGCGTTGATGCGGGCCGCTTGCCGCCGAGTCTCATAGCGAATGTCAGGGAATGATCTGTACTATCATGTCTTTGGTAAATTTCTCATATCGGACAAACGGCTGAAATTTGCTAGTTCATTTGATTTGAATTCGTAATTACATAATCTGCATTGAGAAACATTGCTGAAGGTGGCATTTCGCTTATTTCACAGAAATAAGCTCTATTTGTGACATATCAAGTAAGTTTTCTTAGTTTCTTTTTGCCTTCGGTAACATGCAAAATGGCGGCCACAGTTTCACTACCATACTCGGCATGCAGTGTTTCCACCCCACTGCACCCACAAATACATACGTAACCATTGACGCATAGCCCCACGAACCATTCATACATAGCCCCACAAACCCTTTCCGGTAAGGTTAGCTTAGGTAGGGTCACGTTTAGTTTAAAATAGTTAAAAATTGATTTAGAAAAAAATATGCGTAGCCCCACACACCATTCTTGCATAGCCCCACGAACCATTGACACATAGCCCCATGAACCATTGACTCATAGCCCCACATACCATTTGCGGAAACATACCTTCTTCAGTTACAAAAACACGTGTTTGAAAACACTGACCAGATTACGTCATCACACACAGGCTACATCCACCTGGAAGTAAAGGGATGCAAGAACTTTCGTGCATCGGTCACACATTTATATCGAAAAATAGATGATTTACCGGCAAAATTCAATGAACGATGCGAGAAAACACTTCCCCGAACTTCCACAAGTATAAAGAAACTGCATTCGGTAAGTAATTTCTCCTGTAAATTTGAAGAAATCCATTTGTCCGATACTAGAAATTTACCCATGTCTTTTATTCCCCAAACATTAACCATTATTAAGTTTACATACAAGTACTTCTATGTGCCTCCATGATACAGTGCATTTTTTTCTAATACTCCGTACTTTTGTTTTGTGATCCGATTTTTTCCCCACACTGTGTTAACTGAAAATTCAAAATGTTCATTATGCAACATTATAAATCTGCTCACTGGGTAAATAGTCCTGAAAAAATTAAAATGAAAATTTGCAGCGAGGAGATTAACCTTGTTGCACTCTCACATTGAGCTATCTGGTAGTTTGTTGGGTAACAGTTTCAATTGTTTAATGATTCTTTTCAATGTTTCATAGGAGAATGACGAAGTATTGCAGAATTGTAGAAATGATTGTTACATGAAATTTGAACCTTGGTGAAAGTAACTTCCACTGTTTTTTTGATCTGAAAAGTGTAATTTATCAGCGAATAAAATACATAAAAAAAATACCTTATGCAACCATCTAGGCTCCCTATCGACAAGGCATTTTTCGTTCATAGAAGAAAGAGAAAGTATGGCTGAATAATGGAAAGGTAACTGTTCAGATTGTTTTATGATTTTTTTTTTCAAATTCTCCTAGCAGAAAGACTAACTGGACAAGGTATTCTCCATTGACAAGCAACAGAAAATATTGTAGACTAGTGGGAATGAATGTAGAAGTAAATCGGAACCTTCGTAGAATGCATTCAGGGACTTTATTTTAATGCTAAGAGAACCAAACCTGATCTGCCTAATCTAACCACGAAAGTATATATTGAACAAAATCTTAAGTAATCGCTAAACTCTTCAGTGTGTGTTAACAGACGTAAATCGAAATCGAATCATGTAAAAACTGCATTCATAGCATGATGAAATCGCAATAAAACAAAAGGAACTTGGGCCAATGGAAATTATTGTGAAAGTAAATTTGCTCCTTTCTGAAAGACATTAGCACTGTTTGCAGTTCTGAAAAGTCCTATTTATCATGGTATGGAAGATGTAAAATATACCTTACACAAATATCCTGGTTTCCCATCGACAAAGTATTCCACAGACTACTTGCAACACGAGGATTGAAGGAGTGTCAGGATTCAGATCAGCACCAACAAGATGAGATGTTGAAAGCATTTAGGGAAATTATTTTAATGCTAAGAGCCCTAAACCTGGTCCACCTAGGTAATCACAAAAGCATTTAGACATATTATTTGAATATTAAGAGTCCTAAACCTACTCACACACATGTGGCCTACGTGGCAGGGCCAGTCCTTAACCAAGACAACAGTAAACGAATGGCTTCTTGCAAGAGAAGAATTATGTAGGCATATACAGAAGTGAAAAAACATTCTCAAACAAACCCGCATTAAGTAATCACTAAAACTCTGAAGTATGTGTTAACAGACATAAAATAAATATTGAACCATGAAAAAAATGCCTGTCTACCATGACAACATCGGAATTAAACCATTGGAAATTGCGCTTTTTGGTGAGTCATGTTGACCTATGGAAAAGTCAGAAACCAGAACAGACACAGATGGAAACTTGCAGAAAAATCTCTTCACAGCTGTCTAATAGACCAGCTTAAGTTTGTGTACATTGTCTCAGTTGGAAGATGTGTAGTATTACTTTGCTTGAAGAGAGTGAAGGATTCTAAATGTCTCCATGCTATAGTTACTTGATAGTGTCCCATGAAACGAGGGCCTTAGGTTTGAAACAAGGGTATCTACACACCATGTCTGTTTTCTTGTAGACATTTACCATTACAGGTTTTAACCAGACTAATCGATTCTCACAAACTGAAATATGTTTCTATGGAGACATATTTCTATCTACACGCTCTTATATGCTTAAGGTTAAGATTGTTACCTTAGTAACTTACTATCTTGGTATTTCCTCCTGCAAGAACCCTTCAGACAAATAATGACTTAGGAACACGGCGACTTTAAGAACATGTATTTCAATACATAACTTCTCGCAAATTAATACCTTCTGCGTATTTAAAACGCACAAAGTACATTCTCTTAACTTCATGATAGTTTCCAATATTCTGGAAGCATTCTGTACCCTCCTGTACATTTGCGAAAATTGTTACACAATCGGAAAAGTTACCAATGTTGATCTAAAATCATGCTCTGGAATTGACAGAAATTCACAATCATAAGAATACAGTAATAAGTATGTAAACTGCACTCTATAGGTTTTTTTTTCACAGCTTCAAACATTTAACATGCAATTTATAAAAATCTCGGAGTGATAGAAGCACGACGATTTACAGACTTATGTGTTAAAAAAAACCTTGCGTTTGCAAAGAACATACATTGTAAGGAATTGGAAATAGGTCAACGCGACATTTTAGGCCGACAGAAGCAAGGCTCGGTGTTCTATGATCATAGTTTGAAACAGCATTTTCAATTAGCACAAAGCATTACCTTTCACTTCTAGAACGCCAGATAATAGCATTTTATTCTTAAATGTGTAATTGATAGACAAACCAACACAACACACATTCAAGTTTGACACTAACTTTGAGCAGACATTATTTCTCCCGCTCACGGGTCTTACGAATAGTCGCGTACCGCACAAAAGCAGAAATATTTTGCATTTCTCGTTAATGTGGGTTACTATTGTTTCAAAAAAAAAATATGGAACGTCGAATAATAGTAAGTTAAGTAAAGTTATTTTTCAAATTATATATTTGTATTTTTTCTTTAGTATTGAAATGCTACGTTTTTAATTTTACGTCCAGCTCATGCTACGTTGTTTTCCCTGGATCGCACAAAATGCACAAGACTCAACCAACCTCACCGCCGCTCCCCGCCATTTTTCGGGTCTTGACGAAAAATGTACTATTTATGTTAAGAGAACTAAACCTTTTCCTTTTTTCATAAATTATAAAAGAGTGATAGTTGAATAATTTAGGGGCTTCCCCGATGGCATAGTGGTAACGTCGTTGCCTTCATTGGCGTGCGCACGGGGGTTAAAGAGGGGAAATTTAGTGCAGAGGAATCATATCATCGTACTAAACAATATCACAAAATATTATTATGTTCTTTGTATTTTCAAGCCGACGAATGGTCCAAGCAACTACGGAGGGGGACGAAGGTGTATGTGTTGTATTATTTGCCGAAAAAAGATTGAACTATCCAACGTCGTTCTATAGCAAATTTCTTTATTAGTTAGTTACTACCTCCGTGTGTTTACACAATATATTGCCCATGCACTGGAAATCACTAGCGGCGATTGAGTGACAAAAGTATGGAGGGGAAGTTTACTTTTTTCTTACTCTACCCCCCACGTCCCTTAATCGTCACCACTCTTGGAAATTAACGACTTTTGAGTAGTCTATTGTGTATGTGTATGAAACCATGTTTATACAGTATGTAACATTGTTATTCGTACACATATTAGAATTTCCGAGGAAAAAATGTCATATTTACTAGTAAATATAATCATTTTCATATGTACCTGGAAATTAATGTTAATGAAGGTTTTACCAACAAATGTCAATAAAAATGTATGTTCAAAGTGTATAAACAGAGCATATAATTTGTGTGAAAAGAGAAAAACACGCGGTTTCATGCAACATTGTTATTCGTACAGGCACGAGTCAGTGTTGCCAATCTTCGAATACAGGATTTCCCTTTTACCAGTGTAAAATTTCCCTTTTTCGACCTAAATTTCCCTCGATTTTCAAAACACATCTGAAACTGTATCTTTGTATTACTATAACTGTTAATCAGGACCGTATATAAGGGGGTTTAGTGGGCTCAAACCCCCCCCATTGAATAAAATACTAGAAACTGATCATAGTTTCATAATATAATTATCCTAAAATAAACATTTGAATTTTAAAATAAAACACTAATGTATTGAAAAAATCCCCAAACCAAAAAAAATTCTTCTGTGGTGCAATAATTGTCGGACTTTGAAACCCATACATTGTCAAAGCTTAGCTAGGGGCCTGCTGTTAATATTTTTCTTTTGACGCCTGTTTTGCCTGAGAACAAACTTTATTATTATTATTATTATTATTATTAAATATTTATGAAAATCATAAAGCTATGCACCTACACTTACGCTCGTTACCTTTAACTAGTGTAGCCAGCCTTTGAACTGCGGGTCTGCCTGCCACTCAATACGAAATTTTTTCACATGTTTCCCAGATATCTTTTCATCCGCAGATAAATCCCCACGACGTTTTCTAACCTTTATGGGAGTTGCAAGTAGCTTCCTATCAGTCACCTCTTCCATTCTCCTTGCAACGACACAGGACACACAAAGTCACACACACAGCTACTGAGACACGTTCTGAAATAATGGATGGAACAAGGAAAGAAGTTGAAAATCGCGTCCCAAATTCTTTCCAGGTGCAGCGCGGCTCTTGCCTTGAGGCCTTTCTAGGAAACGCGACAAATATAAGACTGACCGGTCAAAGTCATCTATAACAGGGAGAAAGAAAGCTTCCTGTAAAGTGTCACTGTTGTTAACTATTCATTTGGAAAAAGTACACGCTGAAAAAAGAATTTTCGAACTTTTTAAAAGAAAGAAAATGTAAGTTTAAATTTCCCTGTTTTTTAGCTATTTTTCATTAAATTTCCCTTTTCCCTTTTCACCCTCAAATTTCCCTGTGCCGTGGGAAATTTCCCTGCTTTTGGCATCACTGGCACGAGTTTCAATCTTCCTCGCATACAGCGCCACCGCAATTCGGGCGATTTCGTGCACTTTGCAACTTCGTAACAAGTTTGAATATGCAGGCGCGCTCCCCGTCAAGCGGAATGCTTGCGTAGGTATTGTTGAAGGCCTATTGTCCATCTACTCTATGTGATCAGAAGTATCCGGACACCCACCTGAAAAAAAAAGTACAAGTTTGGGCAACCCTCCATCGGGAACACTGGCAGTCAATACAGTGTTGGTCCACCCTTAGCCTTGATGACAGCGTTCACTCTCACAGGCATACTTTCAATCAGGTGCCAAAAGGTTTCCTGAGGAATGGCAGTCCATTCCTCCCAGAGCGCCAAAATGAGAAGAGGTATTGATGTGGATCGGAGTGGTCTAGCACGATGTCGGCATTCCAAAACATCGCAGAGGTGTTCTATGGGTTTGAAATCAGGACTTCGTGCAGGCCAGTCCATTAGTGGGACGTTGTTGTCGTCAAACCACTACCCCACAAGCCCTGCAGTATGGACAGGTGCTCGGTCGTGTTGAAAGACACAATGGTCATCCCCGAACTGGTCTTCAATGGTAGGCATCATGAAAGCTGTTAAAATGTTAAAGTAAGCCTGTGCCGTGACATTGCCATGTAAAGCAACAAGGGGGCCAAGCCCCCTCCAGGAGAAACATGGCCACACTGTAACCCCACCACCTCCGAATTTCACTGTCGGCACTGTACAGGCTGGTAGATGTCGTTCACCTGGCATTCGCCACATCCACACCCTATCAGCGGATCGCCACATTGTGTACTGTGATTCACCACCCCACACAACGGTCTTCCACTGTTCTATGGTCCAGTTTCCATGCTCCTTGCACCACACGAGGCGCGGTTTGGCATTTGTCTGTGATGTTTGACTTATGGGCAGCTGCTCGGCCATGAAAACCAAGTTGCCGCACCTTGCGCCAAACAGTAATGGTGCTTGGAGTAGATCCTGATGCAGTTCTGAATTCCTGTGTGATGGTGGCGATGGATGATTGACGATAATGCTCTACGACCCTCTTCAACACTCGATGGTCTCTGGAGGTAAACATGGGAGGTTGGCCTGCACGCTTTTGGGTTGTACACATCCCTTCACTATAACATTGGAAACAGTGGACAGAGGGATGTTTAGGAGGGTGGAAATCTCACACACAAACACACAAGTGGCACCCAACAAACTGACCACGTTGAAAGTCTGGGTTCCTCAGACCATCACATACTGCTGTCTCACACTGTCTGCAGACTACTGAGTTCGCTGACTATGTGTTCCGCGCGGTAGATGGCAGTACTGTGTCGCCCTCTATGATAAACACACGTTTCGCGGTGTGTCCGGATACTTTTGATCACATAGAGTATCATCGTGTTCGAAATGGGCAAGGTGAAGGAACTTAGTTCCGATCTGAAGGATGTTATTATAAATTTGGCTCTTAGAGGTTATTCGTTAAGAAAAATTGGACAAACAGTCAACAAATCAAACTCCACAGTTCAATACATAGTAAACAAATTTAGAGAGAGGAAGGTTCAACACAGAATGTGCCGAGAAAACCAAAAGAGAGACGGTTGAATAAACGTGATGAACGCTCTATTTTAAAAAGAGTGCGAGAAAAACCCCGACTAAGTGTTCCTCAGTTACGACCGTTAGTAGAAAATGTTGCTGGCAAGATGATGTCCGATCAAACTGTCCGACGTGCCTTGTGGAAGCATGGATATCATGGCAGAATACCACAAAAGAGGCCGTATGTAAATAAGGTGAATCCCAGGAATGGACTTTCTTTCACAAAAGAGCACATCCACAAGGACCAGGAATTTTGGGATAGTGTCATCTGGTCAGATGAGTCTCAAGATTAATATATACGGGTCAGATGGGATAAATAGGGTCTGGAGAAAATCAAATAGACAATGATCACATTAACACAGTTCCAACAGTTAAACACGGTGGTGGGTCATTAATGATTTGGGGCTGTATGTCGTCAAAAGGTGTTGGTACCATCCAGTTTATTGATGGTATCATGGATGCATATGTCTATTTGGACATATTGAAGAACAGTGTAAAGCAGAGTGCCCAAAAAATGGACATGCCGCCTATCTACAAATTCCAACAAGATAATGACAGTAAGCATAAGGCGCGAGTTAACATGAATTGGCTAATATCGAATGTGCCCAAACTACTACAAACACCAGCTCAAAGTCCAGACTTAAATCCTATTGAGCATTTATGGGCAATTTTGAATAGACGAGTCCATAAAGCAGGCGTCAAGTCCAAACAAGAGTTGAAAACTGTTGTGCAAGCCGAGTGGAATAAAATAAGCTCTGAAACATGTCGGAAACTGGTTAATTCTATGAAGAACAGGTGTCAAGCAGTAATTAAAGCCAAAGGATACGCATCAAAGTATTACAACTGTCAGTCAATTTGCTCTGAATATACTTTTTTTCTTTTATATTATTAAGTGTACGAATAGAAAAGTTGTATAAAAATGGCATGTTTCTCTTTCAGTTTCATTTAATTTATTATTGTCATTGGTTATACAGAATTTGGGTAAGATTTTATGTTCCTAATTATATTAGTTATTGAATTGTAAAAAAACAATTTCAAAAGAGTGTATTTCCTTTCAGATATTAAAGCATTTTCTTTGAAAATCCGTGTGTACGAATAAGAATGTTACATACTGTATGAAAATTAGTATCTGAACCACAGGGGAAATACATGAAAGCAGTGGCGCAGGAATGTTTTTCATTTGGGAGTACAAAATTCAACCTCCACACATACATATATACATATTTCTAAAATTGAAATTCTCATGGACCCCCCCCCCCCACACACACACACATATATATAGGGAGCATGGAAAATTCAATTTTAGAGCACACACGATTTTTTTAAGTTTTGATAAATAATTTTTATTTCTTTATTTTTTAGTAACTACATCTATTTTTAAAAACAGCTTTTAAAAACAAAAAACAAAGCAAATAAAGCTCTAGACCTTGTTCTTGGTTCATTTGTAATTTAATGGCACGGAAAATCAGGAGTTTGTGATATGAAAGTCGAGAACAAGCACACATCTATTCATTTTAATGCAGAGTGCTATTTGAAGGAGGATGGGAGAAGTTTCCCCACCCTCTGTCTTGAGCTATCTCAACCTCTGATTATGCACGACAATTTCTTTAATTTTTTAATTGTTTAAAATATATGTAAGCCTATTGTAATTGGAGCGAAAGCTCTGTTATAGGTGAAATAAATAAATCCCAAACAGGGACTCACTGGATATGTAAACGGTGTTATTAAATATAACATACTTATAGAGTTCCAGTTCATTTCAGTAAATTTTAGTTCCATAAAAATATCGTAACCAATTTGTGGCGGATATGTACCATTGAATTGAATTGAATTGAAAAGTATTTTTATTTACTACAGAGCGAGATTCAGCCTTGGGCTGCTCTACCACTTAACTCGGTACCATATCTAGTTTCTTTTAGATATATTCGTTATCAGTGACGTGCACTGAGGAGTAGCTAGTCTAGCAGAGATAGATCAATCAATCTCACATTTCGAATTATATTCAAATCACAATATTTATTGTCTTGTTAAAGCCACAGTTCATACGCAACACGTTATTTTCCACGCGCTTCTCGTCCATCGATGCGATCCGCGGGCAAAGCTGGCTGGATACCCTAGCTCGCTCTTTGTCCGCCTGACCAGTTTCCAGGTAGAAACGGCCGCCCGAAGGAAAAACGAAGATTTCTACCTCTACCTCCCTTGCCCCCTCGACCCCCGCTGCAATGGTTGAAAACCCGTGCTTTCAGGTCCCCCAGTCTACCTCCTACAGGACAGATAGGGGATTGGTTTCTCATAGATTTTTTTGAAAATCCTCTAAAGAACTCAGGGTAAAATCTTCTGCAGTACTTATGTTCTCTGTATTTACACAACCGTTTACACGTTGTACAATATGTATGTATAATATAGGATGTAGTTTTATTATTTATGAAATGGGAACGTGTTATGTGCAGACAATAATGTTATGCTTTTTTTTCTTTCTTTTATTTCTTTTTTTTTTTCAAGTATGCAATATATAATGATTAAATTAAAAATATGTGCTCGGGCTCTCTCTCACTCTCGTTTTAGTAGTGTTTTATTTAAATATATTACTCTTGGCTTCTAACAGTCATAAATACGGATGTATTTATTTGATCAAGAGAACGCGTGTTCATATTGTTGTTGGTTTGGTTTATTTTACTTCGCTTTTATGCCACATTTGGTTATCGCGAAAATGAGGATGAGTGATGATATGATGAAATTGATGACGGGACCTCATATGAACAATCCAGGCCAGGATTCGAACCCGTGATGAGTGCGTATTCTTGTCCTATGTGTTGTACTCTGCAGTGAATAATGAAATAATTTGGAATGAAAAATGCATCTCAGAACTCAAAAATCCAAATGAATATTATTGAAGAAACTACAAAAAACTGTGTTTTGTTACCTGTTTTGTTTATGTGCAAACAGTGGACTTAAAACACCAAATCAACCAACCGTGGGGGAGTGGTTATCACAGCGCGCTACGGGAGTTCCGGGTTCGAACCCCGACCTGGGCATGGGTGTTCTTTGTGCTTGTCCTTTCATTAATTTTATCGTATCATCTTCGCAATTAACCAAATGTGACAAAAAATCGACGATAAGTAACAAAAATGAAATGAAATCATTGATTGATTGATTGATTTGGTTTATTTTACTTCGCTTTTCCGCCACTTTTGGCTAATCGCGAAGATGATACGATAAAATTGATGAAGGGACACACACAAAGAATACCCATGGCCAAGCCGAGATTCGAACCCAGGATCTCTGGCTTTGTAGTCAAATCAAATCTTTTTTTATTTTCGAATGTGGGTGGGGTTTACATGTACTTTTCTTAGTACTCATTCATCATTTTGCAATCTTTTCCTGTTATTGATTGACATTCTTTTTTTTTAATACGGGGCCCTAAAGGGGGGAGGGGTATGACCCACCCCAACCCCACAGCATTGAGCATGCCACTAACTGCTACCCCAAGTGTCGACGTCACCGCACGTCACTCTCCGTTATTTTCTCAGACTTCTAGAGCGTGTTATCTATCGAAAACTAAAAACTGTGCCTTGTTGGGCAGCTTTCCTTTAATGCTCTTCGAGCACTTGTTGAGAGCTGTTGTCTTTGCTGTATCGCTTTAAAAACTGAGTCGTGATTGTTTCCAATCGGCTGATAAAACATTTGACATAGCATTTTTTTTATAATGGAATGACCTGTACTCTATGCTCCACGTCAGCAAGTATATTTCATTGAATGTTTTTTCATCGCTATAATGCCAACTTTGGCTAATCGCGAAGAGAGGATGGATGTTAATAAAATAAAATCCAAAGGACTCAGTGTATAAGCAGCCCGTTCTGCTTCGATTGCTGTTATTTGCCAAGTGGCTGGTAAACATCTCTAACACATTGCCATCTCACTCAAAGATCTTATGTATACAATCGAAATTATACCAATATCTACAGCTCAATGTGAAAGCGAATTCAGTGTGCTTTAAATCTATCCTTAACTGATCAGACAAATTATTTACAACTCGTGATACTTTTAAACTTGCTTTTCCTTTCAATTAATGGACCTCCAGTGCATTGCTTTGATGCAGAAAAAATCATGGATCAAATCTAAGCACCACAGTGCCCTTGACGAAGGTACTGGCAAAGCATCGAACCTACTGGAACATCTTGTGTATTCACCTGACTTATATAATTTTCTTATAGTTTCGTTCTAAGTTGAAATGGAACAATGATATTTCCTAGGAATTAAAATAGGGCGCGATTTTTTATTTTATCAGAGGGAGGGATAGACTTAGTGTGTTTCCTATCTCAATAAGATTATACTAGATGTTTGACAATAGTTCACCAGAAACATAGGTTTCCATATTCTCCGCTTGTCTCCTGAATGAAGAGGTTCTCCTCGTTCTTGTTTGGGCTTGTTCTCGTTTAGGTCTCGATTCAGAAGTTTGTCAAAACTTGTTTTACATTCACATTATGCTCAGATAGCAGTGGCGCAGGAACGGGGGGTACAGGGGTACATTGTACCCCCGCAAATTTTTGAAGGGGGGTACTGTACCCCCTAAATCCGTAAATCCAGTTGTACCCCCTGTACCCCCCTTTGGTAATTTGACAGCAGACGGAAGGTGCTACTGTTAAATTACCTATTATCAATTCGCCCAATAAAAAATGTATTATTGTTTATAAATTTTAAGCATTATACGAGGGCAATTCGGAAAAAACCTCCGTTTGCGCATGCGCGAGAAATGTCCGGAAAGAGCGACGTCAGTCCTGTGGCAGTATGTGCAGTAGTCCAGTAGACAGTGAGCAGTGGAAGGAGAAGGTTGTGTTGCAGTTCACTCGTCCGTTACAACAATTGAAAATGAACGTTCCAATAGCAAAGCCCGCCAAATGTGAAGTGCGTGCCGTAATTCGATTTCTGTGTGCGAAAAATCTTTCGGCGGCTGCGATTCATCGCGAACTGTGTGATGTTTACGGACCAAACGTGATGAGTGACAGTGTCGTACGTGAATGGTGTCGCATGTTTAAAGATGGACGAACCGACGTGAACGATGCGGCAAGAAGTGGGCGCCCATCTGTAGTCAGCAACGAACTCATGCAGGAAATTGACAAAACTGTCCGTGAAACCCGTCGGTTCACGATATCGGAACTTTCTCTGCGCTTTCCCCAACTTTCTCGGACTGTTTTGTACGAGGTGGTGACAGAAACGTTGGGGTACCACAAGTTCTGTGATCGTTGGGTTCCAAAACTCCTTTCGGAGGAGCACAAAAAAAACAGAATGGGCTCTGGTTTGGACTTTCTGTCGCGTTATGCCGAAGAAGGAGAACAATTCCTTAACAGAATTGTGACTGGCGATGAGACCTGGGTGTCGTACGTGAACTCTGAAACCAAACAGCAATCAATGGAGTGGGGACATACGCACTCACCAAAGAAACCCAAAAAGGCTCGGCGAACATTGTCTTCCAGAAAGGTTATGGCAATAGTCTTCTGGGATGTGAAAGGTGTACTGTTAGTGAAGTTCATGGAGCGTGGATCGACCATCACTTCAGAAGTCTACTGTGAAACATTACGACAACTCAGACGAGCCATCCAGAACAAGCGTCGGGGCATGCTGACTTCCGGTGTGGTGTTGGTTCACGATAACGCTCGCCCGCACACTGCTGGACGTACTCAAGAACTTTTGGAGCAGTTCCACTGGGATGTTTTTGGTCATCCTCCCTATAGCCCAGATTTGGCACCGAGCGACTACCACCTCTTCAGGCACATGAAACAGTGGCTTGCATCGCACCGCTTTGACAATGACAATGTGTTTCACGATGCTGTTAGCAGGTGGCTTCATTCCCAGGCGGCAGATTTTTTTGCAGAAGGAATTTCAAACCTTGTAAAACGTTATGACCAGTGCCTCAATTTGAATGGTGATTATGTTGAAAAGTAATGTCATGTTCTAAGTTTCAAATGTATATAATAAAAGTTCTGTATCTACGAATGTATGTCATTGATAACCAAACGGAGGTTTTTTTCCGAATTGCCCTCGTAGTTCTTACCACAGACATTCAAAACATTTAATTGTAAACTTATTATACTACATTGTGCTTGCTACTAGTTAGTTCATTGACCTAAGTTCTTGGAAACCTCTTGAAGGAGATGAAAATTGTTTAAAATGTGTGTGGAACGATGGAATCAGATTGACTTTCAGACAATTACGCTGCAGACGATTGCTGCTTTGCGTAAGGAAGGGGGGTACACATTTCTAAAGCAGTGATCGCCTCGATTCGAAGATAAGATACAAATCTTCATCAGAAGAGTATATGACTGACCCCATTTTCCTTTGAATATTTATAATGGAATTTTACGAAACTAAACACTTACACGAACGAGACGAGACACGACAGACCAACTTGAAGGGGGGTACAATGCACTCCTGTACCTCACCCATATTTTTCATAAATTTGTAAGAGGGTGTTGGGAAAACTATACTTAAACCTATATATTAAGATATATATTTTTTAAAAAAATAGAGTGTCGATTAGCCTATCTGAGCACGAAGTGAATCTAGAGTGGAAACCGAAACAAAACTAAACGCAAACAAGAACGAGAAGGACCTCACCACACAGGAGACGAGATGAGGCTGTGACAATTCTGGACCTATCGCATCGCGATATCATTCCTAGGTGAAATTAAATCTTTCCTAGACATTTAAACAGGGTGCAATTTGCGATTTTATCAGAGGGGGGGGGGACTATTTTTCACCTATGTATTAGGTATACTTATAATTTGACATTAATTGCTTAAAATCTAATTGTGATATCGAATGCAACACAAACACAACGCCATTTTATGTTAAACTCTAAAGTCAAATTGTAAGAAAATGAAATTAGTCAGATGAATGCACGAGATAAATGAGACTCACTGCAGGTTCTATTGGTAGATTTTGGATTGGATTTACAAGGTCTCTGGGAGTAAGATGGGAATATTTGATTGATTGATTTGGTTTGCGTCAGACGTTACATTAACTGCGTGCAGTCTTCCTCAAAAAAGTAGTCGTTCATGGAGTTGTCTCGGAACATATGGGAAACAAAATGGTAATCCTTGTTCTTTCCAACTGTGAAATAAAATTTTGCATGACATCTATCGTTGCTTTGTTATTCACGAATGAAATCCGGGAGTTATTTCTGCTGCACCCTGTATACTCGATAGTTTTCTCCGCTGAACTTATTGGAAGGCAAGGAATTTGGCTCATACTGCTTTGAAGGATTCCAAAGATTTATGCACACTACTAATGATAATATCCATAAAATATTAATCAGTTACTTTTCGTTAATTGGATCTAACTCCTTTTTGTGTTATTCAATAAATATTCAATTCTTTTTCTATCTGACATTAAATTCCTTGCCAGGGCAGTTGTTTTTATGCAAATCTTGGCGATCTTACCTACACGTACGCTAGATAATGAATACTTGCTGTTATATTTCTATTCTTTTACTATCTTTTACCTATTCATGTAATAATAACAATACAATATTAATTAATGTACATATTTAATTAATTAATATATTAATTTAATTAAATATAATTATCCTATATATATATATATATATATATATATATATATATATATATATATATATATATGGGAGGCTGAATTTTGTACCCCCCAAATGAAAAACGTTCCTGCGCCACTGTCAGATAGGGTAATCGGGACAGGGTTTACAGTTTAAATAGAAATAGAAGTATCTTACAAATAATTTAATTGATAAAATTATGTGGAATTTTTAACGCATTTATATATGCATAAAATGGCAAAATTATAAATTCTGTTTATAGTGATGGAATATGAAAAGTTTATGTAATTACATCGTTTAATAAGTCATAAAAATTCCTACAATTTTGTTTCTGACAATCGAAAGAAAAGAAGGTGATCCTATATTATTCTGAAACAGGTTTATATCTTATTAATCAATCGACTGCCTCTTTAGAAAACTGACCCCCCCCCCCCGGCCCTACAATTTTGGGGGATACTGTACCCCTCAAAAAAAATTAAGGGTTACAACGTACCCCTGTACCCCCCCCCCGTTCCTGCGCCATTGCATGAAAGTAAGCGAAGAGCATTGGTGCCACGGAAGTTTAAATTCTTGTAATGCAGTGATTTTCGGCGGTTCCGGACATATTCTATCTACTTTGTTCCATACCCATCAGTACAATAAAGCAGTGAGATGGAATGAGTTTTTTCTTTCTCCGATTGAGCTTTCATCAAGGCATTTTGCCTCCTCCCTAATCAGATGGTCTGCGCACGCCTATGGTCGCCTTGTAATCAAGTGGTCCCGGGTTCGATACCCGGAGGAAGCAAATACGAATCCCACCTTTAACTGCAGGCTCAGTCACGATTAGCCTATCTGCGCATAAAATGGACTCGAAAAAGAAAGGATTTTCCTTATTTTTGCCCTATTTTAACCGTGACGACGGGGATGAATCATTAATTTGATGAAGGAACTAACATCAAATATTCGGACTAACTCTGAACCTTTCTGTCGACAGACGATAAGTCGAACTTTAGTATAATCTTACATTTTTCAGTGTTCAACCAACAAGATACATATTTGCAGTACTAATTATACTCGTACATCACAAGGTGATGTTTTTTATTCTTTTAGGTATCACCACTCCCCACACATCTTGACGCTGCAAGTAAATACCTCTTCGTGAATCTTTGAGGTGTGTACAAAATTCTGGCACACCTACATGTTAAAAGCATTCCGTTACTTTTCATTTCAAAGCACTTGTCCTATTAAAAACAAACTTTCCCCAAGAAATTGCCGAATATTTGCGGAGCGGAGCTGACTTGGCAACTTCCGGCACTTCATATCAAACTTTCCTGGAAATCGATGAATAACATTTCCTGCTCAAGTTTCCTAGGTTGGGAATAGCCGTTGACAGGTTTCCTAAAGGAATGAACATTGGATAAATTAAAGGATGGTAAGTTATAGAATATATAAAAGAAGTAAGGTATTTCCCGTGAATAAAAATTCACATGGAAGGTGTGGCCAGTGTGGTATTTGAAAATTTTCCAATTCCCAAGTACATTAAACGTAAACGGAGAGGGAGAGATGTAACAACCAGAGGGAGGGAATTATCTCTAAAGCCCCTTCAAATAGCACCCTAATTGCCACCCTAAATGTGGCCAAACACGTTCCCCTATCTTGGACAGTGACCGGTCTGCATGAGACCACTTTCGCTAGCTCCGATGGAGTCTCCCGAGTGTATGGAATCAAATATAATTTCAGTGTGACATATAATCGTAGCCTACATGTAAAAATTCGGCCTGGTAGTTTCAGGTCATAATAATCTATTTCATTTGCATTGCATGTATCGCTATGTATGCATTCACTCGAGTGAATCACGCTCGAACAGGCGAAACGATCGGTATACGCTCGAAGTGCAGTAGTATACGTATAACCGTAATTTGTCTGTGGTAGTGGGCAGTGTGGTATTTAAGAAATTTCCAGGGGGGGAAATTCTACTGGCTGTCTAGAGAGAGCATGAGATAAGGATTTATATCCTCTGTGTGTGTGTGTGTGTGCGCGCGTGCGCATAGCTATATATACACATATGTTAGTGGCCGCTAGAGGAGAGGGGTTGCAGTTTTGAATGGTAAATGGGGTCACTCCACACTTCGTTTTATGTCACTCAACTATTTTTTTTTTAAAAAATAAAGTGCTTAGAACAAAACATATTTTAAATAATTGCTAAAAATTGCCGATTTAAATTTGTATCTTAACAGAAAGAAAAGGCCAAGTCCAATTTATGATCAAAACAGCTAATCTGGACTCGGCCTACAATTTTTAAAGAGAGATTTTGACACCCATCCCAAGAAATCTATAGTCTGGACCTAAGTTTTTGGGATCTGAATCGAACTTGGACATAACTTAGGGCCCATAAAAATAGGGCGCAAGACTACTTGGCTAAATTACGGTTACATTTGCGAAATCATAAAAATTACTCATTAACTTGCTTCTCAGGTCCCGGGAAGTTAACATAAGTTACATTAGCTTGTTAATTCTAAAAAAGATGTTAAGTGGGCGAGAGCCCCCGCCAAGTTACGGCTAATTAGTCTGGGGCTCCTTGAATACAAGACAATAGCGTTTACCACTATTATATATCTAACGCCCATCATTGTGAACATAATTGTTGTTACGAAACTGATCAAGAGAATCAATTGAATATCAATTCTTCTGTACTTTTAGTCATGATATTTTATAAATGTGTTTAGCTTGCTCCAAATTACAAAACTACCAACTTGACAACGCAGTGGCGGCGATTAGGGGGGGGGGCACTTGTCCTCCCACTTTTCGCCACTTTTGCCCCCGCACTATGCTAAACCTTATCTACAAAGGGAAATATACTCTCTTTGCCCCCCCCCCCCAGTTTGGCACCTTGCCCCCCAGTTTTGGAGCATGCTCAAACTGAAAAATATTTCCAGCAAAGGATACCACATTCCAACTCGCCAATGTGTTTTAGTTTGATTGAGTTAGTTCATTTTACTTCACTTTTCTGCCACTTTTGGCTAATTGCAAAGAGAGGGGATGAGTGATGATATGATGAAATTGATGAATGGACACTCACAAACACCCATGCCCAGGCTGGGATTCCAACCCGGAACCCTTGGCGTGCTAACCACTCCGCCACGAGGACAGGCTCATGTGTTTTAATTCATTGATGTTGAAAGATAATGTATGTGTAACATCACTAGATACATCAAGCCATGGCCGTGTAACTTTTCATTTGTTAAATTTTTCACAGGCAACCAACAATCGAAAGGAATTCACCATTTAAATACTCCTGCCTTCTTGTGCACATCCACTTGCAAATTTTCAGAACCCATCCTTTGACCAACACAGCCTTCATTGTCACCAGATTTCGTTCATTTTGAGGGCATATTCCTGATATTGCAGAGTCTGGAACTCGTAATGCTGACTTTTTCCACTAACATTCTAGCTTCACAAAGAAATCTAGCTCATTGTTCTAAAAGAGAGCACACTTGTTCTTTAAAAAATGACTTCGTAAAGAGCTATCCCTCTCATGTCAAAAATTCCATGTAGGCTATCTTCGTGCACTATTGTTCCACTCATACAAATACAAAACGTTCTGTGGTGACAAGTTCGAGTCACGTGACAACTGAAACTCATTTGTAACTTCACATTGACAGTTTCAGGAATGGAGCAGCGCTTGAGGCCGCATCTGTGTTCGCCTATTAGAGCTTCCAGTTGTCTGACAGAAAATGTTGCAATTGAATGGCGAAGTGGGAAAAAGTAAGTAAATTGCCAATAATTTGTTTAACCTCCCCCCAGGGATAAAATTTATCAAGCAGTGAGGGGGACACAAGTATCCAGAGGGGGGAATTCCCCCATCCCCCCTACAAATACCACACTGGTAGTGAGCCCTCAAATATGGATCATGAACTTCATGACATGAAGTGAAAGACGTCACCCGTGCGAACTAAATTTAGACGCTGGAGCAAAAAGCCCTCGATGCAGCTCTCTAGTACCCTACCGATTGATTAGAGACTGGGTGAAACCCAGAACCACTTTATACATGGACATTGTCGTAAAATTTCCCTATTGAGATCGCTTTCTCTGGGAATCAAACTCGGGTTCCCCGCGTGACAGACAGACATCCCATTGAATGAGCCCTTGCGGCTCTGTTAGTAAAATATGGCATTACCTATTTAAAAAAAAAAACAACTATATCGTCCTCACCCATGCACGTCCGCAGGATTTTTTCCAGGGAGGGGCAAGGAAGGTATTTTTTTTCCAGGGTGGGCCAACATGGCATATTTTCCCTAATAATAGTGTTCATCCCTCAAGAAACATTGCTTAAATGCTTAAATTTGAATTTATCATGTTCGTGCAATAACTATCACACATCATTCTGGCTGAAATTAAATTACATGTGTGAGATATGTAATTTTTGGTTGACTTTCGTTTTCCAAGGGGGGGGGGACGGCCCTCCACCCTTTCCCCCCTTCCTGACGCCCATGTCCTCACCTTAAGTGCCTACGTACCTTTTTGTGTAAATTTAAATTATAGATAAATTAATTAGAAGCTAATTGTCGTTACAATAAATTGATCTGAAACAAAGGATTTTCTTGTCATAATCCATGACCGGGCATAATCTGTTTCAGCAGCATATAAGGACGTGTTTAGAAGGAGAGTTGGGGGTTTACCCCCTCCCCTCTGACTATATACTCTAAATAATAATACCAATTGCAAAGAATGACAGAATTTCCCTAATGCCCCTTCCCCTTCAACACAAATACTAACTTGGTAAATGGTAATAATGTGATAACAATACAGTACTCGAGTCGTCTTCATGTCCGAACACGTTGAGAACTCACTTTACGATCTCGCCTTGCTTAGAGGGTTATGGATAGTGGCGTAGCAAGGGGGTGGGCGAAGCGGGCGACCGCCCGGGGCCTAACCCCCGAATGGGCCTCCCGTCTCATGGTGTTGATACAAAAAATGTATTAAATAGAAGTGAGAGAGAAATAGATGGAAAAGGCTAATTTTTGTAGGCAATAAAATTAAAACATTCTGTCTCTATCTGGCTTTAAATTCTAGTTAAACGTTATACAGGTGGGCGGGCTCATTTCTAGTCTGTGCCTAAGGGGCTTGGAAAATGTAAAAATTATTGCCGCATTTCTCATGTGAAACATTTACACAACATTTAACTTGCGTGGACATTGTTCTTTTCTCGAATAAAAGCCAATTTATCTTGTATTTTCTTCTTTCTCTCGACCTTAACCTTTCGATTTTTATATGTTAACAATAAAGCACCTCCAACTGCCACGAAGCAAGTGCAAGGCATTTAAATGCTTGGGTTGTTTGCAACTCAAGAAGGCAATGGATTACATAAGCAGTTCTTCCTACAGCTTCATATTTCAGCTCCCGGAAAGCAAAGAAATACATTTTTAGGGTGAGTGAAATTATTAAATATCATTTTCTCCAGTAAGGTTTTATTATTTAAATATGATAATTTTCTGACGTATCCCTGAAGATTATGTATCGATTCACATTGAGAGTTGAAATTTAAAAACGGATGGGGGGCTCGCATTCTAATCTCGCCCAGGGTCTTACGATATGTTGCTACCCCACTGGATATGTGTTCGCGTCCCCGCCTGGGCATTAGCGTTTCGTGGCACTTGCACTTTAATCGATTTCGTCTCAACATCATCCATGTTCTTGCGATTTGGCCTAAAGGTAGAAAACCGACATTGAATAATCAAATTCAAATGCAAAGGTAAAATCCGTACAAAATAAACATCCAATCATTCTCATGATTATACGGCTCAAAACATAACCGTGCTATTTTACTGGCCCTTAATTTCTCCACGTTTCTAAAATTTCATAGAATACAACTATGACTAACGATAACCTAGTTTTACTCCACTACGTAAATATTTTTCTTCGAATCAACAGATAACCGTTTCCGCCGGGGTTACGTTGACACAGGCTTAAGAAAAACCACTAGACTCAAGTTACAAGTAATTTAACCTACATTAACACGGTGTTGTAATTATTTAAAATGAATGGAATAGAATATTAGTTCAATGTAAGCCAAACAGGCTTCAAGTCAGGAAGGTTGTTCTTTCTAAATCATGTTATTGTATTTCGTTCCTCTTTTGGCTTTAGGTGAGTATACTATTATACTATCTATGAAATATTTTGTACGAATTGCTTGAATTTGACATGTGCCAGTAACCTTCGCTCGTTTTGTGATAATCGCATATTTTCATTCTAATTCAACCGTTACCTTATCTACATTGTTTATAAATCCTCTTACTAGCCGCCGAAGTCCAGTCTGACTGCCACGCGGAAGACTCGGGCAGCGTGATGCTGATCACATCTCTTCTGTGTCTGAGATCGAGAATGTGTAGAGCCCTACATCCACACTCATCTCCCCCTCCCACGTGCCTTCATGGCCGACCTCCGTCTCTGTGGTGGAGTGGTTAGCACAGCGCGCCACGACGTAGCGGTTCCGGGTTCGAATCCCGGCCTGTCATAGGTAGGCTATTCTTTGGAAGTGTCCCTTCATCAATTTCATATCATCACTAATCCTTATTGTCGCGATTGGTCAAAACTAGAAGAAGTGCGACGTAAAATTACCTACTTCAATCTATCAACCAACCTTTATCTTCACTTTTGTAACATACTATAGAGAGACCACAAGGGAAAAAACCTTGGACGAAAAGTCCCAGCGCAGCTTTCCCTTCTTCCGTTCAGCTCGGTCCATAAGGAAGCATGGTCCACTCTCCTCCTCCCCTCGTCGCGGGAGTTCTGTGCACAGGATTCGCGGGTCTGCGCAGGTTGATTTGCTTGTGGTTCCACTATACTTTCTGTTATTATTATATTAACTTCTTTGCCTCTCTAAGGTAATCGAGACGCTGGCATTGAAAGATGAATTCGTGTAGACTACCTTTTTTTGTATTTGCCTAATTTGCTTCTTTTTTTACACTCTAGGAAAATTGCAACGAAGAGGATGAATGATGATTACATGAAAGTGGTGAAGAAACAAACATAAAATAACACCCATGTTGAGGTCGGGAGTTGGGACTCGAACCGAGAACAGTCAAGGCACCCAGTGCAATACTGTAATGACTCAAACCGACCTCCGTGGCTGAGTGGTTAGCACAGCACACGACACAAGGAGTTCCGGGTTTCGAATATCGGCCTGTGCATGGATGTTCTTCGGAAGTGTCCCTTCATCAATTTCACGTCATCACTCAATCTCATCTTCGCAATTAGCCAAAAGTGGAAGAAAGGCGAAGTACGATAACCAAAGAAAAGAAAATCAATAAAATTGCAGGAGCAAAATGTGGGGGCAGTTGTCGCCACTAGTGAAAACTAACTTGTTTTTGTCCTGTAAGTGACGGAGAAAGGTATAGGCAGTAGCGGCGAGGGGGCCCGTTGCCATCCCCCCACACACTTTTTGCCACTTTTTCTCCTGCACTATGCTAAACCTTATCGAAAAAGGGAAAGAAAAGTGTTCTTCCTCCCCCCCCAGCAGCTTTGGAACCCAATCGCCACCACTGAGTATGGGCGAACCCAGACTTTTTCCAGAGGGGACAAAATAAAACATTTTTTTCGTAGAGGGACAAGCAAAACTTTTTCAAGAATGTTTATTTTGAATTTGAACTTTACTTCCAACGTACAGAGAACAAACACAACGAACGAAATTATATTTTTCACACCCATTTTCCAGAAGGTACAGTGCCCCCTTGCTCCCAGCTGCATACGCCCATGGAGATAGGTTATCTATCACATACTTCAAGTTTTTACAAGTCATTATGTGTGGGGTCCTTTAAGTGTCGGCACATCAGGATCGGCAAAAGAAGAAAAAAAGTCCTTTTAGAAAATTTCGAAAGCGTTTCATTCCTGAAATTCGAGAACAACCAGTTCAGGGTGAAATAGTATACAAAATTCAAGATTTCCATGCCGGCCTCCGTGGAAGAGTGTTTAGCATCTCTGGGGTTCACCCAGCCTCAAATCAATAAGTACCTGGGGAGGGGGTAAATGCGGCCGGAGCGTGGTGCTGATCACATCACCTCCAAAATGGCCGAGATCGAGGGTGTGTGTGACCATAGCCCCTACATCCCATCAAAATGTGGTATGTGCATGGGGAAATATATTTTTTCACCTTTACGTAAATTTAAATATATATAATATCTGTCCCTCTATGTGAATTTTGGGGGGAAGAAAGTGCCTTGCTCCCCAAAGTAGGTGCCTGTGTGTGTGTGTGTGTGTGTGCGTGTATGTGCAGTGCATGTATATGTATGCTGTTTGATGGATTTGGTTTATTTTACTTCACTTTTCTTCCACTTTTGGTTAATCATGAAGATGAGAATGAGTGATGATATGATGAAATTAATGAAGGGACACTCACAAAAAGAAAACTTGCCCAAGCTTAGATTGAACCTGGGACCCCTGTCATCACAGCCTGCTGTGCTAACCACTCCGCCACGGAGGTCAGCATGTATCTGTATGTGGGTTGGGGTATGTGTATCTGTGTGTGTAAAGTTAGCCATGGTTACCAATGTTTATTCATATGATTGGAAGGATAATGGTAGAAATCACACATAACTATTGGAGCATCCCCAAATTATCTTTCTGGATACATCATTTATTGGTAGTTATATTGAAATCAAAATTTAATTTCAGGCCTGGCAGCATATGGGCTACCTCAACATGATCCCATCTTGCAAGAGTTCTCAACACATCCTAGAAGTTCTCCTTGGGTTCCTGAGGAAATAGTAACACTGAAGCAGACAGTGTTTCAACACTTGGAGAATATCTCATTTAATTTGGAAGAAGCTTTCATAATTAAACAAAAATTCCCAAGTAAGATGTTCTCTACACAATTTGTGCGTGAGGTAAGAAAATGTCAGTCTTGTAAATGCATTGAATTGTGTGTATTACACTAAATTAGTAAAACTAATAGACTCTAGAGTTTCTATACCTACGAAAGTCCACTTCTCAGATAGTCTAATTTGGACTGCATCCACAGCTTAAACTGGAATCCGAATCATTGTGCAATGTGCCTTGATCAGAGATTGAACCTGAGACCAGGGTTGTTGAAGGTCCAGGAGTTTTAAATAAATTCAATTCCAGTCCAGGAGAGAAAATCAGCAGGCGTAAATGGGTTCTGGACCATAAAGAACCTTTTTATGTTTAAAGTATTTCAATTCGGTCCAGGAACATTTTTTCCAGGTGTATTTAGATATGGTCCAGGAACATTTTCTCCGGATGCATTTAAATACGGTCCACAAACCTTTTTCAATGAATCAATACACAACTTGGACCGAATTAAAATTATGCAAGAAAAAAGATTTCAGTTCTGTTACAGAACCCAATAGAACCCATTAGAATTTATGGGTTCCTGAACCTTTAACGACCCTGCCTGAGACCCCCCTTGAGTTCAAGATGACAGCTTTACCACTACCACTACCATTCGGGTAGGCCATAAAGTTTTTTGACCAATCCAGTTATATATAAAAAAGTAAAAAGGTAAAGTGTTCCCCTGTGCATAGCACCATGCCATGAAGGCGTATAGGGGGTGTGGGGGTAACGCCCCACACTTTCTTGATCCGGTCGTGACTGGGGGTGATGTGATCAGCATCACGCCCCTAACTGCCTTTACCCCCCAGGGTTTCCCCCAGGTACCCATGTTATTCGACGCTGGGTAGGCGCCGGGGCCGCTTCCACCGTTAGAAAAGTTCCCGGATTTGAACCGGCCGGGGATCGAACCCGGGACCTTGAGTATGGTAGTCAGACGCGTTACCGACTGAGCCACCGCGGCCACAATCCAGTTATATATTCAGTTCATATTTGTCACACATAAAAAAATATGTTCTTTGTTGCAGGTGGAAGGTGAAAATATAATTCTAATGTTCCAAGGAAGATATTGGAATACATCAAATGATAGAATCCTTGTAATAGGTACACACATTGAAGACACTGACTTTGATGTTAACACTGGAGTTGCTGCATTGGTTAGAATTTCTAGAATGCTTGAAATAATTCTTGGTTCAAGAAAATCTGAGTTGCTGTACACAACAATATTTGTAATATTTGATCTTCATGTAAGTATTCTTTGAAGACAACTACGTCTAAAAAAAATCATTAAAATATTTATAGGCAATTCTCAGATATTGAATTACTATTTTTATTGTTGTCAATTTTACTGATGGAATTGTAACTCCCTGCATTTTAAACTCAATTTTTTGATGTAATGAAGTTTTTACATTAGTTATTCTGTTTGAATACTATTATTTCTGTTATTAACATTCAAAATAACAAGATTTCTGCTCTTTTGTAACTTTAAATAAAATTGTTCAACCACATCCATCTCCCGATGCCCATAAGAGGAAGGAATAGGAAGGGTGATAGGAGTTTAAAAAAAAAAACCTTAGAAAACTGTGCTTTGAAAATTTCTTCACTTCACATACATACATAATTACACATTCCATATAGTCTAGCATTATGTATTACCTTTTCAATTAATACATGTTCATAATTTTTCAGAATAAAAATGAGAATGTGAGGATTATACCAAGTGGATCTAAATCATTCGTTGAAGAATTTCTAGTGCCTATCCTGAGTACTGAATATCCACCACCACAATATGAAGGTGCGATAATTCTTGAGTCTATACTTCGATATAATTCATCAGATAATTCACAAAGACTGCCACTTGGATTTCATGAGGTAAATATAATTTCTGTTTTTATCTTTTTTGAAACTGTTGTATCCAGAACAGTGGAGATAACTGTATTAAACAAGTTTATTAAATATTAAAATCTTTATCTGACATGAAGGAATATGAGGAGAGTAGAATTTGAAGGTTGAATGAGGCAAGAATTCCGCCTCTGGTTTCTGTATCCCCTCAGTTAGCTTGCCAAATTGTAGCTCTTTTATGTGGGGTTCCATATATATAATTTATATACTATCCTGGTGCTTCACATTAATTACTGGAATTTACCTCCTCCCACTTGAAATACCACACTGAATGTGCATTATATATTTCAATAACATTACTAATCATAAATATTACAGATAGGATTATAGATCATAATGAAAGCCCTGACCCAGATAGCATGTAAGTTAACTGCAAGTTAAATCGACATTCGATTTAACTTGCAGTTAACTTACGTGCCATCTGGGGAGTGGCAACGAAATGACATTATAATTCAAAGAATTAATATCAATTAATATTATCAGGATAAACTGAGAATATAGAATGTAAAAAGTTTGGTTTTTGTTATTTATTTTTGCTTTTCTGCCACTTCTGGCTAATTGAAACGATGAAGATGAGTGATCCTATTATGAAACTGATGAAGGGATCGTCACAAAGAACACCCATGTGCAGGCTTGGATTCGAACCCAGGACCCGTATCATCATAGCATGCTGTGCTAACCACTCCACCACAGAGGTCAGCAGTGTAAAAGGTGTATACAATAAATATCACACCGTCATACATAAGAAGGTTGATGAAAAGTAGAATGATCCGATATATCATGCAAAATTAAGAAAATATCTATTGAGCTAGAATTAAGAGATAGCATGTGGTAGTTTAGTGTAACTTAACAATTTTATTCTCAATCTTTTCAATTAAGTCATGCCTATCTATTAATTTAATTATAGAAATCTTAAAGAAAACTGCATAAACTTTACATCTACTTCTAGATTTTCCCTGAAGCTGAGACAAAGATTAACAACAATAATTTCCGTGGAGATTTTCTGGCAATGTTTAAAAGTGAAACTGGAAATGGACAGGCCTTTTTAGCTGAAGAGTTACAAGATTATTGGTCTTCCTCACCACAGCTGATATTACTTCAAGAAAGAAAGGATCCAACATTTTCAGAGAAATCATTTCAATTCCTCAGAGGCGATCAATTATCATTTTGGAATTACCAACCAACACCAGAAAAGCACACGTCTTTAGATGCCATTCTTCTCACAGACATGGGTTTGTATCAGAAAATGTAGATTTTATATTTTCCTGCATCGTACATGTAGTTCTCATGGTTCCAATAAATCAAAAATGTTATAAAATTTTAAGTTGGTAAATGTACTGGGTCGAGTGGTCAATGTCAGAGATGCAGCAAGTTAACTAATGTCATCTATGAAGCACATGTAGCCAGGTTTCAAAATGGAAATTTTCATGAAATGGACCGCTTTCCTTTCGTTAACATGATGTTCTTTTTCTCTCTCTGATAAATACAGTGACAAGATTAACTGTATTATGTATTACAATTAACACGTTCTCTGCCAGGCTGGTTTCATCAAATTTGTCTCCTCTGCCAAAGGTCTTATTGGATTTTATTTTGCAAATTCAAAAATTTTGTTATTTTCCTATAAATAATAGAACAGCCAAAACACTTTTAATGTGCACTCAACTCCCACGTCTTGTCGGTCATGTTTATACACATCATTGTAATACTCGTGATCGATGGTGTCCTAGGAACAACAAAGACAAACCACATGTTTTGGTCATAGTGACCAACATTGCATGATTGGTATGGGCCAGTTTCGGTCATTATAACTGACGTAGCAGTTAACGTGTTAATAATAGTTAATATTAAAATATTTACAAAAACATCAAGTTATATAAAATACATTGGACATGAGTCTAAGGCAAATTTCTTCCCTTTTATAATTTAAGCAGACAAATCATGAATCAGCTTGTCAAAAAGGGGGGTGTGGGGATTTTTTTTTTATTAAATGTATATATTCTCAATACTTTGTTTTAATAATACAGTATTTACTTAAAAAAAATTAATTTGTGCAAGTGATAAATATTTCCGTATTGTTATTTTGAATATAATCAGGAATTGGATTTATTAGTGATTGGTTTGAAAATTTACTTTTGAGTTAATCGGGTTAAGAAGATAAGATGACAAAGAAGCATTGAAAAAAGGAAATTCAAGAAAGAAGGGGAATATTGCAAATGGTGTGCTGGTTGCAGTTCCAGTGCTTTGTACTTCTCTGCAATGTACTAACAAGCAAGGTACCTATGCTTTTCGTTAATAGAGTCGCAAAGAGGACATCCCACAAAAGCGATAATACAATGGGTAAACTCCACCCCTACCCAGCTTTATTGATATATTTCATTGCTTACATAGTCACTAAACTGGAGAAGCTGAATTTGTGTAAAGATCTTGTGCAGGAGGATACCTCTGTTAGAATAATCGAATCCACAAAACATGACAAATAATAATAATTAACAAATAAGAAAAGTACAAAAGAGAACCACACAAAAGGATAAAGGCAACATAGGCGCTATCATACTCTGTTAAGCTCCTTGTGGCAAGAACACATCTCCATGTAGCAGATGGGAAGCTTATATGAATGTTATACTGTGTACTATAAAAGAAAAGAGTGTTAGCAATTTTGTTCACACTGAAAAGGAAAATGTAGTGAAATATCTACAAAATTAAAGGGACTGGAATGGTCCATTGCCATTCCTGGTGGAAGGCTCCAGATATTCATGAACCAGAATGTCGGTCTGGTCCGCTCTGGTTCATTTCGAGACCTGGGTGCAGCTGCATGAGATAGAGAGGAAGTAAGATGGCCAACATGTGTGGCTGCAGATGCTGACAATTCTGTTTCTACCCTTATACAGGGACACACTCATGGGGGTCCGGAATGGGGGTCGTGCCCCCCCCTGGAAAATTAAAGTCAACCAAAAATTATATATTTTTGACATATAATTTCATTTCAGCCACAACAATATGTATTAATTATTGTATGAATATGATAAATTCAAATTTAAGGAATGTTTTTTGAGGGAACAATACTATTATTGGGGAAAATGTGCCTTGTTTGCCCCCCCCCTGGGAAAAAAATACCTTCCTTGCCCCTCCCTGGAAAAAATCCTGCGGACGTCCATGGACACACTCAGTGCCATTGTTCAACAGGCTCGCTCCTAGAGTCTTGCCTTTCAAGCTTAAATAGAAAAGATCTTGAACCTACTTGATTGCTCATTTTTTCCCCTGGAAAATGGTCGCTCATCAGCAGGGTATCCACATAGTCCGGCCAATTTACACACTGACCTGGGCAAAATTGCTTCAGAAGGTTTTTAAACAGTTTCTAGCTCAGAATTCATTGTTCAGGGATGTTCACTGAGGGCTTTGATATAAGCAACTCATGGTCCTCGGTACCTTTTTACACAGTAATGTGATGTTCATGTGTTATATGAGGCTCAGTCAATAAATAATGAGGCAGAGGATATTGCACAGTACTTACGTATCAAACCTCAGAAGTATTGTCTGCCACTGTTTAGGCATTTATCCCATTGTGACACCAGTCGCAATAGCATGCTCGTAGAACTTCTTTGGCTGCTGTTGGAATGAATTGCGCATGCACTCCTTGACGTCATTGTCCAATTGAAACCGTTGTCCCTGCAGTGCTTTTTTGAGCTCATCAAAGATGTGGAAGTCACACGGGACAGATCTGGACTATATGGGGGTGGCTTCCCACTTGAATTTTTTGAGACATTCCTTTGTTGCGTTGGCTGTGTGTGGTCTCTCTTGATGAGCTCATCCACCTGTGCAACATGCTTTGGTGCTCTACTCTGCATGTCATCCTTTGTGAACGCGTTTGTTCCGCTCCTGCACTCTTGCCTGGGACATAGAGTGCCCCCGATATATCCTTTCCATTCGTCGATGGATTTCATGACCCCGTACAGCTTCTGCTGTCAAGAAGCGCACAACACTCGCTGCTCCTCTTTGGATGCCTTCATTACCCGTCGCAGTTAAACACGGAATGACTGGACACGGCCGCTGTTCGGTTAGCAGACTTTGTGCATATCTTGCCAGACAAGTAACATTATCTAGCAGGAAAACGTGCGCGAATCAGTTTTGTCACACTTGCACCTCCATTTCGGGCCTGTCGACCCATTTCTAACTACCATAGTTTTGGTGTAATATCCTCTGCCGCGGTGGCTCAGTTGGTAAAGCGTCTGACTACCATACTAAAGGTCCCGGGTTCGATCCCCCGGCCGGTTCAAATCCGGGAACTTTTCTAATGATGGAAGCGGCCCCGGCGCCCACCCAGCGTCGAATAACATGGGTACCTGGGGGAAACCCTGGGGGGTAAAGGCGGTCAGGGGCGTGATGCTGATCACATCACCCCCACTTACGACCGGATCAAGAAAGTGTGGGGCGTTACCCCCACACCCCCTATACGCCTTCATGGCATGGTGCTATGCACAGGGGAGCACTTTACCTTTTTTTTTACCTTTATCTTCTGCCTCGTTATTTATTGACTGAGCCTAATACTTCTATTATGTCCTTGGTACTGTGATAGATAGGTTCTGATAGATTTCCCTGCTGCATCATAAAACCCTCTTGTTCTCCTTCCAGTGGTATTTATTATTATGTTTTATATATTTTAAAATAATTATTTTAACTTTATATTTGTTTGAAAATACATATGTATTCACTATTTCTTGGTAAGTTATACCAGTATTTTTTTTACCAATATATGTGCAAATATATTCAGTAATAGAAACAATTTTCGTAATTCTACATTCTAAATTTAATTGCAGGAAATTGGAGGGATGGCTCACTCTGTCCACACAGATGTTCAGCAGCTGTGTTGACAAATGAGACTCAAGCCTTTTTTGACCAAGTGAGTGGCTTGTTGGGTCAATTTGTAATAGATAAACAAACAATTACATCTGATGTTCAAAATCCAGACCAACATACAAGTAAGTATTTTGGTAGATCGTTTTAATGCAATGCTTCATTAATAGGCACATAAAACATACAATACTAGTAAATTTTCAAAAAGAAAATTATGTATAGTTTCACATAAGAAGTTCATGCAGTTTTGGATTTTTTAATATATACTGTATTTGCCAGCGTATAAGAGACACTCAATTTTTTGTACACATTTTTTTAGGAAAAAGCTTTATCACTGAATTTATAATTAATTTACATTATTTCAAATATAAAGTAGGCTAATATGTAGGTCTAACTTACCTAATCTAACTATAGGTCGTTTCTACTCTTACGGGGGCACCCTATATGCTGGCAAGGAAAGTGGAGAGCAGGGAAGCGACCAATCCAGCACGATATGAAACGAAGCAGTCAGTAGAACAAGTTGCGCGCTGTTCTTCCCCTCCTCGAACTTGTAACTCTCGACGCCACTGCTGTTGTCTGGTTGGTCTGCGGTGTATTCCCCATTCCCCATTTCCCTTGCCAGCATGAAGGCTACCCGACTTAAAAGTAGAAAAGACCTTTAGGAAGGAATACATTTTAATCTTCTTCATCACACACAAGAGAGAAATCGTCTAATTCAGAACAGAGAAAGTTTCAAGAAATGAAGGTAATCAAAATTGACTATCGGCGTTCAAGACATACCCTGCTTTTCAGACTATTTTCAAAGGTAAAAGTGTGTCTTATACGCCGGCAAATACAGTACATATTGATGTGAATTTTTTTGGAACAAAACAAGAGATTTGAAGTGAAAGGAAAATTTTTCAAAATGTAAATTAAGCTTTAAATTTTACACACACACACACAAACAGATATATATATAAATATACATACATATACATTCATATCAATAATAATTCAATTGTGTATAAAGTTAATGTTATCTTGCTGAAATCTAGAAAACATAATGTATTGAATTATTCTATTCCAGGTTTCATGGAATTGAATTCAAGCCTTCGAAATGCAGTTAACACTCTCCTCATCAGCACTCTTCTTGCAATGTTGACAATGATTTTAATATTATCATGATGGTAGGAATTAATTTTTCTAATATACTTATTTTTTTAAATGATGTTACAAATAAATTATTTCCACAAAACATAAGATGCATAATTATTTTTTGCATGGTATATTTCTTGCAAGATCAGAGAACTGCAATCTTCTGTTAACTCCTTTTATGTAAAATTATTGTTATAATGCCATATATTCTGTTAATTATATGCATCATAAAATAGCTGCAAAATAACATGTGTGTGTTATTTTTAGTGGTTTTTATTTCTCCTGTGACTTTTCGTCCCGGTTTCCCAGAACTTTTCCAAGCTTACACCAAGATCAACACACACAACACAGAACACACAACCTTATATGGATAGTCACTCTACACTTCTAAGGAATGTATAATTTGTGTCCTTGTTTCCTCCTAGGAAAACTGGTTATCTTGGAGTATGTTTGAAAAAGTTCTGGAAAACCAGGACGAAATATCGCAGGAAAAATAAAAATCACTAAAAATAACTGTATTATATTATTTTGCATCTACAAAAAAGTCGTTATGCGAACCTTTAAGAAGAAGATAGATATAATATGTAGCTAGTAATTAATGATATATAATAAAATCATGCAGATAAAGGTTAATATTCTGATGATATTTACAAAGAACAATTGGTTTCTTTAGTATTCCCAAAATTTGACACATTGCACATTACCAGTAAAACTTTGAGTTTGGTCACAAAGTCCATGAAATATTTCATAAATTCATATTCTATTTCATATGCTTGATTCCTGACGATGTGAATACGTTTTAAGGGCATAAAATTAAATAATATTCTCTCTATATCACATTTTATTTATTCTTATCATATTATTGAGATAATATTAATGAAATTTTGGGCTCATTCACATGGGTGTAAAAGTGAAACTTTTAACTGCCATTTTGTTAGGACTTGGATTTAATTTTTAAATATTTCCAAGATGCTTCATTAATGGTGTCCTACTATTTACAGGGGGGATTTTGCATGATTGATGCATTAGATTAGAATCTAGAATGGCTGGCCATTTTAAGTTATATGTTAAGTGCATATTTTGGACCATTTTAAAATGTTCGTCCTAATTCAATTTATTCATAGATGTTTCTAGAGACACCCCCTCCTTTCCCATCCCGTCATAACATTTCAGAAGAAAAAAGATGTCAAAGGCTGGAAAGTATGGAAAATATATTTTTGTGATAATGTTAACAATTCAGTCTAACCTTTCAAGTATTGCTTTCCAATAATTGTTCAGTACTTGATTTAATCAATCGTTAGACAAACACAAGAGATGATATTGAAAAACACAAAATTTAAACATATTATTACCAGGGATCATTTCATGCAATTCTTAAGCTAGTTATAAAGAAATTAGAAACACTTGTGAAAATTTTTTACTGTATTTGTATGGTTTTTGTGTAACTCAGAGATTTTTTTTCTGGGGGGGTGCCCAATTCATTGATGAAATATCGGTGAGAATGCACATTGCATGGGTGCGTGTGCTCTTGCCTGTCTGAAGTAGTAGTAATAAGTGCATGTATCTGCAGGTATAATATGACTCTTAAATAAATGACCACATTGCGAGCGAAGCGATCAAGAAAATTTTTAGAACTATTTATTTGTAAACTGATAATGCATATTATTAATTAAACATAGTGACAATACATTTCACAGTATCCCACGATGTTTACTCTTTACAATCTTGCCTTGCTCATTTGGCATCTTTTTTATCTCAGCAAATGCCCCCTGCCCCTCCTGTTCTAGCTTCAGTTAGGAAAATGTATACTCGTGTACCTATATATAATTTTAATAGTTCTATGTTGCAAGTGAGTTCCAAATTCTGCTGGTGTTACCAAATCTCTGTTTAAACAATGATTCACAAACTAAAATAAAGTCATGAAACTTTCTATATATTTAGAGCATGGGCACGAAGACTTTAAAATATAGTGGGAAGTTGGGAAGGACTTGAGATGGATACCTGGTATTGCTTTTGAATGAAATCGGTCAAGGAGTTTCATATTGAAGTCTTATACCCTTACAAAATTTTGGTTGATTGATTGATTGATTGATTGATTTCGTTTATTTTACTTCACGTTTTGTGCCTCTTGGCTAATTTGCGAAGATGGGGATCAGTGATGAAATGATAAAATTGGTGAATGGACAAACAACCAAGCCTGACCGGGATTCGAACCTGGGACCCTTGGCATCGCAGCGCGATGTGCTAACCACTCGGCCACAGGGTCGGGCTACATTTTTTTTTTTAAAATTTTTTTTTAATATGCTTTACGCTGTTGAGAGCTTATCTTTCAAATACTGAACGAGAGACTCCAGGCAATTGTGCCTCTTTGCCTTAAAAGAAAACTAAATAACTTGTGCAAATAAACGCATGGCATGTTAGCTGCAAAGGGAAGGCAATGAATTTTCATTTTTAATTTGAGGTAATGCTTTATCTTCAATTTTTAAAAATTGAATAGCATATATATTTCACTTTCCAATGGAAAGAGCACAATGAAATAAGCGAAATTTCTCTCCCCACATTTTCCAGCAGGCAGTGGCAAGCACCATCGTGTCCCCACTGGTGCGCCTATGGTCAGACATAAATTTGGGACTTAATGTAAATAAAATTTATTTTTATGTTCAATTCCTTATACTTCCTTTGCTTCCTCTGAAAAGCTGGAAAAAATTAAATATGGCATTACGTCAGGGAACAGACTAGATAAAAAGAGGCAGACAATTTTTACTAACTCTATATTTTTGTAAACTGAAAATAACTTGAATTTAATAGGGTGCCAGTAATTTCACAGGGCAATACGAAGTTAACGCTTTTCTATTTATTGCTTGTTCGGCAGCCCATTTGTCCTTTGCACCCAGCCAAACCCCGCACGACCCCCCACCCCCCTTTTACAACTCTCTTTCTAATACCCTCTGTCCCATAATTATTGTCCGGTACACCTTTGTTGGTTGTCTCATAATATTTACCCGATATTCAAACTGTGACATTGGTGTATACAGAAGAAGAACATGAAAAACAGGAATGAGTCATACAACTTTATTACTCAAGGATCAGTACAAATTGTGCTTTCCATCTGTCTCTTCGTCTGTCATTCCTGTACTACCATTTTGGCATACCGGACTATAATTATGGGACAGAGGGACTCTTAGAGCCACAAAAATGGTCACATACATCAACTATAGACGTGAATGAATCACTTAGATTCTTCATGAAATACTTGCTGTTTTATATCGATTACTCGATCAGTAAATTTTATATTGGTACTTATGAATATTCGTTGGAAGAATAGTGTCACTGCTTCTCTACTCACCACTTTCGGTTTCTTTCTCTCTGGTTTCATTTTTTCTATCTTCTTCAGCCAATTTTGCAGTAAAGTTTCAGACATTGTTACACTGAGCAGAACGACAACACACGAACTGAGATGCTACACTGAGGCTGACCTAAGAGGCCTAAGGCATTTTACTGTTCTCTTCTCTACCACTCCAAAATCATTCATTTCGCCCAAGTTACAGAAAATAGTGTTGCTAACCATAGTAACACAATTCACTACAAGGAGTCAAATCTGTATCTTTGAATTTCTTACCTTACTTTTATCGTACAATTTCACATGAAAGAATCAAAAGGATAATGCAACGAAATATGAATTTCATTGACTCAGGGGTTGAATTTACAAATCTGTAACATATTTAAGAAATATTTATTTAGGTATTCAAACGCTGAACTGTCAACACTGTGTGCTGTATGTGTTCCCTGGAAGGAGGGCTAGAGGTCAGTTTGACATTTTCCAGATGGCAGTGTAGTGTCCCTTCCCTAGCTAACCCTTGTCAAGGGAGCTGTTGTTTCCAGGAAATGACCATGCTGAACATTCCACCCTCCTTCTTTGACACTTTGGTTGATTGAAAGGTCCATTGATCTTCGCTTTTTGTAGAGCTACAAATGGCTCCTTTATTTTGAAGTATTGTCATTCTATTGTTGATATAAAAATCCATATTTACACCCACCTTGCAGGGGAGGTGTTCCACTTTTCTGCTTGGGGGGGGGGGGGGGTTCATCAAAATTTGGGAGGGTGTTGGGAGTGTGTGGATAAATCACTGGCATGCTATGCCAGAGGTCCCAGGTTCAAATCCTGGCCTGGGTAAGGGTGTTCTTTTAAGTGTACGTTCAACACTTTCATCACTCACCCTCATCGTGGTAAGCCAAAAGTGGCAGATAAGTGAAGTAAAATAAATCAATCAATCAAACCAACTACTGAAGCTTACATTTAAAAAATAAATAAATAAATAGGTGCTTCAGATTTAAAATTAAATATAAACAAGACACTTGGATGCTGTATGTGTAAGCAGCACACAAAGGTAAATGTGCAGCCTTTATTGGATTACAGAAGAACTACATGAGAACTGAAAATATTCAAATATGCAATTATCTTCATATGAAAGAAAATTATAAATATGTGGAAAGGAAAATCCTGTTCAAAATTTATGGCACAAGTTCAAACAAATTTAGTATCAATATTATAAGTTCCAGTGAAAGTTCATCATAGTAAAAATTTCATGAATTAAAAAGCACTTTACTCATGAGCTTTTGGAGAAGAATTATAGAACAGCCATGGCCCGTGCCTCTCTGTACAAAGTTTCCAACTGCATTGCTGAACTGTCCTTTCCAAGCCATATGGCATCATAATTCCCAACAGATGAGGTTCTCTGCTACATTAAAACAAAAAATACAGTCAAGTAATATAGCTTGCAATTCAAAACCATATATATGAAACAGTAAGTAACAGAAAAAGTTAATAAAGTTCATTATATTAATTTTGTAAAATGAAAATTAGCGATTTACTGATAAGCACTTTTGACAGATTGCTAAACCAAACTAAAAATACGACAGCGCTTTGTTAGAGGGCCAAGTATTGAGAGTTGCTTTATGTTGGGTGAAGTGTAGTTAGTTCATGCAGTTTTCTGACTTTCTAGATAAAGTACACCACTATATTTTAAAGAACTTTCCATTTTTCCTTGTAGTTTTGGATCAACAATCAAAATATGTAGCATCCAACTGAGGATTGAATTCAGGACCAGGCAAGAGAATCCTGTTTTGTTTTGTTTTTACTTGAATTTATTACAACATAACATTTGTTGTAAACTTATAGAGTGTAAATTGTCTATAGTTAAGAATCCAGTAACAATAATCAGTTGCTCAGCCAGTCTGGTTCTTATTACCACACAACAAACAATCATCCTTGGCAATTCATTAACTTTTACCACCAGTAGCGTACGAAGGATTCTATCAAAAGGGGGGGGGGGTATTTCTAAAACTTTCTCCAAATCACACTACCATTGTTTTATTATACTTTAATTAAATAATAATACTCATAATTAATTAATAATACTTATAATTAATTAATTAGCTGAAGTACTAATGATAATACTACTAATATCACTACGACTATTAAGTAGTTTTTCTTGTATGTACGCATTGCTTGCATTATAAAATTATTTTCCTGTAGTTTACGGTTATTACAAGCATAAGAAAACAGTTTTTTATGCTTGTAATAACCATAATCTACAGGAAAACAATGACTATTAAGTAGTATAGATCTACATATATATATATATATATATATATATATATATATATATATATATATATATATATATATATATATATATATAGTATTTATGAAAGCAATAGAACGAAATTACTTTCTAGTCATTTGAATTTTATCAAATTTTGGGATCATTTTTTTTGTTTCTTTGTTACGAAATAATTGTCTGGTCAAAGAGGAGAGACATTTTAAGTGTGAAGAAAATCCATAAAAACAAGAAAATATATTAAAATAAATTGAAATAATCAAAGTATGGAACTCATCCAAGGAGCTGCAGTGGTCTGGTCGGTAGAGCGTCTAACAACCACGTGGGAGATCCAGGTTCGATTCCCGGAATTGGTTGTAATTTTTCCAGCTTCTTTCCTGCCCAAATGTCCCCGATAATTCACATCTGGATTGTCTCGCTGTTCTTACCAACAAAACATTTTGGAATAGCTAAGCTGTCGTTTGAATAATTGTCTAGGGCCTCCCCGATGGCGCAGTGGTAGCATCGTTGCCTTGTAATCAAGGGGCCCTGGTTCGATAGCCAGTGGAGGCACATAGTGGTTCGGATCCCACTTTAAATTGTAGGACCAGTCCCGATTAGCCTTACTGTGCATAAAGTAGACTTAAAGCTCCAACTCAAACCAAATCAAGAATAATTGAAGACTAAAATTGGTAAACGATGTAAGTGCCACAAGAATTCAAATGTGTGAACACATTCCTAAGTAGCAAGTTCCACATGCTTTACCATACATTTGTTTTACAAGGGTTGGATAAAAAGTAATGGCAACACTCGTATAATTGGTACTTGACTGTATTGGCAGAGGAGCACGTGTTACATTCCTTGAAAGTAATCGCCCCTCATCTCTACGACCTTCTGCCACACGTATGGAAGGCGCTGTACACCGTCAGCGCGTCCATCTCTGTCGATGTCCCGCAGTGACCGCCCTATTGCACATATGATGGCTTTGCCCGGGTCGTAGTGCTTCCCTCCCAGTGGTTCCTTCATTTTGACAAAACGGTCGTAATCACACGGTCTCATACCGGTGAATACGGTGGATGTTCCAGTACCTCCCACTACCAGTTATGCAGGAGCGCCGTCACATTGTTCGCAGTGTGACACCTTACATTGTCAAGCAGGATGATGGGACACCGTGCCGTCGCTTCCTTCTTAATGCGAGACGAAGGTGGTGTTGCAAGAAGGTGCAGAAGTAGGCTGTATAGGCTGCACCAGTGTATTGAACATTGTTGCAACTGAGATAGAAAATAACTTCTTTTCTCTTTTAAATCATAGTTACCCTTATATTTTATTTTCAAGAATTCGTGTTTATTTTTGAGGCATTCACTCTGAAAGACGTGTGTGTTTGGAATGCAGTGCTTTTCTCCGTGCTGCATGGAAATAATAATTCAAATTATTATTATGATTATTATTATTATTAGTATTATTATTATTATTATTATTATTATTATTATTATTATTATTGTCGCAATCTTTGACTGTGATAAATTGGCCATTTTGATTTTTCCCACAGGATTTTTCATATTTCACAAACTCAAGGAGGGGTTTAAACCCCGTAACTCCCCTGTTTACCACTATTACTCTCTTTACATGTGTATGTTAAAACGTTACATCCCACTAAATATTTTCAAGTGGCACCTAACCTTTCTGATATTCAATTAAGAGCAAAGAGAAATTTTCCATTGGTCACACTTGTTACATGTTACGTGCAGTGCCTGAAGTGGAAAATGTTAGCTGGGGGGATGTTTGGTCGAGTCTTGGGGTTAGCTGAGGGTATGCTCCTATGGTTTAACATAGTGACAATGAAACTACTGGAGGAATACTTTGCGAAAATGCTGGCTGATCCCACCCTCACTTCAAGCACTGGTTACAAGTTATTTTCAATTTTTAGCTACACTGGGACAAGGTAGTTTATTTTCTTTACACTTCAAAGGAGGGAAATTCAGTAGGAGCTGGAGCCTAGGGAGCAATTGTCCCCTTGACATAATAGCAAGTATATCCTTGTAACAAGTTGTGGATTCTGTGTTGTGTGTTCTGTAACAAAGGAGATCATATGTGAATTAAATGTCATTATTATTCTGTGGATTTTGTGAAGATCATCTCTCTTCCATTTAGGAGTTTTCTGTCGAACCAGTTTTTCTTTTCTTGTCTGCTACAAGGAAGAAAACTATCTATGCAGATTGAAGAATAGATTTAATCGGACTAATAGTGGCAAGGATTTGTTAAAACTGTCATATCTATCAAATGTTTCCTTGTGTATATTTATGACTTAGGCCAGGGGATCATCCCATCCATCAGGAGGTCACAACCAGCTGTGATTCCTCATTAGATATTCCACAATTCCTCCTTCTATTTGCATCTTGGAAGTAATATAATGAATGTACAAAGAAGAAACAGCAAGAGAAACATCTTACAATCACAGTTTGGCCATTGTCTATTATCTAGATTATCTATATGTTGCTGCTCAAATTAACATAAGATAGTCAATTATACTTTTACCTTTGGGCCAATCATTCCATCACTTTTAAGTGCGTACTTATTGTAAGCAAAGGCAAGAGGCTGTGGTTTGTCAATCAGTAGCTTTTTCTCATCATGACTCACTTTCACAGTCAGTTCCAAGGATTGAACAAAAATAACCTCTCTGATCATATAATTCTTCTTTCTATCTTTGAGATCTAGAATGCAGATAGAGAACAATTTACATAAAATATAAAATAAAAAGATGTACGTAATTCAAAAATTAATAATCAGGGTGTACAAAAAAAAGTCGATATAAAACTGAGTTCATGTACACTGTTTAAAAATGTATCATTTATAAATGTAACTTTTCAGGCTAACTCAATGTGATAAGCATGACAAACATGCATTCACATGTTTTATAGCATGTAGGTGTAACCTTGTTTTATGAAAATTATGAGCAATCATGTATTAGTACTACATTTTGTAGCATCGTGCTTATTCTTCATTTTTACATATCTCATCACCTCTCAAAAAATAAATCATATTGGTAAGTTCAACAATAAAGTTCAACTTTGTCTAGAACAATAACATATACCTCCTTGGTCTACATTTTAATTAATCTCTCCTATAGTATACTTAATTACAATCACAACCACCAATAGCTGTAAGACTTTCGGAAACATTAACTAAGCATAATGGTATTTGATTTTATGTGTAGTTAAATTGAAATTTTACTTAGCATCATATGGAAAATAGTTAATTAATTTTTTACCTTGTTGTTTTGAGCCTACATTTAAGAAGACTTTCCCAGTTGGATTTTCATCTTCAATTAAACCAACTCTGTGAAAACCTCTTCCGACAAATGTGATTGTTTTGTTTGTTTCCTCACCAGTGAAAGAAACCTGCAAGAATTACAGTATGACTGACAACAATAGTACACAACCTTACTGAAATCTATTTGAAAAAAAAAAGATGACATAAATGAGACTGGGCAAGCAGGGTTGTGAGAAATATTTACCGCAATTGGTAGGTTTTTCTAATAACAATTTGGCTTCCCTGATGGTGCAGTTGTAACATTGTCACCCTGCAATCAAGGGATCCTGGCTTCAATACCCAGTGGAGGTACATAGTGGTTCGGATTCTACTTTAAACTATAGGTCCAGTTTCGAATAGCCTATATGTGCATAAAGTGGACTTAAAGCTCAAATAAGAAAAATTAATAACAATTCAGAAAAAGGTCAAAATTGGTTATATAATCTCAATGACTATAAGTTTTAATTACTGACCCTCAACAAGTCTCCAGTTCCAGAAGGTAGAGTCATTATATACATTTACAGCATGTGTGTACACACACACACACAAATTTCAGGGGATACGAGCTTTAATATGTAATTCAGCTTGGAAATCCAGATTATGTACTAATTGATTTGCTGTCAGGGCGGACTTGAAGGTTGCACAAACTTTATTTTTTTCCATTTTGTTCTAGTAAGGTAACTAGAATTTGTGCTTTACGAAACTTATTACCCAAGCTACCACCTACCAATTTACCAATATTTTGGCCCACACCTTCAATTGATTGATTGATTGAGTTGGTGTTTTAAGTCCACTTTATGCACAGTAAGGCTAATTGAGACTAGACCTACAGTCTTTAGTGAGATCCAAACTACTCTGTGCCTCCACCAGGTATCGAACCCGGAACCCCTGGATTACAAGGCGATGACACCACCACTGTGCCATCGGAAGGCCCCACACCTTCAATTATGACAATAAATGGCCCGGAAGAGTCTGGGTCGTATCTGTATGTTGGGGGCATGTATTGTTCTGGGTTCGATCCACGTGGGATCTTATCCGGTGGATCAGTATCTGTGGCTTCTATAGGGCACTTGCCAGTGCCTTTTTCTGTGGGATTAGTCATATTTATATCCTGTTCAAAAAGAGAATTCAGTGGTGTCCTAGGGGACCCTACCATACACTTGACTCTGCTAACATACTGAAATTCTGCGAGTTCCAGTTAAATCCCTCTGACTCTTGGTTCATTTTTGAAACACCAAAGTCAATGCAGGGCAGCTCTGCCGCACTCGTGTATGTTTGTGTGTCCCCTTTTCTATGTGTAGAAGCAATTAACACACTATGAAATAACTGGGTAACAATTCACACTGAACCTCTCGCGCTGGCTCAGTCGGTAACGCGTCTGACTACCATGCTCAAGGTCCCGGGTTCGATCCCCGGCCGGTTCAAATCCGGGAACTTTTCTAACGGTGGAAGCGGCCCCGGCGCCTACCCAGTGTCGAATAACATGGGTACCTGGGGGAAACCCTGGGGGGTAAAGGCGGTCAGGGGCGTGATGCTGATCACATCACCCCCACTCACGACCGGATCAAGAAAGTGTGGGGCGTTACCCCCACACCCCCTATACGCCTTCATGGCGTGGTGCTATGCACAGGGGAACACTTTACCTTTTTACTTTACCTTTTACCTCTCGCGCTTATCACTATACACTTTCGTAAGAGTAATATTGCTATGATCCAAATGATTTCAAGGTACTTACGCGAATTTCTCTTCATTTATTTTTTTAGTCATCCGTGGATGCATGGGCGTAGCTTGGGACCTATTTTTTTTTTTTTTGGGGGGGGGTAGAATTTGTAATGATCATTACTGGATCCTTTTTATGTTATATGTTTATTAAGTAATTTAATTACACTGGCCGGTTTTTAGTTTCATATCTTTTGGTGATATTAGTGGCATTTATAATAATGTGTGCACAACTTTTGTGTATGTCTATGTATTTTTGTACTGGCTTTTTTTAAATTCTTGGCCTTTGCGGTTGGTGGATGTGTTTCCAATAACGGGTTAGGTCATTAGCGAGCCCAGAGGCGCAACAACGAATTATTGTTTGGGGGGAGGCAAGTACCAAGATAAACATACCAATAATAATAATACTACTAATAATAATAATAATAATAATAATGTTGAAAATAATGTTATTATACCATTATTATCATTGTTATTATTGATTTGCTTTATTTTACTGCGCTTCATGTGCCACTTTTGGCTAATTTGCGAAGATGGGGATGAGTGATGGCATGATGAAAATGATGAATGGATACTTGCAAACATCCATGCCCAAGCCGGAATTTGAACCAAGGACCAACATTATTATTACTGTTAGTAGTGGTAGTATCAAAGTCTTTATTTTCCTCATAAATTACGCGAAAAGGGGGTAGAAGTTTGTGCTAAATCATTTTTGTTCGAACAAACTAATTGAATTTTTATTTTAACACATTAAATTTCACATTAATAACGGAAAACAAGCACATACACTATTTTTGAAAGACAGAAAATGCTTGAAAAATGCATTCCACGTATAATTTTACATTAACATAACTTTCATGCACGATATATGTTTCACATATATGCAACGTGGAGTGACTTGGACACAAAAATGTGTACATATTCTAAGTTTCTTTAATAAATATTATATACAGCATATAGGCAATTATTTAAATACATTAAACAACAAATTCATCCATCTTACAATAAACCAACAGCAAAAATTACATATTATATATATATATATATAGCCACGGTGGCTCAGTCGGTAACGCAACTGACTACCATGCTAAAGGTTCCGGGTTCGAACCCCTGGCCTGTTCAAATCCAGGAACTTTTCTAACGATGGAAGCTGCCCCGGCGCCCACCCAGCGTCGAATAACATGGGAACCTGGGGGTTCCTCATAACAATTGTTCATGCATTTAAAAGAAAATCAATTAAGACAAGTCTTATTTCTCTGTCTGGTGATTTTCAATGCATCAGAGTGAATGAAAAGCAAATTACGAGCGAAGCGAGGAAGAAAATTTTTGGATCCAATTTCTTTGCAGGCGGAAATCAATATTAGCCTAATTGAATAGGGTGCAAATAATTTCACGGAACGCCATGGCATTACATCATTTACAACTTTTGTGCCTCCCCAATGGTGTAGTGGTAATATCATCACCTTGTGATCAAGGGGTCCCTGGTTCGATACCCGGTGGAGGCACATAGTGGTTTGGAACACACTTTAAGCTATACGTCCTGTCTGAAAATTAGTCTTTCTGTGCATAAAGTAGACTTAAAAAAAACACAAATCAATCAATCAATTTCACAACTATTTCATTTAGAACATTCGGCACCCAGGGCTGTCTCCCGCCATCTCCTAGCTACGGTCCTGAACCTTTCGAGCGAAGCGAGCAAATAAAATTTTATGAAAAGTATTTTTATTTGCACAAAATTTGAAGTTGTGGGCGGTAATTGTCCCCTAGACTTATTTCCAACTAAGGTTTGGGGGGTGGGGTTGCACCACTGAGCGGGACCTATAAATAGGAAGGGGAGGGAGCAGTGGCTCTGGCTCACCCAACAGGTCGCTAGGTGCCGGGGCTTGCCCTGAGTTGATATTTTCCTGGAGATGAGGCCTGCTCAAAAAAAGGGGGTGGGGAGTTTTACAGGGTGGCTACAAACAAGCAGAAATGAAATTCCCTGACTTTTCCAGGTTTTCCAGGACAAAATTTACATTTTTCCCTGACAATTACAAACTAAACTAAATCGATGTTTTTGCAAATGGAAATAATAAACTCATACAGATCCACGTATGGTTTTGCTAAATACCAATATTATCTTCTATTAAATTGACTTAATTTCTCTATTCTCTATGATTTGAATTCAAACTGCAAAATAGTGAATTTGGAAAATTAGTACAATTCAGAGCTAGGGAAGGATTACAGAATTTTATCATACGCAGCAAGTTTAAAATAAAATACTTGATTGTTTTTAAAGTTACAACTAAATGAGATACGAGTGAAGAGTGATTGATTAAGAAATACAATGTGTAATTTATCAGTCTCCTTATACATTTTCGGTATTATATGTTGATATTTCCACAGGTTTGGAACCCTCTGCTTGCAAAAACTATGAGTGCGGACTCATTTTTCGATGCATAAAGCTACTTCTCTCTTCTCTGTAACGCAAACAACTCTTGCATATAAGTGAAACAACTGAATCGAACAAAAGAAAGTGTCATATTTCCTTACATTATCGATGGGATTTCTGCTTCAGTATAGTATATCCAAGTGAAGTACTGTGAAACTGACAACATGCAGTTATACTATTAATGCTATCGAAAAGGGTATGTAAGTATTTGAAATTTAACGCAAGGGATTTATAGAATTGCATTGTATAGATACCTGATTTAGCTAACCACACATTAAAACAGGAACTCTCTAATAATAAAAGCTTCTGAAAGTTCATATACGAGGGGCATCCTGAAAAAAGCTCCAATGGTGCCTGTATGCAACACTAGTGGTCGGAGAGCGACACACACACAGGCAGGAAGAAGTGGCATGTAGCTGTAATTTGGTACAGTTGCAATACAGCCGGTTTAGGACAGTTCTAGGTTAAAGATTGCGGCTCACATAAAGTCTCCCACCGACTGCGATGTAGCCTACATTGCACGCTCAGAATTTGGCACAGAGCCACCAGCAATCATGTGAGTTGTGCAGACCGGACGTCGTGAGTGATAGTATCAGACGATGGTGCAAACAATTCACGGAAGGCCAATCTAATGTACACAACCCCATACAGCTGAGTACATGCGGGCCCTTTGCATCACTTCAGGTGAGAGATCTTGGACCACTCCCCGTACAGCCCTGGCCTTGAATGTACCGACTTTCATCTCTTTGTTTAACTGAAGAGGTTTCTGGCAGGACAAGGATTTGACAGCTACCCTGCGGTAGAGATAGTTCCAGTCTTTGCTGTCAGACACATATGCCATGGGCATACAAAATTTAGTGCCATGCTACGACACATGCCAGAACAACGGTGGTTATTATGCCGAAAATTAGGTTAGGACTTACTGTTACTAATGCAATAAATTACAACTGATATTCTTGTTTTATTTATGCCTAATCGGTAGGGACCTTGATATATTTTTTTTTTAAATTGGTGTATTTTCTTATTTTTTATTTTTTACTATACGGTGTTATTTTTCCCAAAATTCACATTTTCATTTTGGTGCATTTTCTGGCAAATATATGAAATTATACCTTCATGGTGTATTTAAACTACTGTTTCAAATTGTAAGTCACATGGCTTACGCGTCTTCGCGAGAGTTTGATATCTTGAAATATATTTTGGGAAAGTTATTTTCCATACCCCTTTATTATTTTTAATGTAAGGATTTTAGATAATGGAATTTTAGCGTGGAGTTAGGGCCCCACACATTCTTGTTAACGGCTGAAGGTGGGGGTGATGTGATCAGCACCACACTCCTGGCTACCTTTATCCCTCAAAGTTTTCTCAAGGTACCAGCTTCATATGATGCTGGGTGGGCGCCGGAGCAGTTTGAATAGGTGGAAAACATCCCGGTTCTCCCCCGCAGGGGATCGACCCCGGGTCTCTCGCATAGTAGTCAGATGCCCTAGCGACTAAGCTCCATTATTACTAGCCAATAGTGCGCACTTAGATTGGTAATTCAAAACATATCTCAAATACTGAAGATGTGACTCCCGTGTGACGGTAGATATGCACTCGATGTCCTGCTAGAACCCTGCCACTTTTCTCTGTGATGCAAATGGTTTTGATAGAAGTTGAAAAAATTAGGGGAAATAAATGATTTAATGTGGTTGTCGGATTTTCCACGTACGTATAACTCTATAGTTTACTCTTGAGTAAAATGTTGGAAAACTTGCATGTTCTATGTACACAAACAAGGCCTAGAAAAGACAAGGATGTTGGATTTCATGGAATTTTTCGTTGTTTTAGGACATTTCTTAAAAAAAAATCACTAAAAACGCCAACAATTCGCATTTTTTGCCAAATTCGTATTATTTCGATATTTAGAACCGGCGAAAAATGTGTCCAGAGATCACTGCACATTCCTAAACATAATTTCGCAGGAATTATAATTTTTCACGGTTTTGGCGTTTGCAAAAAATTGGAAATTACTTTCTGGCCACCCTCGTATAAATCAGTAGATGGAAAGTGAAAATTTAGCAGGGCTGGCAAAGAAAAGTCAATTCCTGAAGGAAGTGATTTGCTGTTATAAATGAATGATTCGAGTAAATATGATATTAAAATATTTACGTATTTATTATTAGTATTTTATTTCATAATATTGGACATTAACTTCACTCAGTGAGAGATTTAAGACTATCTCTCACGAGATGAAACAGACAGGACAGAGAGTGGCGTTAATTTCATTGCAATACTAGTGTTGCAGTAAATTTGAGGTTGGGAGCATGCACTTGCCAATTTTTATAACGTTCACCAATGCAGTTTTTTTTGTACTTTATCGTGATAGTATTCAATATATATTCCGTATGGTTGGATTCTTCTTGATATCTAAGAATATTGCAATGTCATTGTAAACGTATGTTAACTTGTGCGAAACCAGTAATACGTCAGGATGATGAAAGAAAACCTTCGTAAGCACTGCTACATTCAATAAGGTGAAGTGAGCCAGAAGAGTAATAAAATTCCAGCAGCATATTTGCAGTCTAAAGCTCTTCTTGTTTATGCATGCGATTTTTGTTGGATGTTGCAGTCCATGCAATTTCTGTCGCATGTTGTAGTGAGATACTTTGTCGGGTGGTAATATTCGACAAAAATCGTATGTATCAATGGAACCTATTTGTTTCCATGTTCCTTCAGTTTGCCCAACAAAATGCCTTACTACGACGTCCGACAACTATCGGATGGCGCCACCTGCTCTTATCCCCTCCATCTGTTGACAAGTCCCCTTACTACTCCCATACGGACAAGAGAAAAATGATAATTCAATGCATTTTCCACGTAATATTTAGAGGCTTAACCTTTACTCCTCCGATGATACCAACCATATGGTATCATCAGAGTAAGGTCGTACCGGCCCGATGATACCATATGGTATCATGGTGCTGATTACGAAATGAATGTGCTTTTTGGACCTTCATACTCTTATGTTTGGGTGGAAACTCTGACACAGGTCTGGAGCAAGCCTGGGAAATTCATATTGATGACCAACCTTCCCCCTTTACCCCCTCTCCGCAATATATCCATGACACATTTCCGAACAGAGTTTCACATTTTGGCTCATTATTCAACTTGTATGACACCCAGGAACATGAAACATGTTTCAATCTCTTTGGAAACGTCCATTCTTTGAAGAGAATACTAAGGTTTGCGCCTTCTCCCCAAAACAGTGGGAGAAGAGAAGGTAAACTCCACATTTTTATGTTGTTTTTTTTTCATTGAAATTCGGTAGTCGCTCACCCAAACCCCCTTTCCTTGGTTCGGCGTTCTGAATTGTACACGGTTGCATGCTCTGATGTTTTAGCTGCAAAACAAAACTTATCCGAAGTAGATTGCTCCCATAGTGCCCAAGTTATAACAATTTTCCTCCAAAAATGCAAATTACCTATTTTTCGTAAAAAACAGTTTCACATTTTGGCTTATTATTCAACTTGTATGGCACCCAAGAACATGAAACATGTTTCATTCTCTTGAGAAGTGTCCATTCTTTCAAAAGAATGTAGCAAACTCCAGATTTTTGTTATTTCCACTGAAATTCGGGGGTCGCACCCCCCCCCCCCAAAAAAAAAAAAACCTTCCTCGGTTCGGCGTTCTGAATTGTACACGGTTGCATGCTATGATGTTTTATCTGCAAAACAAAACATATCCGAAGTAGATTGCTTCCTTAGTGCCCGAGTTATAACAATTTTCCTCCAAAAATGCAAATTACCTATTTTTCCTATTTTTCGTAAAAAAAAAATCACATTTTGGCTTATTATTCAACTTGTATGGCACCCAAGAACATAAAACATGTTTCATTCTCTTGAGAAATGTCCATTCTTTGAAAAGAATACTAAAGTTCGCACCTTCTCCACAAAATAGTGGGAGAAGAGGGGGCAAACTCCAGATTTTTGTTTTTTCCATTGAAATTCGGGGGACGTGCCCCCAAGCCCTCCTTTTTCGATCCGGTGTTCTAAATTGTACACCGTTGCATGCGCTGATGTTCTAGCTGCAAAACAAAAGTTATCCGAAGTAGATTGCTCCCATAGTGCCCGAGTTATAACAATTTTCGTCAAAAGAGTGTTCGAAGTCAATGAAGACAAAATTCCCTGACATTTCCCTGACTTTTTTTGACACCTCAAATTCCCTGACTTTTCCCGGTTTTCCAGGTTTTCCAGGTCTGTCGCCACCCTGACCCTGTCCCAGCTAACTGTGGAGTAGGGCCACGCATAGCGGCAGAGGATGAGGAGGAAAAGCAAGTGGTGAAAGTGCAGCCTTGCCAACCAAACGGTCCTGATTGTACATGTACGAAAATTTCATGGCATGTACGGATGTAGGATCCAGACCTTAGTCCGAACACTAAATGTACGGCTTATCAAAATTTGCACTTGCTGTTTTATCCCTAATATTTCCCCAAGAAATTCTTAAACCAAGTGAACAGACCTGGAGACAAAAATACAGTCTGTTTGCCATGTGCGTATGGTATTGTCGCTTTCAAAAGTTTGCAATGCTTACAGGGAAATCGGGTAACTCTAGTCATCCATTACGCAATCCCGTTTCTCTCACTGTTCATTGGTGGAGCCACCTCGCGACACTACTTGTGCAGAGACTTGTTCTCGTTCACCTGGTCTACAGTTCGCTAGTACATGGTTTAGGACCCGTCCCCCTCTCCCAGTCTATAAAAGAGAAGTAACTGCACATTCACAACAGACAGACTAAGGAAACACCATGCACACTATCAAGAAAATGGCCCAGTCCGAGTAACATGCAAGATACAAACAGTCTGTTGCATCACTTCAATGTGAAGAGTTGCATTTATTTCTGTACGTTAATTTTCAAGTGACAAATGTGTTTGTCATTTCAGTCTTATTATAAAATAAAATCTTCGTTCTTAAATTACATTGCCAAAGCAATGCAAAATTAATGCATAAACAAAATGGAACAAATACTAAATTTGCATAAAGTAGCAACAAGCTCAACCAGATCAGATGAGCTAGTTCTTTGTGAGAAGTTTACCTGAAGTTTACGCATATAATCCTTATCTCCTGTTCCAGGCTCAAATTCCACATCCAAATCACTCTCCTCTTTCCTCAGTGGGAAATTCTTGCTGCAGTGCATGGAGAATGTGAAAACTGATGAATTGCCCTTGAATATGAAAGCTGTCCCATCTCCCTGTAAAAACAAGGTAAAGAATATTTTATATAATATAACAAATAAGAAGGAAATAGAAAACACTCACAAGACACTGGAAAAATTTTAATTTCCGAGGCCAGGGGCTGCATCTTAAGTTGCAGAGAAAAGCAAGATAGCGGAAAATTTCTTTTCTCTATGTCTGGCCTGGGTATGAGAGGTTGATTCTCTGTGAGTGTCCCCTTCATCAATTTCATCATACCATCACTTACCCTCACTGTCGTGACTAGCCAAAATTGGCACAAAACTGATGCTAAATAACGAAAATTAAATCAGATCAATTTCATTTTGATTTGTTAATTATTCCTTTTAGTCCTTATTTTCATCCACTATATGTGTGTTGTGTACGTAGGTATGTGTATGTACGTATGTAGAGAAGAGGGGATGGCACTATACAACCAACATGAACAACACAAACAACAAGTAATTTTTTTGACTGTTAAAAAAGGGGAATTTGAGACAGGTTTCCTCAAAAAAGTGCTAGAATTTTGTAATAAACTAAATTCTACTTATTTTATAACATTTAATCACTACCAAAGCAAAAAATAATGCATCTTTCATATACTGGTGGTTTACTTTTTTAGTGGCAGACTAAATACTGTTGCCACATATAACGACGAGAAAGAATGTAGCTGTAATGAAATTTTCACTATAAGCTACAAGAATTTTGTAGCAAAGCTACAGCTACAATTTTAAAAATGGTGCATTCCATTGTCACGGGTGGAACGCACAGACTACATTTTTTATATTAAAGTAACTATTCTGCCAATAGTTAAGCAACATATTTCTTACACTTTCTGTGCAATGAATTATGAAACAACACACATAGAATACTTTTCCAGAGCTATAGCTACAAGTGAACAATTTTGTGTCATGGGTTGGACAGATAAAACACTGCCTCTTTACTTAATAAGAAATTAATTTTGATTTCTGTGAATTTTCAAATGATGAAAAATAAATCAATTAAGACAAAAAAGAGAATATTCTAGTGGAATTGAAGAAGAAATGTAAAAGTTAAAGGAGAAATTGTCATTTTTTTAGTGTCACAGGTGGGACACAATACAAAACAAAAGTAAATAAAAATATTAAAATAAACGAACAATATGTACAATACCTTCTGCTTTCTAACTTAATTTTGTATAATACTTGAATTTTTATCCAAATGACAATTTTAGATTGTTCACTCAGAAGGTACAAAAAAAGTTACAGCCTTGCATTCTTTTTAAAAAACTGAGATTGAGGGCACTTTTTTATGGAATGACCCAATGTAGTGTCACTACAGTGACAGCAAAAAATTTTGTAGCTACCTATAGTAGCACCACTACAAGTAATGCACTACTTCCAATCACTGTGTGTGTGTGTGTGTACACACACAGATTATAATCTGTCTGTAATAATTATTACTGACTGACGAACACATACATTTGAATAGAGAACAGGGAAAGTACTGATCAATTACTTTATTTAGAAGTTCTCCTTACCTGATGCACATCTAAGTCTACAATTAGAACTTTGCTGACATTCTCTGCTGTTGTTAATGCATATTTTGCTGCTACAGAGATGTCATTCAACAAACAATACCCAGAGCCATGGTCAGGGAAAGCGTGGTGTGTCCCTCCTGCTGTGCTGCAAGCAAGCCCTCTTTCCAAAGCAAGCCTAGTTGTTAACACTGTTCCTCCTGGTGGTGAAAAAAAGCAACAAAAAAAATTGCTATGGTTTGTGTACTGAGGTTAAATTAAACTAGAATCCAACTAGATGATCTGAAAAGGGAAAGGGGATAATCTTGATTGTGAATGGTCCAACATCCATATCTTTCGATTTGCCATCACATTTTAACTGTGATAAAAGACCTTTGATAAGAAACTGTTAATGAAGAGCAAATCTTCAGCTCTTATGTTCATTAAATACTTTTTTAACTATGGTTGGGTAGAAGTGATACCAGTGCCAATACTCTTCATGGTTCCCATCAATATCAATGCCAATGCTTGAAAATTGTAACAATTCAAACTAGTGCAGAGTAATTATAAAATTTAATACATAAATTTTCCATTCGACCTACACCACACCAAGCTACCAGAGTTTTGCCTTAAAATAGTCATAATTTCACGAGATAATCATTTAGTCACAAAAAAAAAAAAAAGAATTTCTCCCCACAATACCGTTGCAAAAATAATGAAAATTATGCACTTTGAATAATTGCCAGGATATTTAGAGTCCATGAAAGTATCATTTATACACTTTGGGGGATTCCGCAACACACCCACATTCCAGAAAGTATCGACCAGTATTGGTGATTGAATTCCAACCAATAGCACCCTGAATTGCATTTGCATACTAACAAGGCATCTGGACCTACAGCCAGGATAATCCTCTGTGGGGTTCATGTTGTGTTGTCCTTATGTTTGTGATGTTCCTTCATACAACTCATCATTCTCATCTTTACGATTAACCAAAAGTGGCTGAAAAGCAAAGTACAATAGTCACCAAGACTTTTATATCTAGAAAAAAGTTGGAAAGTCCTAAAAGCACCAAACTGTGAGTTTTTCAAAGGGATCCCCGTTTGAGCATCCAGGCACTGCTGCCATCATTGTGTCAGTTGCTAACACTACTTCAATGTGCAAACTACATCTGGGCAAGCACACAATATTCACAAAGGATGAAGGTACATCCTATGGCAGTTTTATCATTCTCCACTTTTTTATTCACAAATTTGACGGTCAACGTTGAATGACCCTTGTAAAATAAACCAAAACAATGAACCTAGAGTTTCACATGCTGACCCAGTCATAGACTACAAATGACAAAAGATGATTACAACACTGTCCATACATAATAGTACAAGGTTCAGCTTTCGAGTTATTAAAACTACAGCCCTCTTCCGAAAGTACAGGCACTGCCACAACCAGAAATATGTTTCCGAACATTTTTAATTCAATTAAAATTATTATTTTTTTACCTGTTTCGTATCTCACTCTGCTTGCAAGACCCTCTGACCATCGAAACCCAGTCACACGTTGTTCTGATTCAGAGGTTTTGCCAGTGAAGAACTTCTTTACATATTCCTTAGTATGGACAGTGCATGCCAGGTCCTCTGATACTTGCTGTGGTTCTATAGCCTGAAATGAATTCAAAGTATTGTACACATTTGTAGACCTGAAGTCTGAAAATGTGAATGAAGGAGACAGATACTATTTTCTTACAACTTCAGCAATTTTGGAATTGAGTTTTTGTTGACAAAGAATACAAATGTAAAATTAACTTATATACATACTTGACAACTACAATTACAAGAATTTCTATGTACCTTATTTAGTAACGAATCACATTAATCAGCCAATATAGGCACATAGGTGTGACAGTTTATCAGCAATCAATCAGATATTTCTATAAATAGCATGTAACTTCATGCAAAATTCTACTATTCTGTTATTATTTTAATGAATATATTTATTTTTCAAAGACAAAAATTATTAAGGTCACCTACTGACATACATTAAGGACATGAAAGAACCATTCAGTTTTTGCATGGAACATCTGCAAATTTGATATCACGTCTGTTATTGGTATCAGTAAATCATATATCAGTACTTTATGTGAATCAGGCAAAATTTTATTTTGGTACATTCATAGTAAATATTCTTGATTTACACCAGAGGTTTGCTGAGAAATATTTGTAAAATTACATAAAATAAGTAAAAGGAAAAAGAATAAAAGAAAGTGCACATCACAAATGCATCTGCTGTACTTTTACCAACTTTCCTAGACAAACATCTCTGGCAATTGAGGTTGAAAATCAAGATTATTTATCACAGTAACATAAGTAAAAATTCCTTCAAGAAACTGTTGTGAAGAATTTAAGTTCCTTGGTAACTGATAGTACAGTAATTGAATATAAAATAACAAGCATTTATTAACAAATTGAATGAATCATTTACATCTTTAATTAATATGTTGTAGATGTTACGAGGGTCACTATTTATATTTTGAGCCTTGGCAACACTGATTGAAGTCAGGTGCGATTTGACGTTTGCACGGAATCGTCTGGCATTATTGACCATAACGTACTTCAAATGTTTTGTCAATAGCTTCATTTGTGTTGTTTATGTTGCCTTGGAGATTGCGAGACAACAATAAAATGGAATTAACTCGTGAACATTTTCGTGCAATGATTTTTTACGATTTTCGACGTGGATTATCAAGACAAGAGTGCATCGATCAACTTACTTCCACATTTGGCGATGAAGCCCCATCCTTTGCCACTGTGAAACGCTGGTATAACGAATTTAATCGTGGCCGCCATTCGCTCACCGATGAGATTCGCGAAGGTCGTCCAAAATCAGTTGTTGTTCAAGAAAACATTGATGCTGTGCAAAACCTAATACTGCAAGATCGTCATGTGACATACTGTGATTTTTGAGGCAACCTTAGGCATTAGTTCCACCAGCATATATAAAATATTACATGATCATTTAACTGTGAGAAAGGTATGTTCTCGTTGGATCCAACACAATTTGACAAAAACTCAAAAAGATGCTCACGTCAATTGGTGCAAACAAATGCTCAATAAATACAATCGTGGTGCTTCAAAAGACGTATATAAGATTGTAACAGATGACGAATCATGGATATATGCATATGAGCCGGAACGTAAATAGCAGTCGACTATATGGGTGTTTCAAGATGAACCCAATCCAACAAAAGTTGTTTGTGCTCGAAGCACATCGAAACAAATGGTTGCCTGTTTTTTCGGGAAAACTGGTCATGTGGCAACTGTGCCTTTAGAGGAACGTAGAACGGTCAACTCTGAATGGTACACAACAATTTGTTTGCCAGAGGTCTTCTGTCAAATACGGAAAACAAACAAACGCCGTCAGATCATTCTTCATCAAGACAATGCCAGCTGTCACACATCTCGTCTAACAACCGACTTTATGAACAATCAAAAAATCGAATTGATGGGTCATCCGCCGTACAGTCCTGATTTGGCACCCAATGACTTCTTCTTGTTCCCGAATGTCAAGAATAAATTGCGTGGACAACGATTTTCGTCGGCGGAAGATGCCGTTGATGCGTTCAAAAACCATATTATGGAGGTGTCTCAAGAAGATTGGAAAAACTGCTTTGACAAATGGTTCGAACGAATGCAAAAGTGTATTGACCATAAAGGAGAATACTTCGAAAAACAATAAAGCAGTTTTCAATGCCAAATTCCTGTTGTTGTTTTTTTCATTGTTAGGCTCAAAATATAAATAGTGACCCTCGTAGAGTGCAAGAAAGGCAGCAAATTTTGCCTAATACTATCATAAGCTATGCAATATTGAGCTCCACACACCACATCTAACTAACTCTGCATTGAACTCAAAGGTCTCTGGAACCCACTTTAAACTGTAGGTCCAGTGCAGATTAGCCTTACTGTGCATAAAGTGGGACTTAAAACACCCAATCAATCAATCAAAGGTCTTTAGTGTATCAGCCTGCAATAATGTGACCCTCCTTTCCGCTGGTGCCAAAGAGCTATAGAACTCAGATTTGGCATTTAAGTGAAAGACTGCCTTAAGTAGTGCCCCACTGAGGCAATTACAATGAACAAAGTGAGTAAATGCAAGTGCCTTCTGTCTGCAATCTACCAGTCATGAAAAAATAAATTCTAATGTGGAGCAAGACTTGGTTTGGTGTAATTTGTGGATTACCAATCCTGGTTTAGTCTCAATTCTTCCTTGCAATACAACAAGAAGTAAAGCTGTATGATGCAATGCCAGGGCATTGTCATATCCCTTATGGATATCAAACCACATGGATGAAGGTGTAACCATAAATTTAACCTTAGTAATAGGAACTCCACATTTAAAAACTGAATTTACTAAAAAGAGTGTGATATGTGAATAATACCTACAATTATATGACAATAACCAGTTGCAGAACTGTTTACTCGATCACTATTGATATTCTTCTTGTATTGTGCGACTGTCTCATTGAAGACATGAGTAGTCCATGTTTGCACCAGTAGACTACAAGGTTCATTGTGTTATGGAGGTGGCTTACGTACAGTGAACTGGGGACTTTGGTTGGGATGACTGTGAATTTGAGTCAGTGCTTATAAATGAACACAGTACTTAGCAACATTATTTTTACCTGCTTATCTGGAGATATTACACCATCACTCACAAGGTACCGGAACACCCCATGGAATTTAGGCATGGGGAACCTGTGGTTTGGAGGAAGCTCGCACACATAGCCATGGTGATGTACAACTGGGAGACCACTCAGTCTTTGCAACTGTTTCCTCTGCGAGTCCGACAAAATTACGATCTATAAAAATATACAACAAAAGGAATTAGTAGCCTCATATAACTGACTGAAAAAAAAACATTATCTTAACAAAGTTTTTATATTCAATAAATTTACGCCGTTATGGCAAATGTAATTTCTGCAGTCTCTACATACAGGTAGGGTGCATACAACACGTCTCCGTTATTTAACACAATTCTGGTCATACGTGATTGATTGATTGATTTAGTTTATTTTACTTCACGTTTTTTGCCTCTTGGCTAATTTGCGAAGATGGGGATGAGTGATGAAATGATGAAATTGATGAATGGACATTCACAAACAACCAAGCCCGACCAGGATTCGAACCCGGGACCCTTGGCATTGCAGCACGATATGCTAACCACTCTGCCACAGGATTGGGCTGGTCATACGTGGTTCTGTTAACTGTTTTGTCAGTGACTTGATTAAATCGTCCTGTTTTGTCCAGACATGGATGAGTTGCAAATAAATTATTTATAAATTAACATGTGAAATGCTCAGTAGTTCATGGAAAATCAAATACAAAAACAATAACGTAACCTTGGGCAAGAGGTATATTCTGCCCTAGCCTGTAGTTCATGTTATGGTTCCTCAGTTCCAAGAACACAACCATCAACTTTAACAGTCAATAATCAACTGACAGGAAGGTACTCAGTAGCATTCCTTTCATGGGCGACGGATAGCGGAATTAATGTAGAATGTGAAAAAAGGCTGGGGTAGAATTTACCCCACGTCCAAGGTTACTGGTTAAGAATGGATGGAAATGGTTGAAGCAGCCATGGTGATCCAATCAGTAGGGCATCAGATTTCCATGCAGGAGACCTGTGTTCAAATCTCAGGGTAGGTGATCTAAGGTTGGAATTTTCCAACCTGAAGTGGCTCTGGAGTTCACTAGCCTCTTCATAAATTGGTACTCTGGGGGAGAAGATAAAGGTAGCTGGAGGATGTTGCATATCACTACAGCTTTAAAAAAAACTGAATAGTTGACATTCACTATCCCCACTAGTCACAATGAAAGTTTTTCTTTTTACATGGTTTCACATTACATGAATTCAATACAGTTAATGTGCACAGCAACAAGTTACACTAAAAACTGATTTTACTGATGAAACCATTTTTCAGATAATTCAGAATATATTTTATTAGGCATGATGATGTACATTACAGAAATACAGGGAATATGGAACAACATACAATAAAAAAATATATTAATAGAGTTGCAGTATACAGCGTGAGTCACCTAACATTACTACTGCAAATATTTCATGAACAACAATAAGTATTGAAAAAACTACTTGCACAGACATAAAGTTAGGACATGGGCTCACGAAATTAGCGGATACAATACATTCAACACGTAAGGAAGTATGATCTTCAACACAAACTTATGTTTTTTTTAAATGGAAACACTCAGCCTGTATAATGTATAATGATTTATCACTTTAGAATCACTTGTACACACTAATAAATATTGACTATACCAACAGGAAAAAAGTATCATTTTGGATAGACCAGATTTTCAGATATATGTAAATTGGATAAACAAATTTTTAGTGGGATATAGTACAAAAAATATATAAAGAGTACCACACCTGACTATGTAAACTTCTTTCGCATGCCACATAGCACAGTAAAGATGATGACTTGGCCTGCCTTAATACACACGTTGTAGCAGAACAGAGTTTTCTGCAACCCAGACTTGTCATTCCCAGATCCTGAAAATACATATAGATGTGAGCATTATCAAGGTGAGCAAATGTGACATTAGTTTTGAAAAGATCGTGTGACTGAAACTTGCTACATAGCTACACTTCATAGAACAATTAATGACCCCCGAAATAGAAATAAATATTAATTATGAAACATTTAAATGGGTGTGTGTTTGAGAAGTTCATTTTTATGAGCAACTGAGTTAGTTACATTTATTTCATTCAAGAAGTAACTGAGTTACAGTTACTCCTTCTGAAGATTAACTCGGTAACTTTATTGTAGATAAGATACAACTTGTTATTTTTTTTCCTTCTATGACCTTCATGAAAATATATATATAAAATAATTTAAAGTAATCAAACATTTTCATCCACACAAAACCATAAAAAGTAACTGAAAAAGGAACTCTTAGTTTTTGTTACTCATTATTTGATAAGGTAACTAGTTACCGTTACATGAAAAAGTAATGTTTATTTGTTGCTCCACTACTTACAAAGAGTGGTATTTATGAATGAACGAATTTCAACCCTTTATCAGTCTAAACAAGGGACCATTCACTTCTTGCACATTTTGATTGATCAACAATGGATAAATCAATGATATCTGCATATACCTAGGTAGATTCAAAATGCAGAGACTGGGGGGGACATAAGAAATGTATTTTTCCATATTCACTTTTTAGTGCTAAATAACCCACTTAATAAAAGTGCAAATTGATTGATTCGTTTAGAGTGGCAGTGTTGTCAGCTTACAGAAACAATTTCCGGAATTTCACTCACAGTGTTAGCCCTATGGACACTGGATGAACCAAATTTGGAGTGTAGCACAATATGAGGATATGTAAAAACGAGCCCCACCCCCTCCCTATTTTGAAAAATGGAAATTACGCAACATTTACAAAAAACAGGGTGGCTACAAACAAGCAGAAATGAAATTCCCTGACTTTTCCAGGTTTTCCAGGACAAAATTTACATTTGTCCCTGACAATTACAAACTAAACTAAATCGATGTTTTTGCAAATGGAAATAACAAACGCATACAGATCCACGTATGGTTTTGTTAAGTACCAATATTATCTTCTATGAAATTCACTTAATTTCTCTATTCTCTATGATTTGAATTCAAACTGCAAAATAGTGAATTTGGAAAATTATTACAATTCACAAGCTAGGGAAGGATTACGGAATTTTGTCATACGCAGTAAGTTTAAAATAAAATACTTGATTATTTTTAAAGTTACGACTAAATGAGAGTGATTGATTAAGAAATACAATTTCTAATTTATCAGTCTCCTTATACATTCTCAGTATTATATGTTGATATTTCCACTGAGGTTTGGAACCCTCTGCTTGCAAGAACCATCATGAGTGCGGACTCATTTTTCGATGAATAAAGCTACTCCCCTCTTCTCTGTAAAGCAAACAACTTATCCTAACTCTTTCAGATAAGTGAAATAATTGAATCGAACAAAATAAAGTGTCATATTTTCTTACATTATCAATGGGATTTCTGCTTCAGTACAGTATAACGAAGTGAAGTAGTGTGAAACTAACAACTTGCAGTTATACCATAAATGCTGACGAAAAGGGTATGTAGGTATTAGCAATTTAACGCAAGGAATTTATAGGATTGCATTGTACAGGTACCTGATTTAGCTAACCACACATTAAAACAGGAACACTCTAATAATTAAAGCTTCTGAAAGTTCATATACGTGGGGCATCCTGAAGAAAGCTCCAATGGTGCCTATATGCAGCACTAGTGGTCGGAGAGCTACACACATACATGCAGGCAGGAAGAAGTGGCATGTAGCTGTAATCTGGTACAGTTGCAATGCAGCCGCTTTAGGACAGTTCTAGGTTAAAGATTGCAGCTCTCATACAGTCTCCCACCGACTGCGATGTAGCCTACATTGCACGCTCAGAATTTGGCACAGAGCCACCAGCAATCGTGTGAGGTGTGCAGACCGGACGTCGTGAGTGATAGTATGGTCAGACGATGGTGCAGACAATTCAGGGAAGGCCAATCGAAAGTGCACAACCCCATACAGCTGAGTACACAATGACCCTTTGCATCACTTCAGGTGAGAGATCTTGGACCACTCCCTGTACAGCCCTGGCCTTGAATGTACCGACTTTCATCTCTTTGTTTAACTGAAGAGGTTTCTGGCAGGGCAAGGATTTGACAGCTACACTGCGGTAGAGATAGTTCCAGTCTTTGCTGTCAGACACATATACCATGGGCATACAAAATTTAGTGCCATGCAACGACAAATGCCAGAACAATGGTGGTGATTATGCCGAAAATTAGGCTAGGGACTCACTGTTACTAATGCAATAAATCACAACTGATATTCTTGTTTTATTTATTCCTAATCGGTAGGGACCTTGATATTTTGTTATTTTTTTAAAAAGTGGTTTATTTTCTTATTTTTTATTTTGTACTATACGGTGTTATTTTCCCCAAAATTAACATTTTCATTTTTGCGTTTTCTGGCAAATATCTGAAATTATACCTTCATGGTGTTTTTAAACTACTGTTTCAAATTGTAAGTCACATGGCTTACGCCTCTTCGTGAGTGTTTGATATCTTGAAATATATTTTGGGAAAGTTATTTTCCATACCCCTTTTTTAATTTTAGGGTAAGGATTTTAGATAATGGAATTTTCCCCGTATATACTGAAGGGTGCATAATGACCATAAGTGGCGACGCACCCAAAAAATTAAAATCAATCAATCTCACGTGACAAGATACCGATATATTATGGCACCAAATCTTGTTTTTGACTTGTTAGTGTTACGTTTCCCAAAATTCGCGTTTTTGTTTTGGAACATTTATCTGCCAAATATACCGAAACTTAATACCCCATTATGTTTTTAAACTATTATTTTAAATTGTAGGTCACATGGTCTACGTATTTTCGTGACAGTTTGATATGTTGGAACAGATTTTTGAGGAAGTAAAAGTAAAGTGCTCCCTTGCAATTTTCCATGAAGGTGTATAGGGGTAATGTGATCAGCACCACGCTCCTGGCTACCTTTATCCCTCAAAGTTTCTTCAAGGTACCAGCTTCATATGATGCTGGGTGGGTGCCGGAGCAGTTTGAATAGGTGGAAAACATCTCGGTTCTCCCCGCAGGGGATCGACCCCGGGTCTCTCGCATAGTAGTCAGACGCCCTAACGACTGAGCTCCATTATTACTCGTTCGACAAATGCCGATGGTGAGCATTTATCTTGGTAATTCAAAACATATCTCGTTCGACAAATACGAAGAAGTGGCTCCCGTGTGACGGTAGATACCCACTCGATCTCCTGTTACAACCCTGCCACTTTGCTCTGTGATGCAAAGGTTTTGATAGAAGTTGAAAAAATCATGGGAAATACATGATTTAATGTGGCTGTCGGAATTATTCCATGTACGTATAACTCTATAGTTTACTCTTGAGTAAAATGTTGGAAAACTTACATGTTCTATGTACACAAACATGGCCTAGAAAAGACAAGAATGTTGGATTTCATGGAATTTTTCGTTGTTTTAGGACATTTCTTTAATAAAAATCGCTAAAAACGCCAACAATTTGCATTTTGTGCCAAATTCCCATTATTTCGATATTTTGAACGGGCGAAAAATGTGTCCAGCCATCACTGCACATTCCTAAACATAACTTCGCAGCAATTACCATTTTTCACGGTTTTGGCGTTTGCGAAAAATCAATGTCCCTACTAATTGGAAATTACTTTCTCGCCACCCCTCGTATAAATCAGTAGATGGAAAGTGAAAATTTAGCAGGGCTGGCATAGAAAAGTCAATTCTTGAAGAAAGTGATTTGCTTTTATGATTGAATGATTCGAGTAAATATATTAAAATATTTACGTATTGATTATTAGTATTTTATTTCATAATATTGGACCTTACTCAGTGAGAGAGTAATTACAATTTCTCACGAGTTTAAACAGACAGGACAGAGAATGGCGTTAATTTCAGTAGTGTTACAGTAAATTTGAGGTTGGGAGCAAGCACTTGCCAATTTTTATAACGTTCACCAATGCAGATTTATGTTTCACTTTTTCGTGATAGTATTCAATATATATCCCGTTTGGTTGGATTCTTCTTGATATCTAAGAATAGTGCAATGTCATTGTAAACGTATGTTAACTTACATGTTAACTTGTGCGAAACCAGTAATACGTCAGGATGATGAAAGAAGACCTTCGTAAACACTGCTACATTAAATAAGGTGAAGTGAGCCAGAAGAGTAATAAAATTCCAGCAGCATATTTGCAGTCTAAAGCTCTTCTTGTTTATGCATGTGATTTTAGTTGGATGTTGCAGTCCATGCAATTTCTGTCGCATGTTGTAGTGAGATACTTTGTCGGGTGGCGATATTCGACAAAAATCGTATGTATCAATGGAACCTATTTGTTTCCATGTTCTTTAAGTTTGCCCAACAAAATGCCTTACTACGACGTCCGACAACTATCGGATGGTGCCACCCGCTCTTATCCCCTCCATCTGTTGATAAGTCCCCTTACTACTCCCATACGGACAAGAAAAATTATAATTCAATGCATTTTCCACGTAATATTTAGAGGCTTAACCTTTACTCCCCCGATGGTACCATATGGTAGCATCAGAGTAAGGTCGTACTGGCCCGATGATACCATATTGTATCATGGTGCTGATTATGAAATGAATGTGCTTTTTGGACCTTCATACTCTTATGTTTAGGTGGAAACTCTGACACAGGTCTGAAGCAAGCCTGGGAAATTCACATTGATGACCAACCTTCCGCCTCTCACGCCCCCCCCCCCCTCCTCCGCGACATATCCATGCCACATTTCCGAACACAGTTTCACATTTTGGCTCATTATTCAACTTGTATGGCACTCAGGAACATGAAACATGTTTCAATCTCTTTGAAAACGTCCATTCTATTAAGATAATACTAAGGTTTGTGCCTTCTCCCTAAAATAGCGGGAAAACAGGGGGCAAACTCCAGATTTTTATGTTTTTTTTCATTGAAATTCGGTGGTCGCGCCCCCAAAACCTCCCTTCCTTGGTTCGGCGTTCTGAATTGTACACGGTTGCATGCTCTGATGTTTTAGCTGCAAAACAAAACTTATCGAAGTAGATTGATCCCATTGTGCCGGAGTTATAACAATTTTATGAGCAATTTGCAAATTACCTATTTTTAGTAAAAAACAGAGTTTCACATTTTGGATTATTATTCAACTTGTATGGCACCCAAGAACATGAAACATGTTTCATTCTCTTAGGAAACGTCCATTCTTTGAAGAGAATACTAAGGTTTGCGTCTTCTCCCCAAATAGAAGGAGAAGAGGGGGCAAACTCCACATTTTATGTTTTTTCATTGAAATTCGGGGGTCGCGCCCCCAAGCCCCCCCTTTCTCGGTCCAGCGTTCTGAATTGTACACGGTTGCATGCTCTGATGTTCGATCTGAAAAACAAATCTTATCCGAAGTAGATTGATCCCATAGTGCCCGAGTTATAACAATTTTCCTCCAAAAATGAAAATTACCTATTTTTTGTAAAAAAAAAAATCACATTTGGCTTATTATTCAACTTGTATGGCACCCAAGAACATCAAACATGTTACTTTCTCTTGAGAAATGTCCATTCTTTGAAAAGAATACTAAAGTTCGCGCCCTCTTCCCAAAATAGCGGGGGAAGAAGGGGCAAACTGCAAATTTTTGTTTTTTCCATTGAAATTCGAGGGTCATGCCCCCAAGCTGACCTTCCTTAGGCCGGCGTTCTGAATAGTACACGGTTGCATGCTATGATGTTTTAGCTGAAAAACAAAACTTATCCGACGTAGATTGCTGCCATAGTGCCTGAATTATAACAATTTTTCTCCAAAAATGCAAATTACCTATTTTTCATAAAAATAAAAATCACGTTTTGGCTTATTATTCAAGTTGTATGGCACCCAAGAACATGAAACATGTTTCATTCTCTTGAGAAATGTCCATTCTTTGAAAAAGAATACTAAAGTTCGCGCCTTCTCCCCAAAATAGAGGGAGAAGAGGGTGCAAACTCCAGATTTTTATGTTTTTTTCATTGAAATTCGGGGGACGTGCCCCCCCCCCCACCCAGCCCCCTTCCTCGGTCCGGTGTTCTGAATTGTAGACGGTTGCATGCACTGATATTTTAGCTGCAAAACAAAAGTTATCCGAAGTAGATTGCTCCCATAGTTCCCAAGTTATAACAATTTTCCTCCAAAGAGTGTTCGAATTTAAAATTCCCGCCGAGAAGCCCGGGCGAGAGAAATTTCTCTCTCTCTCTCTCTCTCTCTCTCCTCCTGCCATCACTGGTTTCTGGCACCGTGGTTGTGTTGCGTATAAAAGGGACCTAAAAGTTGAGGCCGAAACTTACGAACGAGATTTCCTGTTCCCGTGCAGAGTTCCATAACGATATCTTTAAATAATAAATAAAAAAAAAAGTCAATGAAGATGAAATTCCCTGACATTTCCCTGACTTTTTTTGACACCTCAAATTCCCTGACTTTTCCCGGTTTTCCAGGTTTTCCAGGTCTGTCGCCACCCTGGTTTTATAAGCAGTGGCTCTCAGATGTTTGGCGGAGTACAGCAATGTAAGAGGTACCTTCTTCTCTAAGGGGAGCGGCTGGGAGAACTTTCATTTACTATGTGAACCGACGGGGATTTTAACTTTCTTTTAATACACACACTTGGTCTTCACATTATTTCAATAGTTTATTTCATGTGGGAGACCGGGTACACACACAAACACACACACACACATATACCTTCGGCCACCTTTTTGGTACTGAAGGGTTATTTTTTTTTTACTCGTGAAGCCGGTGGCTACACGAGTCTACACACTCTCTTTGGGACGGGGGGACAGGGTACACTGAGATGGGGATTTTGTGAATAACAGCCTAGTTTTAACTAAGATAATATGAATAAACCTCCGTATATCAAAAGGGAAATGAGCGAGAAATACCTGTCTATTGCCAATAGTTTCTGCTATATTTCCACAGAACTTCAGATACTATATATTTGTTGAACCTGGACAAGGTTATAAAATGTATGGGAGTGTATGTTGTAGGTGCGAGGTGTGAATCGCATAAATATTACAACATACACACTATACAATCTTTAAAAAAGAACTATCCCATAAAAACAGCATCGAGGACTATTTCGCTAAATAACTTTACGTATGCGAATTCATAAAAAATACTTATTACTTTGCTCCTTAGGTCCCGAAAAGTTAACAAAAGTAATTTTTAATAAACCTGAAAATTTTGGGGGAAGGGCCAGGTGTCCTTCTTGTCGCCGCCAATTTACGCCCATGTGATTATGTATAACAAAGAGATGTCACTTCAGTGGCTCAGAATGTTTGATGCAGTCAGTGAAAAATTGCCATTGTTATAGAGTAACCGAAACTCCCCAAAATTTCCACAATTTATATTCCTTTTAGGACAGAGAAACCAGCTAATAGTAAAGTTCAAGAGAATACACGACCAGGTGCGGATCAACAGGGGGGGGGGGCGATAGGGGCCTGCCCTGATGATGGATTTTTGGGAGATATAATAATGATTGATATTACAAATAATTTAAGTGCTGCATGTATGTCTTTAAGTTACATTTCCTTCATTAACAAGGTAAACGTGATTTTCCACAACAGGAGCTTCGTTACTCCCTGTTGTAGTGAAATTTTGATTTCCTTCCCTCTGGTACTGACCAGGAAGAGAAAAAAAAAAACATTTCAGTCAACACCGAAAAATCGCAGTCTTTGCTGGACATGCACGGTAATATGATATAGACCGTGTTAAAAATGTAAACATAAACATTAGTGAGGTCTTGCCCGGTTCCCCCGGAACTTCCGGTTTAGGCCAATTACCGATGTTGCCAATGCAGATTCATACGAAGTAAGATATGGGCGCTTGTTTTCATCAGTTGTGGGATGATAGTCAAGAAAGGTATTTGTTGAAGTTCTACCATGGAGTGGATGTCTAGAATCCGTCGGATGATTAACTGCAGAGCAGATTATTAAAATGTGATGTGTCTTTGTGGCCGCCAGTTGTATAGCATACATACAAGTATCTCATGTACACACACGACGAACTCAAAACGTACGAAAATTTAGATATATTCAATTATTTTGTAAATGGAAAACTGAGGGAAAGATAATTCTATAAAACTAGTGATATTATTATATTATAGAGTATGCTTAAGTGAATCTTTGCCAACAAATCTGCAGAACTAATGAAATGACACATAACAAATGCTAGTAAATATATGTGCTTTCAACGTCGCCTTTCCGCCTGAGGGATTTAGGGAAAACCTATGATATGGCATGCCACTTTCACTTGCATTAATTTACTTCAAACAACAAGGGAGTTTTCAGATTGAAGCGACAAGCGATATCGAGATTTCGCAGAGAAGCATTCGATCTAAAGCAAACCATTCACCAGTCACGCTTGCGCAAATAACAGGCCGGGGCAACACAATGCACGGTATTGATAAAACGGCCCAGTCCGAGCGACAAGCGACGCCTGCAATTTGTCGTGTCGCTTTAATTCGGAAGGTGTTGTTTATTTTTGAATGTTGGTTTCCAAGAGACACGTATCTTTGCAGTCTGAAAGCTTCCATTCAAACCAATTCATTGCGAGAAAATGCACGTGTCGCTTGGACTGGACTGTTGTTTTCTCAGTACCATGCATCGTGTCGCCTCAGTCTGTTGTATACTCGTATGCAAGGTGAATTGTTTCCTTTAGAGTAAAGGGGCTGTTAATTGTCGCCTCGGGGTGTAATCTCTGTGCCACTTAAAAGTGAATCCTCAGTGATCAATGAAATTTTTAACTGAATCGACACGACAAGCTGCACGTATCGCTCAGATTCCCAATGGCATGTACTGTGCCGCTTGAGACTTGATTTGCCATGAGCTGTAAATGCTTATTTGTAGACTAAATAGGCCTGTGTCGCTTCTCACTTCGGTACGAACCACTGCTGTCGCGTGTCACTTCGGTTTAAACCTCACTAAGAGGTGTGCTTTTCACCTCAACACAATACGCAGATAAACCATCAACATGCTTGTAACAAAATGCAAGTCGTACAAATCCTTCCGGGTACCAATCCTTTCTTCGTTCTGCTTGTATCAACAAGTTTCATCTCTCTACGTCCTTCGGAAACCTACGAAGTGTTACGTAACTCAAAAAATTTGTTCCTGATTGAACTGTGCAACCATGTGCTACACAGTTGACACCATATTTCCTTGTAAAAGAATCTCCACTTTGCCCTTTCATATCAACGTCCATAGCACGGTAACCGGATGTTCGAGGGGGACCAGACAAGTGCGCATGCTCCGCAGTAGCTCCGCCTTTAACACCGTCTATACACGTCGGACTTGAAGGTGGGTCCAGCAGCCGGTGTCACAGTGTAGAACGGCCCCCATGGCAAATGTTCCCCCGGAAAAAGTAAAATGTCCCCCTGGAAATAATACAATAGATTAAGGCTGTGTCCGAAAGGTGCAAGACCCTACTTGAAGCAAGCATACTTCGAGAATGGTCTCGCAGTGCGGTCTTGAAGTCGTGGCCGGGAGGGAAAGACTTTTCGAACTGCAATTCGACTGCAGTGCCAAATACGATTAGTAGATATAACAGAGGACACATCGGTTTTCCACGTTTTAAACACTTGTTTTTCATCACAGAAATCACATAGCATTTGGAAATGCTCTAATACATACATTTCCACACATTAGAAGAACTGCAACAAACAACTTGCTGGCTTTCTACCTCCGCGATTTCAAACAAATGAACAAAAAGTCCACTTGTCACGTGACCGAGCCTCCAACTTCATTTGCTCTGCCTCGTAGTGTCGATTCCTCATGAACGTGACACTTTCGAACTGTACTAAGTGACGTCACTTCCGTCAAGACCATACTTCAAGTATGTACTTTGTACCTTTCGGACAGAGCCTAAGTCCATTGTAAACTTTCCCCCCTCAATAAACACAAGGAGGGAACGAAACACAATGGGCCCGAATTATTGTATATCTCCCCCCGGAAATTCTACCATAGCCGACCTATGGTATTTCGTTCCCCTTCAAATTCATAGATACGCTTCTCTATCGGTAGGGGGCGTTTTACATCAGTGTACTTTATCCCCCCGGAAATTCTACCATAGCAGACCTTTGGTATTTCGTCCTCCCTCCAAATTCGTAGATACGCTTTTCTATCGGTAGGGGGGGACGTTTCACATCAGTGTACTTTACCCCCCCGGAAATTCTACCATAGCCGACTTACGGTATTTCGTCCCCCTCCAAATTCGTAGATATGCTTTTCCATCGGTAAGGGGGACGTTTTACATCAGTGTACTTTATATCAGGGTGGGGAGAGCTTCAAACGGCAGCAAAGGCCACTTCTCTTTTGTCAGCTATATGCAATGTTGAATTCTTAACAACATTGATTGTTTTGGATGATGTGCTCGGCATAACGCTTCCAATGAGCAGGCTTTGTCAAAAGAAGACCGTGAACATGAACGAAGCTGCAAATTTTGTTAAGGACATTCTTAATGTTCTTGAGGATCGACGCCATTCGGCAAACCAGGAGTTTCGTGTTCTCTTTAGAGTTATGGTCGATACTTGCAAATTATTGGACATCGATGTCAGAATTTCTCGTGTTGCCAGAAGACAGATCCATTGCAGCAACCCATCCTGCTCTCTTCCTGAAGACTACTTCGCGTGGCAATTTACACCCCACTTTTGGAAAATATAACTGAAGACCTACGATCTCGATTCTCTTAGTCTACTCTAGACGCATACAAACTTGCAGTTATCCTTCCCTCCAGCCAGAGAAAATCTGAAGAGACACAGGTGGTTTGTTTGGTATGTCTGAACCCGTGTTCCATCGTCTTCTCTCTGCTGAATTGCAAGCATGACAGAGGAAAATTGAGCGCGAATTTACAGATGCATCTCTAATTGATTTGTATAATAATTGGCACAAGGATGTTTTCCTGATTATTAATAGACTATATGAAATCTTTCTTACTCTCCCAATTAGCGTAGCGACAGCCGAACGATCTTTCTCAGCTCTCAGGTGCTTAAAATCTTTGATAAGGTCGACGATGGGTCAGGAAAGATTAAGAGGATTGGCTCTTTTATATACTCATCGTGATGTTGCTCTTGACCCCCAGGAAATAATAACGCGCTTCTCCCAAAAGAAACCATGCCGCCTTGACTTCCTAAAACTATAGAAGTTACCTCTTATCCTTCGATAAGTTATCGTGTGAAAATGGTGTACTTATAACGACTTTGTCAGTATAATTCAAACTCAGTATCAGCACAATAGGTAGCTATGGTGCTATATTGAAAAGGAAATTTAAATTTACATATACTGATAACTTTATAATTATTATATTGATAAAAAAAAACTAGAAACAACAAAAATTACAATAGCATCATATTATGCATATGTTTACAAGAACATTTATAAGATATCAATGCTATACATAAAAAAAATATATCTTTGTTATCTCCTTCCAGGATAAAGCAAGTATTTGTATCTACAATTCTGAGCTTCAGTTTTCGAAATTCATCATCTGATCAAATCACCTCCAAACGTAGAACATATAAGTGTCACTCTATGCGACCTTCCTCAAAGCACTCATTTGAGGAACTGTAACATTTACAAGCCTGCCCGTTAAGGAAGATGAAAACAGATACCTATTCACTGCTTCCAATTCAACATGGCATCTATTATACATATCAGTGTCATTCCACAACTTTCGAATCTTTATAAGATTATATAATATTCAAAGTTCATTCGAGTCATAAAAGGCTTCTATATAACTTAAACATCCAAGTTATTATAACATTGCCCAGTTTAATGCTTTAAGAGCAACAATTATTGTACAAATATATCACCATTCCATATTGCTAAATCTGAACTTATCTGTTTCTTTTTTTTTAATTTCAATAAATTTAATTATAAAATTGAATGCATCATATCTTTCTTGTCTGAAAGAACACATATAGCATTTTATAGGTTTGTCGCGTGTTACTCACAAATCCAGAATATAGAAAAGGAAAGTTAAAAATTGTACTTACGTATGTGAGTATAGTGCTCTTATTGTAGAACGACGTTTCAGAGATTGACTATCTCTTTCCTCAGGTTCGTATAAAAACTAAGTACTTGGCATAGTACTGCGTCAAAAATGTAATATGAGGATTGTGGTTAAGGGTTGGTTAGGGTACATTTAAAATATTAAGTTTTTGCTATTAGAAGTACGTAAAAACCAAGCCGTTCCCTAATAAAACTTGTACAGTAGACCTATTCACAGGTAAAAAAGTTAAAAAAGTTAAAATTCTAAAAAACCTGCATAAATCACAATGCAACCTGCAGGTTTGGCCTTTCCTACCCAACTGAAAGAGGGTAGTCAAAGAGGAAAGAGATAGTCAATCTCTGAAACGTCGTTCTACAATAAGAGCACTATACTCACATACGTAAGTACAATTTTTAACTTTCCTTTTCTATAAGAACACATATGATTTAAAATATTTGTTTTTCATTTTGTCAGTCAAAAATAACTGTTATGAATATGAATTCAACATATTGCACAATTTGATAATTTTGTCATGATATACAAATTGGCTTTTTTAAACATCATATTTAATGGAATAGGTTTAAGTAGTAATTTCAGACATTTAATTGTATTATTTGAATAAAATTTTGAGCAATCATGTGACTAAATTATCATAAATATTGCACAAATGTGGAACTTTGGACTTAGCCTAACTATTTTCATATGTTGTTATGACAATGTATTATTTTTATTGTCATACTGGCGCTCAACAAGGGACGAATCCACAACAGAATTGAGCACTACTGAGACTTTTAAACATATAATAATTAATATAATGCCTCTATATTTACAAACTGTTTACATGTTTAGCATTATAATCAATTGAGTATAACTGAATATTTGTTTTCCAACAATACAACAAGAACTTGTTCATCATGAACCAATACAGTGCAACTATGCATAATGAATTTTTAGTACATAATAATATTGAAAAAATGAAATTCAAGTTCGACACACCAACAATTATTATCTAGTGAAGTACCACATGAACCAATTTTACATAAACAATGTACCTACATAACATTATTATTTATTATCAACTCATGAAGCACCATTCAGAACTTCATTCTCAATCTGAGAGCATAATTTCTATATTAATCTTTATTTAGCCAAAAAATATATTAATAATAATTTTCTACATGTAGAGTAAGTAACCTCTGATCCAACTAAGTTCTCTCATTGGGAATTCATCCATTTATCTGGTAAGATCAGCTAACAAGACAAAAATCTAAGTCCCTGCATCAAGAAGCAAACATCCTCAGATTTACGGAGTGCTGAATATAAGATTTTTTACATCACAAATGAATTCATGCAAGAAATGTATAAATTATGATGTGCGCACAAAAATTATAAATCATAAATAATTGTTGTTACTGAACTCGCAGCGTCACGGCTCGAACTTACTATTCAGCCCTTTGTGAACACATTTTGGAGCCATAATGCATTCTAGCATTTTTAAAGGAAAAAAATACTTGACTGAAGCTTGGATCAACACGTGAATCACTTTGCTCTTTGTCAAGTTCATTCCTATTTGAGCCTACGATTCAATTCTTGGAATCTTTGTGCTCTAGTAAATATTTTTCAAGCCAAAGCTAAATCTTAGCATTCAAAATTATTATGCACATGCCATCACATTATATTATACATTTTTTGCACTCCAAAATACAAATAACAAAGAATATTTGTTATATCAAATTTTTCCACTGTTCAACACAACTAAGGATCAAGAAATATGAATGAGGACCAATGTCGGATCATGAAGATCAACTTAAGGCAAACTTTACAGAGGAATACTTCACACCTGAACTAATGTTTCTGACTCAAGAAAAGAAGCACGAAAAGTGACAAAATTTTGACATTAACAGCCGACAATAGAAAAATTATGCAAAAAGTACAGTGACTCACAGTACCACCTTTAACCAACATCCTAAGAGAAGAACTCAACCAACCAACCCTCATGGGTATGGTTGTGAAATGAAGCAGTATCTTTTGTCCTTCAAAACAACAAACTTAATAGAAAACTACTACCACAAGGTCAGTTAAGATGAAAACTGAAGCTGGATGGGAATGGTCACATTACTTTTTTAATATTTTTACAAAACTTCATGCATGCAAGAATGTAATTCTTAAGAAGAAAATTGAACAAATCTTAACGACAACTAAATACAATTTTAGATTTCCAAATACAGTATTCAATTTTATCAAATCCCAGTACAGGTATATAACAATGTAAATTCACTGTACACAAAAAATAGCAAAAAATCTTCACCACAAGCATAATTTGACTTCTTCTTGACTTACCTGTTGATTTCTTGACTTTCTTGACATTCTTGACTGTTAGACACCCTGTACAGTGTAGGGATGGACTGACATGAAATTTTGGCTGACACCGATAAAGTACCAATATAAAATTTACCAACACCGGTAACCGATATTCTACTGATCTGATATAAAATTCCAAATGGTCCTTGAAGAACCTGAATGGTTCATTGACCTCTTTAATAAATGTATGTTACCACATGACTGCAACGCAAAATAACCTGCATATTTAGGCATTTACTTTTTAAAAAAATTAGAGCATGAAGATTACATGTTTATAGTCATAATCATCATAACAAAATGGTAAAATATTACACTAAATTATGATATTTATTGTTATATCGGATATCTAAACTTATCAGTAATTTTACCAATACACCGATATGGCTATATCGGTCGATACCAATAGAGTAAGTACCGATTTATCACTCCCATCCCTATTACATTGAACCATCCTATGAAACTAAAGATCAACTTTCCTGACAATTTGGATTAATTGTTGCATTGAAATGTTGAAGAAATGAGATGTGTAACACAGTAGGAACTATGGCAGAACCATAAACCACTTTGAACCAGTACCCACACTCTTGCCAATCCTCTTACCAATTATCACTGATACATTCCACGCCATTTACATGCATTGACTATTAACAATTTTTAGTTTTAAAATATTCAATAATTACATCAAAATATTAAAAAAAATGTTATGTAATAAAAAAAATCAATCTCGACACAATAGTGGTGCAAAGTAAATGCAAACTTTGGCATCAATACCATAGGAACACAATATTTTATTGTTAATGGGAGTGTGTGTGTGTGTTAAGACTTAACACGCACACACACACACTCCCATTAACAATAAAATTGAAGACTTCAATTTCACTAACTGCTCTAAGCCAAAAATATGCCACTTGGTATATATATTCCCTGGAGAAAAAAAAAGAGTGAAATGTAACATCTGTGACAATCAGAGGTGACCCTGAAAGTAAAAAAAATATCTGGCTCCTTTGTGCTTTTAGAAATATTATACAATATTTTGCTGCTTCTTGCCTATTGAAAATTCCTAAAGCACACCAATCTTCATCCATTCATGTTGTTGACATAAAAATTATATAAACTACAAAATGTAACATAAACCTAAGGGTTTTGTAACAATTTGTGGTAATGATGGTAAAAATAGCAAAAAAAAAGGGGGGGAAGGGGATCATCTAATCAAATTAGCTGGTATTTTCAATTTCCAAACACAAACTTACGTTGGATCACTTCAAAAGGATATAAGTAATCTGCAAAGTATACTTTATGAGGAACTGCAAAAATACAGATTATACAGAGAAACCCCGATTTTACGTTCCTGCATTATACATTTTCCCGCTTAATACGTTCATCGAGTTCGGCATCGGCAAAACACAATGTTAAATATAGGATGTTTACCTCAATGTTATGTTCGCTCTCAGTTTCCCACTTTATACGTTCTATGAGCTGTGACGATGTCTTAAAGTTTGCCAGAAACCTGTTCTGTTGATCGCATGACTTCTCCCTCCCTTTTTTTGCTTTCACATTCACCACACAACCTTGAACTTCCAAAAGTTAGGTTTTTGTGCTTGAGGAGGGAGGGAAGAGGCATGGTTCCTTGGAGGGGAGGTGGAGGAGGTGCACAAGTTGCATTTGTCATACCTCCCTTGAGGGAAAGAAAGGGAAAACGGCACTTCTTGCATTCCCTGTGAAGATGGAATGGGCCGATCCTTCTGCCGCAGGCTCACTGTTTCCAAACCGATTCTCTCTAAATGCTGCCTTCCCTAGAGTTTGGACATAATGTGTGTGACTGAGATGTCTTTGTTTGCCCTTCCCCTCCATAAAAACGCAAGTGGAAAATTGGCAACGAGACTCTATCACCATTCGCTTCTTTGCCCACACATTTACAGAATCCTTCCTAGTTGACGAGAAAGAAAAATAGAGGAGGGGACATGTTTGTAAAAACTTTTCCTTTCTTCTTGTTTGCAACGTTGAAAATGGGAAAAAATAAGGATTTGCCATACCGGATAACAACTGCACTGTTTCTTCAATGGAAATTAATTTAGATTCCTAACGAAATATGATTGGATGTAGTTCGATTATTTTTAATCTGAACTTTTTTCACGAATGCTATATCATTTGGTTATCAGAATGAAGCTGAAAACTCACAAGCTAAAGTGATACTTTTTTCTATGGGCAGATAGGATGATATTTTACTCACTGACGGAAAAATATTTGCGTCAAATTAATTGTGTGGGGGGAGGGAGGGAGGGGGTGAGGTTAGGATAAATGATTCTTCTACGTAAGGCAGAGAATGTTTTCTCTATGCATATTGCGCGACTCGAATGTTGTAAAGTGATGGGGCCAGGATAATTGAATGAATAAACGAGGGGTGCGGCAATATTTTCTGAGAGCAGCTAAATTTAGTGCACATCTAAATGTCATTAAAATGCATATTTGGGCCAAAGGAGCAAGGGGGCTGCTGTCTTTACCGTCACCTTTTTCTCATTTGCAGGGGGGGGGGGCATGTGTTTCCTCATGCCCCCTATGGAATCATCCCTAGTCTTGTAATTACTGAAAAGTGTCAAGTATTTCTGCCCAGATTTTCTTGCTCACGTGGAAGTGAGCACCCTTACACGAGACATCTTAACCAATTAACATAAAGGCGAAAAGCCTTTCCTCTGGGATCTCAACCTGAATATGCGCATTCAACGAACATAGTGTAGCAAGCAAGTGAAAGACGCCCATCTTCCCCCCCCCCCCCCTTAAGCTCATTACTCTGGCACTGTGCAGGTCTATGCAGTAATTGAAGGATTCAGCCCCTTTGTCATTCTTTAATGCCCCGTGTCAGAAATCTTGCTCATATGTCAGAAGTATTGACATGACACATGGGAGAGCTTCAAGCAGTGTTCCTTCTCCCCTCCTCCTGCCTTCCTTTTCTTCCTAAAACTTGGCTGGGAATAAGCACATTTCTGATAAGACTTGTTCAACTGTATTGGTGCCCCTCCACCACCTGTTTGTCTCCCCTTCCCCTCCCACCCATTACAAACTGTGGGAGGGATGTCTGCAGGCAAAGGGCAGCTGGCAATCGGCACCAATGTTTCATCTTGTGGCTCCAGAGCTATAGAGCGACCACAAGAAAAAAAAAACCTTGGACGAAAAGTCCCCGCGCAGCTTCCTCTTCTTCCTTTCAGCTCGCGCCATAAGGAAACACGGTCCACTCTCCCCCTCCCCTTCTCGCAGGAGTACGGTGCTCAGGAGTCGCGGGTCTGCACAGGTTTTTATGCTTGTGGTTCCACTATATGACTCACTAATCACTCTGAAGGGAAGAAAAACGGCATTGTTTTGAATCTCCTCTCTGAAGGTTGTTTTGTTTTGACGATTAGGAAAAATACAAAGCGAGGAGTTAGAAAAAGACAAGCTTTTTTTTTGTTCTGATAAACACCTTGAACACACAGAGCAGTGCAGGAAGGAAATGCACATGGTGCTAAGAATATTATAATCGCTTTGGAACCATTCACGTGCTGAAAATAAATCACGCAATATTAAACGTTGACGGGAAGACAAAGGAAAAAAAAAAAAGGGAAACATTATTTACGGGGAAACTATTGGTGGAAGGGGTATTTGCCCTCCAATAATAAAACGTCAATTAACATGGATGTAAATAATAATCAGTGGTATGCCCAAAGGGGGCTGAAGGGGGGCATAAGACCCTCCCTCTGGGCAGAATTTCTAAAAAAAGAAAAGAACGTCATAGGCACGAAGAGATGGCAAAGTGATGGCTAACTTCTATAAAAATTATACATAACCCCATTCCCCCTTTCAAAAATATTGCGCACGTCACTGATAATTTGCAACGTCTAAAAATGAGTAAGTTTGACAAAGCTTGTTTTGTTCACTTCATGCTGTTGGACTAATCGGGACTGGATACATACAGGTAATGGACAAAATAATATGAACACCAATGCAATTGCAGAAAACGTGTATTAGTACGGGGTTGGGCCCCTCCTTGCCTGAATGACAGCTTGTATCCTACGTGGGATAGACAAATAAAGGTCCTGTACAGTGTGAACTGGAATACGTAGCCACTCCTCGCACAAAACAGTCTCAAGTTCCGAAAGTGTCATTGGAGGTGGAAACCGATTACGCACTTTGGCCTCCAAAATAACCCACAAAGGCTCAATGATGTTAAGATCGGGGGACTGTGGACACCAGATGAGATGTTCTACCTGTGCACATCGGGAGCTGTGCAACTGGTGCTATTCTAACCACGTGTGTTACCACGTCTGCGATTTCATCATGCACAGCAAGTTAGATCTCTCGTCGTCTACCAGTGAAGTTCTTCCGCTCTTGAAGTGCACATGCCACTCAAAACATCTCTAACGACTCATTGCAGCATCGCCGTAAATGTGTCTAATCATGCAAACCATCTCTGTGGCAGATTTGCCCAGTTTCACGCAGAATTTCATGTTTGCTCTGTTCTAACTTGCTGTCTATGATGAAATCGCAGTTGGGGTAACACACAGAATAGCACCATTTGCACAGCTCCCAATGTACATACGACAATGTCTCTTGTCACGCTGACTCATGAAGGTCGGTGCTCCCAGTGATGACTGTGCATGCAGCCTTGTGCTGCCATCTGTTGGCATGCTAGAGAACTAGTCTCGAAATAAAACATTAACATACTGACCAAGGCAGAATTTATAGTATAAAAAATATATATACACTAAAAAGGTAACGTTTAACAATCTATTGTGAATATTCATCTGAAGAAAACCCTGTTAGAGGGTGGAAATGTTACCTTTTTAGTGTATATATCTTTTATACAATAAATTCTACCTTGGTCAGTATTTTAATGTTTTATTAACATGGAAGCAAGGCTTAACAGAGTTACCATTAGTCTCAAAACTTTTTGATACCACCTTGTATTTATCTACGCAGATTTTGTAAAGATCTCAGTTTCTATTTCTAAGGCAAAACCCACAGTAGTCACTGAGGTATTAATATTTGTCATTTAATATCACATCACTAGAATACTTGTTATTGTATCTACACATTTCTATTGATATTTTATTAGTAGAACTAGGATTTTCATGACACAAAAATGCACTTACAACCTAAACGTTGCATAATGCATTAAAACATTAAAAAAATATGCCCCAACATTATAAATGAATTAATAGTGTTTTAATGTTCCTGCATGGAGTGGCTCTGGGGTTCACCCAGCACCTAATAAATGGGTACCTGGAGACAACCTGGGGGAAGGGAGGGGGAGATAAAGGCAGCCAGAGTGTGGTGCTCATAAAGTCACCTCCACAAATAATTGAGATTGTAATGTGTGGGGCATTACCTCCACATCTCGTCATATATATTCACTACATATTACGATGAACAGAAAGTAGATTTACCTTTTTACCTATGACTTATTTCATGGGCCAAACTATTTATATAAGAATGAAAACCAGAACAGAAACAAGTATAAAGTATGAAATTTGAACGCCTATTTATATTATTCCAACAAAAAAATATATAAATATACCTTGCAAGATCTAAAATATGCTGAATTTTACCAAAAAATTGTTAAAATATGCTCAATCAGATGGAAATTAGACATGGCCAAATCCAGATAATCTATATATCCAAATTGTATGGATTATCCAGATATCGATATTCAGATTATCTGAAATGTCTGGATGTCCTAATGTGTGCAGTATCTGGACAGTTTTTAATTTATCCATTTTATGGGCTCTCCACATATTCTATTATTTGCTATTTTCATATTTCATTGTACGAATTTTCTACAAATCCTTCATCAAATTGGATACCCAAATTATCCACATATCCATACTATCTGGAGATTCAGTTTATTCAGATATCAGAATTATCTGGATATTTGGGTGTAGGAGAATTTCATCAGGTTGATAACACACAGCTGCATTCCTTCATGGCATGGTGCATAACACAGGGGAGCACATTACCTTTTTTTTTTTAATTTGGAATATCCATTGCATCCGAAATGGATAGAGGATAATTTGAAATCCGGATATCCATTACATCCAAGATGGATAGAGGATAATTTGAAATCTGGAAATCAGTTATCTGGACTTTGTGGCCATCTCCAATAGAGATAGTCAAATATACATACATATGTACTAATAAAGAATCTTCATTTGATTGCTTTTTCATAACATGAATTTATATATATAACACTTAAAATTCCAGGTCAGTTAATCCATACTACTCACATTGACAACAACTTTTAAAAAAACTATGTTCTAGTAGGGATGGGCTGATATGAAATTTTGGCCGATACCGATAAAAAATTTACCGACACCGATAACTGATATTCTACCGATCCAATATAAACTTAGAAATGGTCCTTGAAGAACCTGAAATGTTAATTGATCTCCTTAATAAATGTGTTTCGAGGTGACTGAAGTGCAAATGAAGTTGAATATTTAGATATTAACTATTTTAGAAAGAAGGGCATGGAGATTATCCATAAAAATTACAACAAAATGGCAGAATTTTGCACTAAATTATAAGATATTTATCTATATATCGAACCGGTAAAATAATCAATAATTTTACCAATAAACCAATATGCTTATATCGGCCGATACCGATAGAGTACCGATTAATCGGTCCCATCCCTATGTTCTAGTAATCCTTATTTGCTCACCTGTGTCGCTATTGCTTCATTAAGTTGATGCTGGGCCTTTTGCTGCAAGCTAAGCAGAGCAGTCTGCTGTTCTTGCAGGGCCTGCAACTGAAGAAAAACAGCATAAAGAGTGCTGCATATACAAATTATGTAACAAAAAAAGGACATAAAATGCTTTAATGGACTAACAAATAAATCTTAAGTCTTCATGTTTACTTCCTAATCAAATGAATGAGGTTTATCTCACATTTACTTCCTAATCAAATGAATGAGGTTTATTTCATAGTTGAAAAATCATTAACATTTAAAATTTTTACACAAAATTTCTATAACCAAGAAGCTTCAGTCTATAATCCTGGCGAGACAAAAACCTTCCCAATGTTGAAGTAACCTGGCGACGAATGATGAAAAGATTCTCTCGGGCTATCGACCAGGTGAGTTGGGGAAACATTCTAATCTTTCGAGAGCTAACGTCACTCTCATCTGAAACGAGTACTGTTCAAGAAGACCAGCACATCAGAGAATCCAGACACACGAGGAAATCCAGACACATTGGGAAATCTGGACACACCAGGGAATCCAAACACTCCAAGAAACCATGATGAAGGTGACATGAAGATAGCCATCCTGCCATACACCGGAAATCTCTCTGCAATTATAAGCCAAATTCTCAGGAAGCACAACATAAAAACTATTCACAAACCACCACTAAAGGTCAGAAGCCTACTACGCAACCTCAAGGACGATTAGGACTTAAAACACCTGGAGTTTACAGTATTATATGCAAATCCGGTAAAGCATACATTGGGCAGATGGGTAGGACAAAGATGGGTAGATGCAAAGAACACCAAAGCTACATTAAGAATTTCCATCCGGAAAAGTCAGGATTAGCGGAACATTCAATCAACGAGGGCCATAGACCAGATTTCAACAACACTGAAATTATAGCCAAATCTTCAAACTACTGGGACCACATCATAAAAGAAGCAATAGCTATTCATGGGGAAAAGGAGAATCTCAATCGTGACACGGGGCTCGAATTGGACCCAGCTTGGCTAGCGATAGTCGACCAGCAGCACAGATGTAGTGGACATGGTACCCAATTGGTCCATCATCTTCACCGGCAACCCCCATCCAAGAATGTATATACACCGGATTGACGCTCAGGACTGCACTTCTACCCTGAATATGAGAGTGACGTTAGCTCTCGAAAGCTTGGAATGTTTTCCACAAATCACCTGGTCGATAGCCTGAGAGAATCTTTTCATCAACCTCCCAACGTTCTTTAATTTTTTATTTTATCTAAAGTTTCAGATTCAGTACTGAATGACCATTTTATACTGAAACAGTAACAGCAGGAAAACAATAATAATAACAACAAAAAATAGAGATGGCTGTGAAAAAAAAATCACATTTATATATACACACATCGTTAACAATTTTCTAAAACTTTGCTCTGGCAAGAATATGTCCACATTTGGAGGCAGGTTATTATAAGCCCGAGGAAGCCAGTAGAAAAGAGACTGCTGTAGAAGTGAGAGCCTTATAGTGGGATTGTGAAAGAACTTTATGTTGAGGGTTGACCGTATGGGGCCTTGAAGATGACATTTGTTGAACAGGAATTCAGATTTAAATTTGCCATTCATGATTCTGTGCAAAAATTTCATGTCTGCTAATTTGCAACGATTGTGTGGTGGTTGGATATTCAAGACACACATAATATCTGTTTTATGGAGGTGCCTCAGAGAAGGTATTCTGTGGTGAGCAATGGCAAGGAAAATGTTGAGGACAGAATCAATCTGGGAGATAAGGGATTTGTAAAATATGCAGATGGATGATTGGTTTTGGATTTCAGTGAATTTGTACACAACACTGAGAAGATGCAGTGTTCTTTTAGTAGTGTTTCTAATCTGCTCATTAAAGTTTAGCTTTTCGTCGATGATAACTCCAAGATCTTTTTGAGAGCAAACTTTTTAGATGGGATTGTTTTCAAGACTAGCACAACTGAGTTTGTTCCTTTTAGGGAGTTGGTGAGGCAGGAGCACTTCAGAGGGCTCAATTCAAATTTCCACGGATGACACTGCACAAGTAGTTCTGTAAGAGCTTGCTGTAAGATTAAACCATTCTGTTCTGATGAGATTTCTGTGAAGAGTTTACAGTCATGGGCAAACAGAAGTATATTTATATAGAGAGAGGACAGTCTGTCGGGGCAGATCATCCATGTAAAGAAGGAACAAAAGTGGGACCTTGGGGGACTCCAGACAAAACAGGAAGAAAGCTGGAAGAGTTGCCAGCAAGGATAACACGCTTGTAGTAAGGATAGAAATTTCCCATGGATGTTAAAACTGGATTGTAATTTATAAAGAAGGAGATTATGATTTATTTTATCGAAGGCTTTTGAAATGTCCAAATATACAATGTAAAGCTGGGAATTATTTGAAATTGATTAGTAGCATGCGAAAATAGTACTGAAAGATTGGTCAAGCAAATGCTGCCTGGAAGGAAACCAATCAGTATTTATACGAGGGGATGTGAACTTTAGGAACCTGTCTTGGACTATTTTCTCACAGACAATACAGAGAGGTGACAAAAGAGAGATTGGTCTGTAAGATTTTGTGGAACTCTTGTCTCCAGATTTATAGATTGGTACAATATTGGCACACTTCAACAAATCTGGAAACATACCTGTATAAGAGGCACAGAGGGTGAGGCAAGGAGTTAGTAGTTTTAAGAAGAAAAATCGTTGGTATTCCATCTGGGGCTAAGGACCGGTGCAACGGCAAAGAGAGATTTTACTTCTTCAGGAGAGGTTTTAATTAAATAGTGTGTAAACTGACAGGCTTGACTTGAGGAAAAGGTTTACTGACTTTGCAGATTTTTGAATATTTTTACAAAATTCTAGGGCGGCGTCAATACCACTTTCAAGGGATATAAACATCCTTACATACAATGTGAACTGTCGATGTTTGCAAATTTTAATAATTAATAGTTGTTCAAAAAATTCATTAATATTAATATGAATTAATATTATGCCAGAATTTACTTTAAAATATCCAAGAATTATGTCAGAATATTAAAATAGCTCTTTTAATCTCAAAATCTGTTTTTCACACAAAACTGGTGCAAATAAATGAAAATTTTAATTTTGCATAATTTCCAGGATATTTAGAGTCAGTGAGTGTCATGTGGCATTTTTGTGGGCTCAAAAAATAGCCAAACTCCAGAAATATATACTAGATCCGGCCTATAAAATTCACTGACTTTTGCACTTTTTTCCATGATTTCGAAGACATTAGGACCCCTGGTAATTCTGTTTGAAGTCATCACATGGACATTTTTATCCTAACCACAAGCAACTATACCGCGTGAGGCACCTAAAAGTACCACCTGAAATAGCGAAGAAACCAGAAACAGTAGCGATGTGAGGTTTGCGGGAAATAATAATATCAAATGGGGCTCGTAAATCGGAGGTATGGGGTGGGTCGAAAAATATGGAGCAAAGTCATATTTTTTTTAAATGGAACTATATACAATAACATGCATAATATAAAAGAGCACACGCAGAGAAACACAACGCCGTTGGTCTCATGCATCTACTGCACATACGAACGAAGATACGGCCATGTGAAAATATGTAAACAAACTAACAAGTGGCCCACTTGACCGTCAGTACCACGGCATGTAAGACTTCTCAGGTGCCTGACAGAACTGCCTTTACGCAGAGCAAGTTTTGATAGCAGGTCCACGAGATCGTGTTAGTTCATAGCAAGCAGTCGTAGTGGTAAGAGCGAAGATTATGGTGTTCACAAACATAGAAAAAGCGGACATCATCCTGATTTAAGGGGAATGCCAAAAGAATGCCTCAGAAGCCTACCGTGTGTACGCAGAGAGATATCCGGACAGACGACAGCCATCTCGACGTCTGTTTGGTAAGTTATTTATTAAATTAAGAGACACCGGAAGTGTAACACCACGAGCACGTGTGCAGAACAAGCCAACTACAGGTGAGGCAGGTGCAACAAATGTTCTCGCCGCTGTTGCTGTGAATCCGCATGTTAGCTCCCGTGAAATTACCAGGGATGCTGGGATGAGTCAGCGAAGTGTATTGCGCATTCTGCATACACACAAGTTTCACTCATATCATATCTCCCTCCATCAGGAACTTCACGGGAATGATTTTGTGGACCGTGTTCGGTTTTGCACATGGATGTTACGACACAACACACCCGATTAGTCACGTATCCTCTTCACTGATGAGGCAACTTTTACCAATCATGGAAATGTCAACCTAAGGAACATGCACTATTGGTCGGTGACAAATCCACATTGGCTTCGCCAAGTGGAACGCCAGCGCCCATGGAGTGTGAACGTGTGGTGTGGTATAGTGGGTGAACATCTCATTGGCCCTTTTCTTATACAAGGGACACTGAATGCTGACCGATACATACAGTTTTTACAACATGAACTGCCTGTACTATTGGAGGACATACCACTTCAGACAAGGAGGGATATGTGGTACCAACATGACGGGTGCCCAGCTCACAGTGCAAGACGCGCTACAGCATGTGTGGAAAATACATTTCCAAATCGTTGGATTGGACGTGGAGGGCCTGTCAAATGGCCGGCTCGTTCCCCAGATTTGACACCGTTAGACTTTTTCCTGTGGGGAAAGCTGAAGGACATTGTCTACCGGGATGTGCCAACAACTCCAGAGGATATGCAACACCGCATTACTGCGGCCTGTAGGGACATTCCCTATGAGATGCTACATTCTGTGCAACGATCTTTGCGTGGGTGCCTCGTTGCCTGTATCGCAGCTGACGGCCACCACTTTGAACACACACTTTGACAGGTTTTCGCTTCTTACGCAGTGGTTCTTCGACATACTGTCATGGACATTTTCATTATGCTGTAACACTATCAAATACATGGTGCTGACGATGTCTACTGTATTTTTTCTTCCTTTAACACGTTCTGTCTTCATCTTGTCCAATGGCTTCCGACATCTCATACTTGTACATGCCATGGTACTGACGGTCACGTGGGCCACTTGTTAGTTTGTTTACATATTTTCACATGGCCATATCTTCATTCCTATGTGCAGTAGATGCATGAGACCAACGGCGTTGTGTTTCTCTGCGTGTGCTCTTTTATATTATGCATGTTATTGTATATAGTTCCATTTAAAAAAATATGACTTTGCTCCAGATGCCCCATTTGTCGATATTTTTCGACCCACCCCATACCTCCGATTTACGAGCCCCATTTGATATTATTATTTCCCGCAAACCTCACATCGCTATTGTTTCTGGTTTCTTCGCTATTTCAGGTGGTACTTTTACGTGCCTCACGCAGTATAACGTAAGCTGTTAATTTTTGCTTACCTTTCTTTGAGATTCCTCTACTTTGATTCTTAGTTCATTCCTTGTAGCCGAATCAGAAGACTTGAAAACACCTGTAGACTGCAAGAAAAAAACTGATTATGTAATACACAATGTAATAATACAAAAGAAGCAAATGAGCTCTCAGAATTTACTAAATACATATACAAAATTATGTATGAACCTTACTTTCTGGAATTAGAATAGAAACGAACACACCAAGACTTTTGTTAAAAAATATTGATTGATTGCATTGGTATTTTTAAGTCCACTTTATGCACAGTAAGCCAAATCGGGACTGGACCTACAGTTTAAAGTGGGAACCGAACAACTATATGCCTCCAGCAGGTATCAAACCTGGGACCCCTTGATTACAAGGCAACGATGATACCACTGCACCATCGGGGAGGCCCTTTTTGTTAAGAATGAGAATTAATCTGATTTTTTAGATGCATTTCCATCTGGTAGATGTGCATAGTGATGCAAATCTCACTTTAAAGTGTAGGTCCTATTTTGATTACCCTATCTGTGCAAAAAGTACACTTAAAATATTCTGATGCAAGAGAGGACGCATGGCCCTGGAATGTATACAGTTTTGTGACAAAGCAATTATGTTAACAAGAATACACATAATGTTATCACATATAGACTTGCATGATACAACTGCAAGATGTATTGTAACTTGGGCATACCATTAATATATTTTACATTTCAATTTAAAAATTTGGATCAATTTGCTGAACATTCTGACTCAAGTTACTGTCTACAGAAACAGAGAAAAGCTGTACACATAGTAGATTTTGAATCAAATAACCAGGAATTTGAAAAGGTTTCTACATATTATGTAGTAGATTTATTGTATATGACAGGCAATTATCTGCGAAGGACTGGCCCTCATGGCATTTGCATATTACCCATTATGGCATGTGTTGCAGTTTACATTAATTCCCATGATATTTGAACTTTTCAAAAGTGTCAGGCAACATTTCTTTGTACATCTCTAGATAATTGGATTCTAAAACCCCATCTGCAATTAATCAAGTAATAACTCTTAATATTTAAGTGCAATTTTCTACTAGTATGTAACATTCTCTATGGAAGTACTTACTGATTCGCCTTCGCCCCGTGCAGAATTAACGACAGACATCTCAGTCTTTGAATAACCAACGGAACCCTTTGATCCTTGAGGAGTTGACTGTGGACCCTGACTTGTAGGGATTTCTTGCTGGATTTGCGAGTTCTGGAAATATACATGTTACATCATAAACTTACAACTCACTTATATTTGATCTTATAAAAAAACTGCTATACAGTTCTCATGTTCTTTCACTTCCAATTTACCAACAATAGTCAAACAAATCATACACAATGGGAATGAGTTCTCAAGTGATGTAACAAAGCATCCAATATGCAGATTCCATTGTTCTATTGAGTTTGTGTTTTAAGTCCATTTTATGCACAGTAAATATGCAGATTCCAGGGGGTGGACTTAACCGATCAATTTATTACAGCCTATCAATAAATTAGCATTTTAAAAGTAAAACTGGGATTCTGTTTTTGAAAAAAATATTATCTGATATCCATATACAAATATAGAATGTATTTTTACTGCACACAAAACTAACATTTTATGAAGGCAGGACACTTAATCACTGCACAATATGTTTTTATTCTGTAGTAAAAATATCAACATTGACATAAAGAAGCATAACATAACCAAAATATGGCCCTGAAACCATTCCATTTAAATTTTTCATCGCTTATTGAAAGCTAATACTCAGAAACAGATTTCATAGCTTTGTCAGTAAATTAATAGTTATTACTAGGTATGGAAAAATGATAGAAAGAAATCACAAATTTCCAACCCTAACTAGAACTTAATTAATAATATAACATCCTGTTGAACACACACACACAAGTATTGTTTAAAGAAGGAACATATACTACATGAAAGTCACCCAATATAAAGTTAGCATGCAACACATATACAACTACAGAAAAAATATATTTTTAAAAGCAAAACTGGAAAAAAAATCTTTTTAAAAAACCAGGACAAAAATAAATGGGAGGAAAATACTACAAAAATAAAATGCAATATACTAAACAAGACGTTTATTTACATTCAACTGTGTCTTTGTGGACTGATGTGAAGAGCTATATGGAGTTCAATACTCACAGAGGAGTACGGGAGGGGTGATGCTGCAATGATATTTGAATTTTTGTTATTTAGCATAGCTTTTCTGCCACTTTTGGCTAATGACAGTGACGAGAATGAGTGATGATTAGATGAAATTGATGAAGTGACACTCACAAAGAACACGAATACCCAGGATGGGTATTTATTGTGAGATCAAAAGTCGACCACTTCACACACTCAACCACCGAGCCACCAATGCTGAAATGATGATACAGGTAAAATGCAAAGATCTCACACAAATATATACAAGGAACTGGACTTAAAAGACATGTTGTGGCTGGTTTTCCGATATACTTGGGAAAAAATGGAAGACATTCTTGTAAGATACAAAGAGAGTAATGCTCCTTTCATAATATGAACGATTAGGTGCCATAAAATTTACACACAAAGAAGTAAAAACATACAATAAGATATAATATTTTATACAGTACTGCAAGGAAGAGGTGGGGCAAAAAGGAAATTCCATGCCAAATGGTTAAACTACTTGAATTCAGCTATCACCTCTTGGTCCTCAAGCTCCTCCTCACTATGATCATACTTCTGCAACGTAACCAAGACACCCTCCAATTTTTGTTCGCTATCCCTCAAATCAAGGAGCATCTTCGACAGCTTATTATACTGAGCTGTATGGTGCTACAAAGAACACCAAAAGTTGTTGTAATTCAATGTATATCCAAAGGAAGATTACAACCAGCAACAATCTCTATGTTAAAGTGAAAATATTAAAACAGGTGCCTTGAAATACTAGTAATATGTTAATTAAAATAATAATAATAATAAACATTAAGAAGTCAATAAAACTAAACAAGGAAGAGAAAATTTAAAGTAATTTCCTTCTGCATAGAAATTCAGTGCAATACAATATGTGCCTTATTATACTTGACTCAGATAAATATGGAATGAAATATATACATAGAACAATAAAGTTTACATGTGTGTCAAGGACTACAAAAAACACACTCACAATCCCTCCCCCCACAAATGGTTTATTTTACTTCACTTTTCTGCCACTTTTGGCTAATCGCAAAGATGGGGATGAGTGATGATATGCTGCAATTGATGAATAGATGCTCACAACCATGGCCAGGCCAAACCGGAGATGTTATAACTACTCTGACACAGAGGACGGCAAGAGGGGTAACAAAATTTTCTCAACATTTTATATATCAGTTAATAATTTTAAATAGCCGTAATTTGATACAAAATTCTTCCACTTTGTTATTATGTTTATGAAAGCAGGATTCCCACTCATTTTGGCAAAACAAATACCCTGACTTTCCCAGATTTTCCAGCCAATTTAAAAACATATATCCAGACTATTCTATGTGTTAACATGGTAATAATCAAATTTTAGTTGTTACATAGGGATGGGACCGATTAATCGGGACTATCGGAATTGGCTGATATAGGCATATCGGTGTATCGGTATACATCTCGTTATATTACTTTTATTCTCCTTGTCTGGTAACACATTTTTTGCACAGTCTTCTTGTCTGGTAACTACCCGTCGTGGATGTCCTCCTTGTCGGGCACTTCTTGGACCCCAGGAACCCCCTCTACTTTTAGCACCTTTCATATTGTCCATCCTTGATGTAGATTGCTGGGGGGAAAATGTGCATGGACGTACTAAATCATTACATCTAAGATATATTGGTTAGATGATAAATATCCACATCAAGTGAACACAAATAAAAATAAGTTCACGTCAACTGCAGAAACCAAGCCCACTGGGAGGAGAAGCAAGAATTATTTGCTCTCCAAAAAACAAGTATTGGCCTGAGGATCCAGAAAGGTAATGGAATTGATCACTCTTCGACACTATGCATGGAAGAATGAGCAAGTTGTTAAGAATAGGAAATCTTTATATTTATGTATAATCTCAATATACCCAGCATGAAATTTGAAATAGTAAAGAAGAATGTAAATATAGAGAAGCCTCGTCATTCGCGAGCCAGTTGAGTAGTAACTGAGCGAGCAAGTAAGCAATGAATCAAATGGTAAATTCACCCAAAGGTTTATTTTTTAATTAAACTAAACATTTTCTGACATTCATACAATAATTACACTTCAGGAGAGGAGTCTATTGCTTGCCTTTAGCCAGTATATTACATCTATCCTTAAATGACACGACACAATTGCATGTTCATCATTCTTACCTCGTCATCAACGGTGAAAGTCATGTTGTCATGAGAAACCACAGCCATAGCCGACGTGGACCTAGAAAGAATGTGGTAGGAACTTGATTATAGACTAGATGTGTGTCATGTAACACGTGGATCGCACATAGAACATTTGTAATATGACATGAAAAACTTTTTGAGTTTTCAATCTGTGTGTGTAATCTCAGTCATTTATGTAGCCTATTATTACAATGAAATAAATAGACACTGAAATCGGGAACATCATTTTGACTTACGCTGTATTACTTTCTCTTGTCAGACAAATTTTTGTTGACAGATTTATTTTGTGTCCACTGCCATAATTAACTTGGTAACCTGTAGCTAACAGCTCAACTGCTTGGTGAGCTTTTGATTCATGTTGAATCCACCTAGGTGTGTTGCTGTGGCCAGTTCATATTGCTACTGGACAGGCACACACAATACAGAGTCATCCATTGAAGTGTAGACTGACTGCTGCGTTAGTTTTCGCACTTTCGGCAAGAGAGGCACTTGTGGCCGTTTATCATTATACAGTGTTGATAAATTTAAAAAGTTGAAATGTTTAGGGTGTACAGTTGATCATCAGACTCCAGAATTCACCACATTTATTACATGATTCATACATTTGAACACCTTTGTTTACCAAAATTGGATACTATAAAACCCTACTGTAAGGAAAACAAGTACTCTCAGACAGGGTTGTGAGCTTATGCATAAAAAAAGTTTTTTACATGACACACAAATTAATGCGTAAAATAAGTAAAAAAACGTAAAAAAATGTGTATTTTTTACGATGGTTATTGTTATGTATGGAAGTTGGTAGCGGCAGAAAACGTGCTCTTATATTGGAATTTTACAAACTTCCATATTCACATTATAATTAGCCTATGACAGTAATAAGCATGAAAAAGCAATTTGAAGCTACTAAAACTTTGAAATCCAATCGAAATAAATTGTCGTTAATCGTTATATTATGTTATAAGTACAAGGACTAGTGCAACACAGGTTTCTCAATTTACAATTTTAAAGAACAGTTCTATTTAAAAAAAAATGTTACTGAGGTAAGGGCATGTGGTGGCTGTATAAACAATCTTCAGAAAATAATGATTTTGTGCTGAAATATGTAAGAAAATTAAAGGTTAAAATGTAATATAATTAAATTTACAAAAGAAAATTAGGATGATTTCATCACAGATCGTACAGGTGCTGTCCACCGAGCATCACAGATTTTGCTAAAAATATATATATATGTAAAAGGGCCATATGACACATCCAAAAATAAAATATTTTCCGTTTCTGTTGATTTGTTACAGTGTTAAAAACTCCAAAGAAAGACACTATTTGATAAAAAGAAATTACAGAAGGGAAATAATGCAATTTTCAAACCACTACAAATCAAAATAAAAAAATGATAGAGACTTGTTTCCTTTATTTGAAAGCTTGTTCAAAGCACTTCCAAAACCTTATTAAGGAACATATTTATGAAACCCCTCTTCAAATCTGAAATTAATAATCAAAACACATTTTTTTTTCAAATAGTTTTGCTGTGATAATAGAATCTAGAAGCTGGACTAACTATTTGCAATGTCATTTCTGCACTAACTTCAACATTATGTAGAAAATTCCTTGTAAATAAGAAAGAAAAAAATATATTTTGACTCTTTCTCAGAAATCATTTTCTCAAAAACACCCATCTCAAAGTTTCTGAATATTGTACAATATAGTTTTTGGTTACTTTATTTGCAGGAGGTGCAACCAGACATTGCAATATTTTTGTGTGTACCCAGGGAGAAATTTTAAAAAAATATCCTGCATGTTCCATAATTTCTAGGGTGTTTACTGTAAAAAATGTTACAGTGGTAACACTGTTTCTATCTGATGCTTATCAGGAAACCTGTAGACATTAGTGGCTTCTGCCTATTCCCATGTGCACACCAAAATAAATCTGTAATGCAAATCATTATTATTATACTTATTCATTGCACTCTATCTCCTTCGAAACATCAAGTGTTCCCACGCTGCTTCACTAAGAGAGGTGGTGGAGAAGCATGTGATCAGTGATATCAACCTGCGTAGAGTGAGGCGCACTTGCACAATGTGAGTTTGTCTGCTCTGACGCTGTTTGCAGCAATCACGTAGAGGATGCTGATTGGGTCTTCTGGCGTGGCAATTTTGCATCATAAGGAAACCCCATGAACACAGCGGTCGGTGTGTTAGCAAATGCAGTGTTCCAAACCTATTCCATTCGAGACCGTGTGACGGAGTCGAGGGAACCCATACATCATTGCAAACTGAGGGATTCTTTTCTTAGAAAAGGGAAATTTCGATTGCACAGATTGTCCCTCTCATCCTGTTCCAAGCATGGCAGGGCAACTGAAAGCAAATGGCATTTTAAACATGTCTGATATTGCCTTTGCTTAGTGCATCTTGGCCAAAATAAACCGTCCCTGTGGCGCAGTAGGCAAATTACTAACCCTTCCAGAGGGAGCATACGATAATCAGTCAGCTGTTTTGCATTGTATGACTGTTACTGCATTGCAAAATTGTTTAGCGCTCCCAAAAGGTCGTTCCTGTTTCAGTGCAAAGTGTTTGATTTCATGATGAATAGGGAAACTGTACATAGTGAAAGAAGACTTAATATTTAACGTTGTTGAATTTTTGGAGGGAAGTTAGCTACAAAACCTACAGCAGGTTAATATGTGCAGGGCAGTGTGAATTGAGTGAGTACTGTAATTTTCTTTAAGATTTATTATTCTCTTGATTTTGCTTGATTTGCTTGGTTCGATCAGTCTGTCATTAGAAATAAACAACAGCTACATAGATTACTACTAATTTCCTCCATGTTGTAGTTGGATCGGCTTCTTTGGTGTACACCAATGTTATTATTCTCCTTGATCATTAATATCAGTGGAGCGGGGGAGGAGGTCTTTAATAAATATTTTGCAAATCGACAATAGTATTGATATTATAGTATTAGTATGTTTTGAGGGATTTTGTCAGGTTATCGAATGCTGAATTACATATTGCACAAGAACATCGCTCTTCTCATGATTGGTTGGAAAATTTCAGAAATATTTGAAATTTGTAAAAATCCCTTTCAAAAAATCATGAAATATAACTCTGTCATAACCTCATTTTCAGTGAAAGGTAATCAAAACTTGGGTTGCCAATACATTTAGCATCATTATATACACAAAAATGGGGAGTGGTAGACTACACTTCATCTGGATGCGAGACTGAAGTCCACACCCATAGAGCCAGACCACCAGCCAGCCACCACTGCCTGTAGAGTATGTGACCTTTTTTTTTTTTTTGTTGCATGATCACATTCGTGTGATTTACCTTATTACGCAACACAAAACACCTCACAACTTCATTCCAGCTTTGAACAGCTGTTACGCTTCGCGTCTGTATATTGCTGATGACGTAATATGCCAGAAGTCTAAGCTAGAGGGCAGTGTGGTGCTCTCTGCACCGACCTTGCTGCTCCATGAAAATTTAGATTATTCCTTGGCTGTCAACAAGTGAATGGTGCAAGTCCTTGTTGCAAACTCTCTACAGTTACTACTCATTGAGGGGGGATAATCTGGGACAATTGATTGAACATAACAGACATGCATCGTTGGTTATGCATCCAGCTGAACGATTTCTACCACATGGGCATCAAAAGACTGGTGTCATGGTGGGACAAATGTATAAATGTGAATGGATGTTATGTGGAAAAGTAGAGTAATGTTCAACCTTCAAAATGTATATTTGAGTTTTTGTGAATACATTTCCATTTGACTGTAATAAATTTACTCAATTACTTTTTTTGATATCCCCTCGTATATTTACAAGGAAATCTACTCTCTTTTGAGAGGAGATAAATTAACCTTATAGTGAAAAATAATTAGAAATATAATATCAAAACAAAACTACCAATTGATTACTCATTTCCTCACACAAAAAATGTTCAAAGCTTCAGTAACTTTCATGTTTTCACGTATATGATAGTAATTTTTTCTTTGTTATGCAACATATTTAGTTTTCATATGAACAATATATCAAAATTAAGTTATCATATTTATATATAACGTGCCAAAACAGCAGGGGAAATAATGGAAATTAACTTTTGTTGCCAGGAATAATTGGCTCCCCGTTATCTCTGCACACTGTCATGTTACACCCTTCCCAACTTAATTTTTGTTAGCAATTTGTAAAGTTATGTTGTCATGCCATGGCTGGAATTAAAGTAATCAACCCCTCTTTTGCCCTCTCGTTCTTGCATGAAGTACAAAACAAGACTCGTCTTGCCTCGTCGTGTCGGATCCGGTGTACAACTGGCATTAATAGTATCAGCAATTTCTATATTGATATTTCTATCCATATTCATATCTCATATACACGGTCTGTCTCAAAAGTAATGAGACTAATTCTGGAAAAATATTTTTATTGAAATTAGCGTTGCTGCCACTCTTCGTAGCAGTGCAGGAAGTCTTGACCTGAGATGCCTTTCAGATCACTCATCGTGGCGTGGCTGCTTGGACATTTTCAATCATCCCAAAACTGTGTCTTTTCAGGCCGAATATGAGCCTTGGGAACAAAAAGAAGTCAGGGGGAGCCAGGACCAGGATGTATGATGGGTGTGGAAGCATTGCCACATTCTTGTTGGTCAGAAATTACCTCACTTGCAGAGATGAGAGAGATGGTGGATAGTCGTGGTGGAGAAACCAGGTGTCTGCATGTTCAAATCAATATAATGCACAACCAATTTTGGCAGCCCCAACTTATCTATGATTAACCTCACACCCAAAAGTCGATCAGAGTCCAAAACAGACTTCACTAGAGTCACATGGTCAGCAGTTCTGGACGTTGATGGGTGCTCTGAGCATTGTTCGTCTTCTGCATCTTGTCTTCCTTCTTTGAATGCCTTGTGCCACCTGCCCACTTGCATTTTCGACAAAGTCTGTCTTAACATTTCAAGCGTGTCGGTAGCGGATTTACAATACAATACAATATATTTATTCATCGTTAGACATTGTACAATGCAATAGATGTCGTCAGTTATTGGTTACATATTTGTTATTGTATATATGTAAATATATAATTTTATATATAGAGAGAGGGATTACATGGAACTCCAATATGTTAAAGTTTTATCGCACAGCATTTTCGACCGTGACGTGACACTGAAACAGCTTCTCACTTTGCTGGAGATCCGAACGCTGGAACAGCTCCGAGATAACTGAGTTGCATCAGACTGTATACCTGACATTCTCCACTAGCCCAATAGATCCATCCCCCGACCATTCTGACTGGCCCAAAAAAAAATTGTCTCATTACTTGTGGGACAGACCTTGTGTACCCAATCTTCAGAAAGGTATCAGCCAGTAAATTCTACCTTGTATGGTATTGGTATTGGCTCAGCTCTAATAACAAAGTAGTGAAGTTCTGAGATTTTGCCTATCTTGCAGGATCCTATACTGTAAAGGAATGCCTATCCGCAATTTGCAACTAATTCCAAACTCACTACAATACAAATACTGATGTTATGCTTCCAGATGTGAACAATTTGAAGGACAGAAGAAGAACTCAAACAACAGTTAAGCCCATCATATTTTCATAATGCAATCTCCTACAAATTCTAAAACGTCATTAGAATTCCCCCACTTTTACCTTGGATGTTTCGGTCCTGCATTGTCATGGGCACTTGAGCGAGGCTCTGCAGCTAAAACTGTATTGTGGTGCTGACGTAGGGATTCGTGTGGTTTCCTTTCACCCTCTCTCCCATTTTCAATTTCCTCGACTCTACATTTCAATTGCTGATATTGTTCTGGAGCTACCTGGCCTTGTCTGTGGCATGTTTGCACTGCATCCAACAAATTTTGTTACGGCACTACCTTTAATTTGGCCTCCTTGAGAGCACTGCAATGTAAAAAGCAAGGACCTCAAGCGTTCGCAAAAAAGCACGCCTACGCATGCGAACAAGCTCCACTCCACGAAAGCAGATGACAAGAGCAGGAATTGCTGCCTACAGCGCCAAAACCCCGTTGCGCGGTAAAAGAAGGAAGCACTACGCCCACACTGGAATGGCAGAAAGTAAAAGGACTGCGTCAACTAGCGCCACCACGAGCACAAGTAGAAGAAGAAGAAACCACGCTGCCCGTAGCAAGACAGTTCATGCCTGATGAAGCCACCAGACGGGTGGCGAAATCGATCGTGAGAAAAAATTTATGTGGAAAAATGAAAAGTAAGTTTATCAGAGTTAATTACCTATCTCCGCGTAACCGCCAACCAGATATCTTTAGCTACAATTTGCTACAAAAATCCGCCATTTGGTTAAACTTTATAAATAGGTTGGGTCGGGTTCTTTTTTAAAAAGAACTGAAATACCATTGATACCGATAGCTAATAGTAACATTTCTCAGTTCTATTTATACATTGGAATGTCAGAGAGTACATTCCGACAGTTTTTTTTAAAGGTCCAATAGTAAATGTTCTGTACACTGTTTTATACCCTGCCCCAAATTACCCCAGGGTAAGGCACTTCTCATTTTTTGTACTTTTCACCTCTGTAGTTCAGTCCCTGCACAAAATTACCCCATCTTGAGGGTATTGTGGGCAAAAAGACAGTAAAAGACATCAATTCATATTATTCAATGTCATTTATGTGCTTACAGTGAGACAATAAAAATATTTACGTAACAAGGGTTTTCTTCCATGAGTTTTTGATGACAAACAAAGGAAATTATTAAGAAGTGTCTCATAACCTAACCTATGAAATAATAACTTTTAACAACATTGTGGTGTAAACAGCTTACAAACTAGACATCAAACATATTCTTAAATGCTAGAAAAGGACGTTAGGCCTACTAGCAATTCATGAACTGATAAACGTATAGGTACTAAGCCTATATGAAAAAGGATTTGATTGATTGATTTGGTGTTTTAAGTCCACTTTATGCACAGTAAGGCTAATCGGGACTGGACCTACAGTTTAAAGTGGGATTATGTGCCTCCACTGGGTATTGAACCTGAGAACCCTATATGAAAAAGGGGTAACACTTTACTATACCGGAGACGGATTTCTTCAAATTTACAGGAGAAAGTACTTACGCAAATCATTTTCTGTAGCGTTTTTGATGTTCGGGAATGTAGTTTTGATCCATTTTAATGCAAATGCATGTGGTTTTCTACGAAAATCTATTTCCGACACGCTATTGCTGCTGCCGACATTTCCTTTCTGCAGGAGAGCACAATACGCGCTATTGCTGCCGCTACAAGCCGATGTTGTCCTCATATGCTAAATTGAACGAAAGGAGTGCTAATGGAACCTAACTTAACAGGCCTAACCTAACGTAGTAGGCATACCTCGTCCCCGTGATGGTTCGTGGGCACAGATTAGAAATAGTTCGTGGGGCTATCGTAAATTTTTGGGCTAACGTCAATGGTTTTTGGGGCTACCCGTGGATGGTTTGTGGGAAATAAGGAACAACAGTAAGTACTCGTTAATGTTTGAAATAGACATTATTTTCGTTAGAAATTCATTATTTCACCTAAAGAAATGTTCCGCAATGCAGAATAGCACGTTAGCAATGTAAAAAATTGCATTAAAATTTCGGTAACCACCAAACGTCTCTAATTCCCTTATTTTCGTATTTTTCACATTGATACTTACATATTCTGCATTCGTAAGGATTCTTCTATTTCGCGTTTCGTTTTTTGCAGGCAAATAATCTCAATTTTCGAAATATGGAGTATTTTTATTTTCTTCGCTTTTGCTTGCGTTACACGCGATATGGCGGAGAAATCTTGACTAGCGTAGTCCATGATCAGTGGTTATGCAGTGTTGCGACCTTCTTCATAGCAAAATATCTAGGTACTAGTATGGAGAATACGTAAGTATGAATGTGGAAAATACGAAAATAAGGGAATTAGAGACGTTTGGTGGTTACTGAAATTTTAATGATATGGATAACAACATAGGCCTTTAGCCTAAAAATAAACTTCAGTCTGCTGACGTCAGAACGCAAGGTAGTAAGAGTGTTGTGCGATAAGTGATTGAAATAAAACAAAGCAACTGAAACCATTGGCGCGTGGATAGGTTAGTAGGGCCACGCAAAGGTTTCAATAGTGAAAAAGATAGCCCCACGAACCATTGGCGCGTGGATAGGTTAGTAGGGCCACGCAAAGGTTTCAATAGTGAAAAAGATAGCCCCACGAACCATTGGCGCTAGCCCCACGAACCATTGGCGCGTGGATAGGTTAGTAGGGCCCCGCAAAGGTTTCAATAGTTAAAAATATAGCCCCACGAACCATTGGCGCGTGGATAGGTTAGTAGGGCCACGCAAAGGTTTCAATAGTTAAAAATATAGCCCCACGAACCATTGGCGCTAGCCCCACGAACCATTGGCGCTAGCCCCACAAACCACTGGCGCGTGGATAGGTTACTAGGGCCACGCAAAGGTTTCAATAGTGAAAAAGATAGCCCCACGAACCATTCGCGCTAGCCCCACGAACCATTGGCGCTAGCCCCACGAACCATTGGCGCGTGGATAGGTTAGTAGGGCCACGCAAAGGTTTCATTAGTTAAAAATTGGTTTCGAAAAAAATATTCGTAGCCCCACGAACGATTCACGGATAGCCCCACGAACCATTCATAAATAGCCCCACAAACCATTCACGGATAGCCCCACGAACCATTCACGGATAGCCCCACGAACCATACATAAATAGCCCACGAACCATTCATAAATAGCCTTAGAGATACTGGGCGAAAGGGGGGGGGTTATCACCCCATCAACCTCACATTGAGCACGCCACTGATCCTGTGCACGTCATGTTGTCGCAAGTTCGTAATCAGAAATGATGAACAGTAACTCACGTTTATTTACGTTCTAGAACTGTTACACAGTTACAAAACCGCGCATTTGGAAACACTGACCGGTTGTTACGTCATGAAACGCTCGCAAATATTTGGTTCACGTAGTAGACGGACATCAAGGGAACAGCTTTCATGCATCGGAGCGACATTAATGTCGAAAATTACATGATTTATCGGCAAAAAAATTTCAACGAGTTGAAAGCAAACTTCCAAGACCTTCCTAAAGTATAAATAAACCCATTTCGGTAAGTACTTTCTCCTGTAAAATTGAAGAAATACGTTTTGGGGATACGAAAATTTTACCTTCAGCTCTATTTTGTTAACTAAACTTCAAATTTAAGTACAAAAAGACAATCAAATTTATTTACACTTCTAACTTTAGAAAACCAAATTAGGCAGTAAGAGTTCATGTTTCCACTTTCCCAAATTACCCCCGTTTTTAACTTTTCTTCACTGCACAAAATGTAATGGGCCTAGCACAGGGAAGCAAACACTATCTGGAAGGTTAAACCTCAAATGTAAAAAGTGTGTAAGTTAAACTGTTCTGGGTGTTGTCTGTATGGGCCCGTTCCGAAAGTCGCACGAGTTTAACGCGTTAAACGAGTTATGGTAACTGACCGTTCCATAAGTGCTTCCGTGCGTTTCGTGAGTTTCATTATGCTGTCCCAAAAGTCGCATTCCGTGCGTTTCGTGCAAAAACGAGATTCACCAAACGCACGGGTCAGGATGCTGGTTTGTTCCGTGAAAATCGTCTGCTCCTTGCAGACAAAGCGCGTGCTGATGGATTCAAACTGCACTAGTTCGGAAAATGTATTATAATTTTAACAGATAGCGATATGAAGCAACATGCACAAGATAAGTATGCCTTGACCGTTCTTAGAATGTGATTAAAATGAGTAACAGTGGCCATAATAGAGTTAATTTTTGCCATAAGGACATTCCTTCCGCTGATGCCATGCGGAAACTTTCTCTAAACAAAACGCTGCGCCTGCGCTTTCGCCTAGAGTGTCCCATAAGTCCGTAAAATAACTGGTTTTCTCCAGATTCACGAGCCCAGTTATTTTCGTTGAATGCGTTCGTTTCGTTAAGACTTTCGGAACGCACCCTATGGTTGTGAGCACATATTCTACAGGCACACAAAATACAGAGCGATCCATTGAAGTGTAGACTGCTGTGTCAGTTTTTGCACTTTTGGCAAGCGAGGCACTTGCGGCAGTTTATGACCATCATAGTGTTGATACAGGCACGTATCCAGAGGGGGGGCTTAGGGGGCTCGAACCCCCCCGAAAGTTTTAGGTTTACACTAGATAAAATGAGTTTTTTTGTTTCTTGTGGTGTGAAATAAAATAATGTGACAATAATTTAAGGAAAGAAATAATTATCGAGGCAAGACGGAGAATGTTCCGTAACCCTGTTATTGATAAAAGCACGTATCCAAGATGGGGCACAGGGGGCTCGACCCTCTCCCCAGGAAATGTTTCAGTTTACGTTAGATAAAATTAGGTTTTTGGCTTCTTAAGGCTCCTTCATACCGCGACGAAAACGCGCAGTGCAGACGTTCCGTTTTAAACAGATTTTTCAGTTACGAGCAAAGATAGGATCTCGGGGTTTGTTTTCTATCCTTCAGAAAATATGGCTGCGTATCTCCTACAAAGCAGAAATTTAAAAAAAAACCTGCTTAATAAGTAAATTGGGCATAAAAATGGGGAAAACCGTAATTTTCACATGCAATTATCTCGTTAACCACACAAGCTTATGGAAAACTGTTTTGTTGGGGACGTGCAATGTTCATTGTTCTTGACATTAACATCATCACTGTAGAAGTCAGTTTTCCTATTTTAAGACTGTTTGAGGAAAACGAAACCCTTGCAATACGTAAAAGTGTCCCTGCACTGTGGCGACACCTCGTGCAGATAGTTAGAAGCGTTCTAAACCCCACCCACATTAGAACGCGGAGGGATACAACAAAATAGCTCGTGAAGACAAAACACGATCGCAAGAGACAGGGAAGTGTGCTTGCGTCAACTGGACGTGTTCAATTGCAAAATATGGGTGACGGCAGCAAGTGTGTTTGGCGTAAGATGTGGGCTCCGAGAAAATCGTCTGCTGCAGAAACAACAATGAAGTTTCAAGCGCTACAAAATCGCCGGCAAAATAACTACACAGACGTTCACGTATTGTGGAAGGGTTCAGAATGAAATATAAATAATACCTATCCGTTTACTACATCCTCAAATGTGGAAGTATTTATCGCTTTCCATTAGACGTTTACATTGTACGTACGTAAACAGTAATGTTATTTTGAGTAATTCAATTAAACCGGTCTCCTTGGCAAATATTACGCTATAATACATAGAACAAGTTTCCTGGGGGTCCGGATCCTCCGAAAGGATTATAAAGTACTAAAATTAAATAATGTTAATATACTCCATTAGCAATTTTTGCATATTCGATGGATAATTTCCTCTGAACGCGTATTGGAAGGGAAGGATTATAGCTATAAATATAATACGGCTTTGAAGTATAGCATCCGAAATACTTTTCAAGTACAACTATTTTTACTCTGAATATATTGGAAGGCAATGATTAGGATTGACATCATACGGCTTTGAAAGACAAAGGATTTATTTAGGGCGTCTGGACATCCTCCCCCAAACGAAAAGATTACCAAGTAATAAAATAATAACAATACTCGTTTAGCATTAGTGAATTTATTGGAAGGCAAGGATTATATTGGGATCGTACGGTTTTGAATGATATTATAAAGAAGGTTTATGCATACTACAACTCATAACAATATGTATACAATATTAATCAGAAACTTCACTGTATCTAACATTTATTTCGTTATGCAATAGTATGAGTATGTTTAAGTCGTCCTTTATTGCCTGTCCAAACTCTTCACAGGTCATGTCCACATTGAATTTCACTTTCATTACTTGTTCGAGTGTTGACACCAGGAGTGTACTTTTTTCCTCTCGCCAGTAAGTTTTAATAACACTGAAGAGTCTTTCAGAACCAACATTTGTACCAGGCAGAGTAAACAAGAATTTTATAAGAGGCACAATCACTTTTAAATTTGACCCAGCCTGTACTAAATCTTTGCACACTGACCTCCACCTCCACATCATTGATTCTTTTCTTTCCCCCCAATCTTCAAGATGTTTTTCAACGGCTTTCGAAATTGCACAGTAAGTTTCAAAAATATCATTATTAAGCCTATACTTTCCAGCATTTTGGTCTTTCACGGGGTCCGCAAAAATCCCGTGCGACTTCTTGACAGTCTTAATTATCCTGAAAATTATGCAAAATTAAAACTTCCTTTTTATTTTATACTATCGGTGGGAATTGGTAAGAGTATCGCTTCAAAATGGTATCGGCTCAGCCCTAATCATTATCATTAAATTCCAATGAATTTGAAATATGTTTTGCTTGTTGATGGAATATGAAAATGACTCTTGAAATTGTTCATAGGAAAGTCTTGAGTCAAGGAGTAAATACTTCAGTTTGTTGACATCTTGACGTTTTCCGTTCTGTGGATTTTAAGGCATTTTTACGCGTAAAATAACGAATGAAATTAAATAGCAAGGAAAAGAGTATATTTGGGGATTTTTGCAAATTGAAAAGAGTATAGAGTATATGAACCTCTAAAAGAGTATAATACTCTTAAAAAGAGTATGTCTGGTCACCCTATCACAGCATTGTTTAGAGCTTGTTTCTACCTGCTTCCCTTCTCGCGTTTGGAATAGTCCTTCCAGATGGTTTTGTCTCCCGTGGCCAGACTGTCCAGACTGTAACTGCTACTGAAGTGTCGTGTTCGTTTCATCTTTTAGTGTAGTTTGTAACATGAAGCCGAATATAATTGTGGAGGGCTTTAAACGAAGTTTGGAGTTGTACGGTGTGAAGTTCGCTACGCTTGTGACTGATGGGTATTCAAGCGTGTATGTACAACACACACACTCCATTTTACAGCCTACACAAAGAAATGTGCGCCGAGAACAGCCCAGGATTTTTCACGAAGTTGCTAGAGTCAAGGCGAAATCGTCGACTAAGCCTCTCCAAGAACCGGCAGCATCCCAGAACCAGAAAGAGGTTGCGACTTGAGCCTACGTCTGTTGGTAATACGCATAACAAGGATTACGGTCCAAATGCCCAAAAACCAGACCTTTCGCCTGATATGCTACAGCAAAGATGTCAAGAGTTCCTGCAGTCGTTATCACGCACAGAACAGGAACGCCAAGAGCTCGAAAGGAGCACTGTAATGCAGAGGAACTGCGGGCTTTGGAAGCAAGAGAGGCGTAAGTTACTCACAGCATCCCATTTCGGGGTAGTGTGCAAGAGCTACACTGGCTGCGAGAAACTAGTCAAAACCCTACTCTACAGTGACTGGGACTGTGAAGCAATGCGGTACGGTAGGGAAAAAGAACTCGCTGCCATTGAACATGTGGAAAAGGAGGTTAACGTGACGGTAACACCGTGCGGCCTGTTTGTTGACCCCACCATTCCCTATTTAGGAGCGTCCCCAGACGGCCTGGTAGGTGATGATGGCATTATCGAAATTAAATGTCCCTTTTCTGTCAAACATATAACACCTGCACATGCCATCAAGACGAAGAAAGTAACTTTCTGGAAATTTGACGAAGAGCTTAACGCCAATATCGTGAACACCGCACGTAATTACTATTACCAAGTGCAGGGGCAACTCCATGTCACACGGAGAAGGTACTTACTGTATCTTTGGTTTGTGGACACAGAAAGGTGTTAAAATAGAATACATCCAGAGAGATGATCAATTCTGGAAGAATAATATGGAAACGCAGCTACAACAATTCTATGTTGAGTGTCTACTACCAGAACTTGTCGATCCACGGCACACACGCTCAATGCAGATTCGAAATCCCACAAGAATAATCCAAGCCCAAAACGGAAGGAAGGCGAAGTCGTCAGATGGGAAGGGAAAAAAATCACCGGCAAACTGACCAAGAAGGAGAATCTTTCTGAACGAGGTAACCTTTGTATGTAACGTATGCACTGATTGTGGCATAGTTGAAAGTGGTTATTTCTGGGAGGCCTACACATAACGTACAGCAACAGATTTCACTTTTGTAAGTGTTTAGAGGCTAATTTCTTCATGAATTTGATCTTGTTTATGTATTGCAATGCACAGGAAGCGTTTTGTATAGCAACAGAGAATATGTACCTTTGAGATTGATTTTGTCATATAAATTGTTGGTAAAGTATTTTTAGCTTATGTAACGTAATGTACAGAAACACAGGGCGCTTTCCAATTATTGTGAGAGTTTCGTTGTCATGTATTTGTTCTTATTGTATTACATAGTGTATCTACGTGCGCTGTTGTTCATGAATTTTTAAGAAGCTCGTTGTTTGTGTCCGTGTATGATTATTTTGTAGCCCAGTAATTTGTTACTGTTTGTCAGAATTTTTTCTTTTATTGTTATTTGTACTTCAAATAAGCAAGAATTGGAATAGTATACAGGGTGGGCCAGACTTAATTAGGCAGTTTTCGAACATTAGTAACCAATCAATCCAACAGCACACGGAAAAATTGGAAAGTACATTTTGTTGTCGATAGATTGCTGCAGCATACGGTATGCTGTGAACGAGGTTGATCGCTGGATTGGTCATCGAGGACCTGTGGAGAGGCCAGCCCGATCACCCGACATCAACCCACCAGACTTTTTCCTTTGGGATTACCTCAAACACAACGTGTACGCTAATCCCATTGACAGTGAGCAACATATGCGTGAGGTGATTGTTCAGGAGTTCAAGAATGTTCCGGTTAACATGTGTAGGAAGGCGTGTGAAAATGTTGCTTTGCGTCTACAAGCCTGTGTAGAGTTACATGGTGCCAAGGTCGACCACTATCTTGAAAATCAATGACTTATGTGTGTGCGTAGCTATTGGAATTGTTAACATTTGTCAATAAAAATAAAATAAATAAAAAAATAAAAATAACATCTAATCAAAAACTGCCTAATTAAGTCTGGCCCACCCGGTATGTCTACATACGAAACTCTTACTTATGCAAGAAAAATAAATGTACCTTGAGAAAAACCAGTCTACCCCGTTCTCTGCGGTGTAGATGACAATGTTCTCATCATCCCACGCATTACTCTTCACCATGAAATAAACTTTATCTGCAGAAAATAATACACAGGGAGACTACTAATTCAGTAACGCACAACTTTACTCTTCCAGTGTGAGCGTTGTTCGGTGTAAAAGCAAAGTTGTAAAATTACAATTTTAGCATACGTGTAGTTAATTGTGCATGACCAGAATGATATGTGTATAACTTATGGAACACTGTTTTCAATGAACCTGTTGCGATCACTGAGTGGGCAAACTCAAGAAATGTTTAATTCGGGCCCCGTTTTAAACTAATTAGTGTCACATCCAGCGAAAAAATAAACAGTTCATATTATTAGATTACTATTGTTAATAAATGTTATAATAAAAACAATGTATTGTTATTATTACTATAAATAGTAAAATCTAAACAAACTTGAAAGACCTCGAGACAAAATTCTGCGTAAGCCAATTATAGTCACAAAAATTGTAATTTCTATTTAGGAACTGTAGGTTCAAAATAGGAACAGTTTTCGGTTTTCCCTTCATTGCTCTTTATGGAAGATTAAAAAGAGAAGAGAGAGAGAGAGAGAGAGAGAGAGAGAGAGAGAGAGAGAGAGAGAGAGAGAGAGAGAGTGCTTTTTCCCCTCCCTGCCTCTCCCACATAATGATATATCCAAGATTCAAGACATGAAAGCGCGGCTGTGTTTACTATTCCATTTCATGAATGTTTGAGAATCTTTTGTCATCAAATTACGGATTTACTATCCATGAAAAATTCGTTACGTGTTAAAAGAACGATAATTCGTTTGTTTTCTTCGCTCGCCTGAGCGCCAGATGGTCAACTGCTTCCTCCCTTGCAAGCGATTGTGTTCGTTTCCCCTCAGGTACCCCACCCCACCCCAACTGCTCTCCCGTCAGCCGTGAACAGTAAACAGCGAATGCCTACATTCAACGATCTCATATGAAGATCTGTTTCCATGTGTAGGTAATCTTTTATACTTTTTTAAAATCATTTCGCTGTTTCTTTAACATAACTTGTGTAGGTTCGTTAGGGACTATTTACTGTGTCGGAGCTCTACGAGGAAGTAGAAGCTGAGACCCAAGCAAACTGTGAAGACTGCCAATCTCGTGACGTACTCGGTTACGTCCGAGATACGTTACAGAGTAAGCCACGCAAAAACCAACCCACATGACCCTCCTTTTTTCTTCTTCTTTCTCAGATTCGACTTTCGTCAAATGTATGAAGGAGCCTTAAATAATGTGAAAATAATGTAAGGAGAGAGATAATTATCGAGGCAAGACGGAGCATGTTTTATACCCCTGTTATTATTAATAGCACGTAGCTAAGTTGGGGATGAGGTGGCTCGAGCCCCCCCCCCCTCAGGAAATTTTTAAATTTACACTAGATAAAATTATATTTTTGGCGTCTTGAATAATGTGAAGATAATAAATTTATAAATCTGAGAGAAATAATTATCTAGACAAGACGGAGAGTGTTCTATAACCCTATTATTGTCAATAGCACGTATCCAAGGTGGGAATCAGGAGGCTTGAGCCCCCCTTCAGGATTTTTTTCTGTTTACACTAGATAAAATTAGGATTTTGGCTTCTTGAATAATGTCATGATAATTTGGGAGAAATAATTATCGAGACAAGATGGAGAATGTTCTATAACCCTGTTATTGTTAATAGCACATATCCAAGCTGGGGTTGAGGTGGCTCGAGCCCCCCCCAGGATTTTTTTATTTTACACTAGATGAAATTAGGTTTTTGGCTTTTTGAATAATGTGACGATGATTTAAGGAGATAGACAAGTATCGAGGCAAGACGGAGAATGTTCTATAACCCTGTTGTTGATAATATTGCACATACACTTTTCTTGCGCTTTCGGTGTTGTCTCAGCGCACTTGAGGACTATGTAGAGACTTGTCAGCATTTGGAAGCTGCACAACAAAGGTAGCACCACACGTAGGGCAATTCGTTGTAATTTCTAATCTCTGGAATGCGGGAGAGGGTACGTTCTTGAATGAGAGAAGGAGTCAACTACTGACAATATTAATGAATCGTTTTTATCTGCGGAACGTTCTAGAATATAATGAGGATATAATTACGCGGATTCAATTTTTCGATTGATCTGTACAAAGAATCGGTTAATGAGATTTCAGAGGTAAGTGTGACAATTCATACATTCGATTGGTGATCAGATCAGTCAGCGTCCTCTGATTGCTTTATAAGATATAGTGATTCGAAAATGAAGACATTGACGACAGCAGAACTTCCGGGCCTCAGTGTGGTGCTAGTTCGGTTCGAGGGCCGAAGAGATCAATGCCTCTCTCTCTCTTCTCTCAAGTGAATATTTCATCAGTACCGGATATTAAAACAGAAATAAACTGCATAGATCAACTGAAAATCAAAGCTTTGAGTGATGATTTAGTTTTGCCAGAACTAAATTTCGTATATGCAGTCTGAGAATTTCATGATATAAAAAAAAATCTTTTGTTTAAGCCTACTGGGTTCGAAACACATTCAAACACTTAACTATCATAAAGAGACAGCCGAAAATTTTATGAATGACGAGAAGAGAAAGCAGGAAGATGTTGCATATGTAGACATTTTAGGCGGAAATTGCAGGCTCTACCAGGATCCAAATCAGGGCTCTACCAACTGAGCCACCTAGTCATCCTTTACTTCAACTGATTTTTCGTTAAAATGTCTACATAGTACATGTCCTGTGTATATCAAATCGTAAGGTGTTGCCTGTATAGTGAACAAGCACAGAAAATATAGGAGAGAGAAGAAAACTGAGGAGCATTATCACCGGTTGAGGATAATTTTTTCTGTAGTCAACAAGAGCTACTACTTCGAGGTGACAATGACAGTGGCCTAATAAGGGAGATTTCACACCGTGTCGCCTGAAGATTAGGTTTATGCGGCCTTTTGTGTCGCTACGGTGTGAAACGTTGCTGTTGATTGGCCCATTCCAATCAACATGTATCGCGTGTCCCTTCGGTCTGAAACCTTCCTAAGTCTTGAAAATCCAAGTCACAAGGATGGAAAATAAGGGCATTGTTAAGGTTAGGTGTGAAGGCAGGCAGACGACAGCACCCTAAAGGATCATATTCAAACCTGCAGGAAGAACGCATCTCCAATACGATGATAAAAACTTCTGGTGAGTTCATTTTTAAAAAAATGTCCGAGATAAAGAGAGGCGTGCCCAGGATTTTCGGAAGGGAGAGGGGTTACGCATACTATTTTTGGTGGTCGGTCCTGATTTTGCCAGGAATACTGGGTCAAATGGGGTTATATCCTCACGAACCCTCCCTTGGGCACGTCTCTGGAGATAAATGAGTAAGCATTTGATCATACTGGGAGACGAAACATTAGATGTGTTGGGAACGGAAGGGTTTTTCACTGTGCATTAGTTGTTTCGTGATCCACCTGTATTCAAGAAGACTTCCTTTGTTTCGTGCCGATATATAACAAGACAGCGGAAGCTGTGACAGGCATTTTTGAACACTTGTGAGTGCTAAGGCCTGAATCTGAACAGTTTGGTGGGTTTCGGCTTTTATAAGAGCTAAAAAAATGGGAGGACAAGACACGTTAGTGGTGTTCAGGCTCGAATCAGAGAGTAATATTCGAGAGCTGTCTGCATCCAGTTCGCAACCCACAATTTGAATCTCGCGTTGTAGAGTGGATTGTCCATCCCGTGCATGTGTAACAGCTTCGTAAAAACACTCAAAGATACCATAGATGTTTTTATGCCTGATGAGAAGAAATGGACAAACACACATACTGAGGTGGTTCCGGCACACATTATTAATGCATGGAAACAGAGGAGTCGAGTGGTAAAAAATGTTCCGATTTCACGTTCTGATTAAAATGATAGCCTTACAGTGGCAACGATTTAAGGGATAGTTGCTCCCCATTTTTTATTTTTCTGCCTCAACATTATGGCCTCTCAATGTTAAGCCTTGGCTACCAAGAGAAAGTAAACTTTCCTTGCAACACCTACCTGGACACGTTTTTCCGGTTTTTTTAAAGAAAAAAAATTAAAATGGGTAACATTATCGTATGAGGGAAACGGATTCCTTCAAATTTCCGTCAAAATACAGGAGAAAGTACTTACGGAAATAATTTTCTTTAGCGTTGTGGAAGTTCCTGAATATAGATTTGATCCATTTTAATGTGAATGTGTGTTGGTTTCTGCGAAAATCTCTGTCTGACACGCTGTTTCTGCTCCCACCATTTGCTTTCTGCATGAGAGTGCAATGTTCCGTGTGTTAAGATGATGCAACCCCGTAGCCAGTGTTTCAGCCTCGCCGTGTTTTCACTAGAACCACGTGTCGAGTATTTTTTTTTAACTATGCTTGCCTAACCTAACTTAACCTTACTACGGAAAATGGTTTTTGGGGCTAACGTGAATGGTTTGTGGGGCTAACGTGAATGGTTTGTGGGGCTAACGTCAATGGTTTGTGGGGCTAACGTCAATGGTTTGTGAGGCTAAAGTCAATGGTTTGCGACGTATTAGCATAATTTCAAATCCGGGCACGAAAGTAGATATTTTCACGCCCCCTAAACCAGTACGCTATCACGGCCATAATGTGTTACAGATTCGAAACAACAAGTAACAGTAAGTACTCATAAATAGAAGAAATAGACATTATCTTAGTTAGAAATGCATTATTTCACCTTAAGAAATGTTCCACATTCGAAAATAACACGTTGCAATGTAAAGAAGTCCGAAATATATGATTCGTAAGTGTTTCCCTCATACGATAATAGTACCAAAAATGTTTACTTCTGAATGCACATGTGCTCTTATATTGGAATTTTACAAACTTCTATATTCACATTATAGGTAATTAGCCTATGGGTCATTCCACAGAATTTCTTCACAAAAAAATAAAAATGGTTGCTCGACCATTTTTGATTTTCTTCATAGGTTTCAAATTTTTTTTATCTGTTATGGTTTTTAAGTTTCCGAGTGTCGAAAATCGCAAAATTGCGCAATTTCACGAAAAATCAGCTTTTGCAAAATATTTAATATCTTCATAACGAATGAAGATATTTAAAAAATTCCAAGTTTATTGGAATCTGCTTATCTTGCAGTACTAAAAAAGTTACATGGTTAAGGAGATTGTAAAAAGATTAAACTAACTTGTTTGAAGACTTGTTTTCATTTCCACTAGCCTGGCTGGTTCCCAATGAACCAGTCTGGTTTGTTTCCTGAGAACCAGTTTCGTTTGATTTGTTTGATCCAGATTGATCTGAATCAAGGCTTCCTGCACTTCCAGACCCACGATCTTCCCTTCCACCACTATCTCTTCTTGCGGGTGGTGGAGGCTGGCCGCCATTTCCTTCTTCTTGAAACCAGGGGTGTGTTAAAACCTTGTGTATCTCTATTCGGTCATTATCATTTGGATTTAACATTTCGCTGAAATGAAAAATTGACAGGTCAAATTGGAACATTGGAATCATTTATCATAATTTTAAAATTAGGAAATTTTTCAAATCCAAACATTTGGATTTGCATGTTTATTTATATCTTTTATGAACATATAATTATTTATTTTATGAAAAATATGTATATAGAAGGTAATTAGAGGTACTAAACGCTATGCATATGGTTTTATATTCATTACTGTAAAGTATGTAATGTATGAATCGATAATATTAATGTTTATAATATTGAAAATAAGTTTTTATGGTTTATGAAACGCTATGAAGGGTGTTAATGGTACGAAAGAAGACGGTCCCGGTACTCGAATCCGCGATATGTAACGGTAATAAATGGTTAGGCCTATAGTGTACTATGTAATAATGTTATTATGGTATGATATAAGTTGATCCGACACGCTAGACAGGAGACGGAGACCGCGCAGGTAGACGAGAAAGGAATTTGTGGTCAAGGTCAACGCAAGAACAGGGGAAAGGTATGCAACACCGTAGAGCTGGGGAGGGATTGAACCAGACAACAAAGGATGTCTGGGAATGCGCAGCAAGGGTCAATTTTTTTGTTTGATACAAAACAAAATACGAGTAAATAAAAATTAATACAAACCCTGTAAAAGAATCAGTAAAAAAGTTGAAAAGATATCTTTGTGCATCCATCCTAAATATAATAAAAGATCCTTCCTGAATTAATTAAATTGTGTTATTTGAGTAATAAGAAGCCTAAACTTGTAAAATAAACAGACAAAACTCGAAAAAACATACTTTGTGTGTCGAAAATGTAACTAAAAGTCTTTCCTGAACAGATTCAATTGTGTTATTTGAGTAAAAATAGGTATAAACTTGTAAAATAATAAGTTAAAAGTTGTAAAAATATCTTTGCCAGACCAAAATGTAATAAAAAATGTTGCCTGAATATATGAAATTTTGTTATTTGAGTAATAATAAGCCTCAACTTGTAAAATAAATGGGTAGAACTGGACAAAATATACTTTGGCATCCAAAATATAATTAAAAAAATCCTTCCTGAATGGATGAAATTGTGTTATTTGTGTAATAATAAGCCTAAACTTGTAAAATAAACAGACAAACCTCGACAAAACATACTTCGTGTGTTGAAAAAATTTTGCCTAAATGTGTTATTTAAGTAAAAATAGATATAAACTTGTAAAATAATACGTTAAAAGTTGTAAAAATATCTTTGCCAGACCAAATTGCAATAAAAAATGTAGCCTGAATTGTTAAAATTGTGTTATTCTGGCTAAAATAAGTATAAACTTGTAAAATAAACAGATAAAAATTGAAAACTCACACTTTGTGTGTCGAAAATGTAACTAAAAGTCTTTCCTGAACAGATGGAATTATGTTATTTGAGTAAAAATACATAAAAAGTTGTAAACTATTAGACATAAAGTCAAAGCTTGGTAAAAAATAAACTCAATATTATGTTAAATAGCACCCAGTAACATAAATTTACTAGCTAAATCAACAATGGGTCCAAGGCTCGTTACCCTGTGATAAAAGCAAATAGTGAAAACTTTAGGCCCCGTCCCAGATAGCTCTCCCTTATTCTTAGTACAGATATAAAACCATTACGCTTCGTTCTCCTTGTTCAAAGTAAAGTTCTCGCTCCAATCTAATTGGGTATCCCAAAATCCTTTTTTCTTGTTTTCTCGGTAACCTTGGGCTAATTTGACAGAAAGCTGTTCTACCCTAAAACCCGCGCTAGAGCGTCCTGTGCCTTGGAGGCAACCCTGAGCGGAATATTAATTGGCAGCGGAAACCGGTTCTACAAGCGACGCATAGCTTCAGCGATTTGACCTTGACCGCGCAGTCCCAGACATTCTTTGTTCTAGTGTTCTAGAAAACCTTGGCCTACTTTAACAGAAACATGTTCTAGCATGCAAGCGACGCACAGTTTCAAAAAAATTGACCCTTGCTGCGCATTCCCAGACATCCTTTGTTGTCTGGTTCAATCCCTCCCCTGCCCTACGGTGTTGCATACCTTTCCCCTGTTCTTGCGTTCTGGTTAACCTTGGAAAAACCAGTTCTGATTGGTCAATCGGGTTCTTTCTTTGTTCTGGCGTTCTGACGCCATTTGACCTTGACCGCAAATTCCTTTCTCGTCTACCTGCGCGGAGTTCACCGTCTCCTGTCTAGCGTGTCGGATCAACTTATATCATACCATAATAACATTATTACATAGTACACTATAGGCCTAACCATTTATTACCGTTACATATCGCGGATTCGAGTACCGGGACCGTCTTCTTTCGTACCATTAACACCCTTCATAGCGTTTCATAAACCATAAAAACTTATTTTCAATATTATAAACATTAATATTATCGATTCATACATTACATACTTTACAGTAATGAATATAAAACCATATGCATAGCGTTTAGTACCTCTAAATACCTTCTATATACATTTTTTCATAAAATAAATAATTATATATTCATAAAAGTTATAAAAATGCAAATACATAAATGTAAATTATTCTAAATTATGCACATTAGTTCTTAATTTTATGCAAATAAATTCTAAGTACATGTAAATTAATTATGAATACATGCAAACAAATTATGAATATTAAATACCAACCGACTTTAACTAATTCACCATCTTCTGATGTGTTTGACTCCAGATTTAAAGATTTTGAAGAACTTAAAAGCAGCATCCAGCTATTTAGCAATCCTCTTGGAGTTAACATCGAAGAACAAAAAGCTTCTCTCCAACTTGAATTGTGTGATTTGCAAGACGATATGTTCCTTCAAACTAGGCAAGAAAAGGTGCCAGAGTTTTTTCAAATATCTTTCAAAGGAACGCTATCCAAACCTTCGTAATTTTGGGCAAAGAATGACATCGATGTTCGGCAGCACATACACGTGTGAAAGTGTTTCTTCTTTAATGAAGTTCATCAAGAACCGCTACAGAAGTCGACTGGTAAATTCTTCACTGCTTCACCTTCTGAGACTTTCAAATACAGAAATTGAAGTGGACATTCCAACTTTAATAAAAGAAGCAGATCGGCCTCAATTTTCACATTGAACACTTACTATGAAGGATTCTTATTTGTATGGTGTGTTTTTCATTTCTCTTAATTCATCCATAAGTATTGGGTTTTTGTGAAATAAATTGTAATTATACAAATTTGATTTGCGATTCCATTGTTTTTAAGGCCTCATTTTAGAAATTAGGTCATGCGAAAGTAAGTACTACATTTTCAGTTCAGTACTTACAATTTTTGTAATTTTTAATCCCCCCCCCCAAAAAAATGCGGCCCGCCAATCAACTGCTGCATATAATTTTGGCCCTCGGACCTTTTGAAGTTGGAAACCACTGGTCTAGACGATATATTGCCCAACGCTACTCGTGATATGTTCTTGGTGCCTGTCGTGGCGGCTAGTGTTTACGGACATAATGATTATCTCTGTCCCGACTGTCCCACTCACAGAGGAAGCAACAGTATTTCATATAACCTTCTTGCATACATCTTACCGTGGCATACGAAACTATTTATAATTTCGAGCATTCCTTCTTTGTAACACAGGAGAAACACACTTTCTGCTATTGTACCATAGCGTTTCTTATGTAACTTTCAAATTTTGTGTTTTTGGCTAAATGACACGTGACACATGGAAAGAAATTGCAAATTGCACAAATATATTAGAATCACACATTTTCATCTAAAGGACAAATTTCGTGTTGTGCAATGTAATCAACATAAAAAAATGCTTCCACTTGAAATATGGGGAGAAAATCATACTCTCTCATAAACCAGGATTTTTTTAGTTCGCATGATACTGAAATAAATGCACAACTGGTGCAAAATTGTCAACCTTGACCTTCAAACTTTGGTTGTTACTTACCATATTAAGTCGATGAAGTCTTTAGAAATGGTGATGTCATCTATCCAATCGATTTTCATACATCTTTTCTTGAGCAGTACAACTTCAGCGCAGCCGATGAAGGGTAGCCTGCCGCATACAACTTCAAACATCAACATGCCCATACTATAAATATCGTTGGACGATGCAAATGCGTCTCTTTTCTGTGAATAAGAAAATCTACAATTATGCCCGCTCGTGCCTTATCACTTAGACCAGTTTGATGGATATTCGTTTAACTAATTAATAATGAACTAATTCTGTCTAAATCAAACTTATACTTGGATACAATTCACGAATTGCAAATTATCTTGATTTTCCAATTCGATTCCGATTGAAACCTAACATTTTGAACAATTGTTTTTTTAAAATTTTAAACTTACCAGTAGATTGCTGGGACAACTGTAGTCCACAGTTCCATTTGTGACATCTGACGGATATTCATACCCATCATCTTTAAGGAAATATTTTGAATTACCCAGGTCTGCCCACACAACATTTTGCATTGTGTCTTTTCTATCTTCTTCTACCACTTCTGATTTCTTGTTCACAAGTATATTTTCCGGTTTCGGGTCTCCATGATTATAACCTTCGAAGTGCAATTCTTGTAACCCGAAACACAAAGCCCTGAAAGAAATAATACATCTTATACAATGTGGAGTAAAACATTAACAGAGAGCAAGAAATAATTTGATGAGAAATAAACCTGACGCATCATGAGAAGTCATGATGTTTATTTACAGTTTAATGATAATTACTAGGATTTTACAGGGAAGTTATTTTCTATTTTTCAACACAGATCATTGAATAAACATCAACAGTGTTGATAATTATTTTCCACGAACAAGAAAGACTTGACTTCACTTTTCAGCAATTTCCTTTTTTTAAACTTTCTCCTTTCTGGTCCCTTTCTTGACTAGTTTTTCAGCCTACATTCCTCCCCCCTTTTAAAAAAATCTTCATTGGTCCTTTTATTGACAAGATATCAAATATTTTGTACGACCTTTTTTCGCCCTGATCAAAACATTCAACAATTATCTATTTGGTGCGATTTAGAGGAAAGATAGAACAAGTGCCTTCTACTTTACCATCCCTCCACGAGTGTTGGAAGTACGTTGCAGCGATTGTTGAAACAATGCGATCTGGGCTTACACAGCAACAAATGCATTGTAAGCAGCGCGCCTGTTGGGATGAAAGTGTACATCCTAGATTTACACAAATATTGTGAAGTTTTTTAGAATAGTTTTAACTTAACTGTCACGACAGTGTTGAGTGTCACGGAAATGGCAAAGCCAGGTACAAGTGGCAGCAAGCTATAGAATGCTGTAAGTTGTTACAAGAAAGATTTCATCGAAACGGATGGTAAGAGTATTCACTGTACTTTACCTTAAGAAAATAAAATGAAAAGTACTATAGTTTATTTTTGCACTCCACTAAAAATATTATTTTAAATGAAAGCACAATATGTACCATTCATATATAAAATGGGATACATTAACACAAAATTTAATGTATCCCTTTTTACATATGAATGGTATATATTGTACATTCATTTGAAATAGTATTTTTAGTGGAGTGCAAAAAAAACCTAGAGTCCTTTTCTTTCCACCTTTTTGGCAATAATTTTCCCTTTCTTTGTTGTTTTTAGAAGAAGTAGTGTATATTGGTGAATTCTAACTCATACTTGTAGGTATCCCATATTTCAATGGGATTTAGCCTCAGTTGTATCATATTATCACGATTTGTTGTTTTGTGGATTTTATGGCGTTCGACGACGTTCCAGTACAATTTTCACCGCAACTCGGTTTTTTCCACCTCATACTTTGCAGGTATGCTACGATCTTACGTAATATAACTTAACATATTCGCTTTTTTTACGACCTTTCACGAGGATATATATATATATATATATATCTTTACGATCTTTTACGGACTAATCTAACCTACATGGGAAACAGTTGACCTATACGTATGCATGTCCTTGTTATCTCGAAAACAGATTTTGACCAAGTATAACCGTTTTCGAGATACATTCACTTCCGGTCGCCATTTTGAATTTCTTCCAGTCAGGGAGGACAGAGAACATCGAGACGATGTTAACGCAAAAAAAATGTCTCTACGATCATCCTTTCGAAAGTTACGAGCGATCGAAAAATAAAAATTCGGCAATTGGCCCACCCCTTGACCTTAGGACCACCAAATTTTTTATACGTACTCTATGTTGCCGAAATCGACAGGGGGGTCGACGGGGAGGATTTTTCGAGTTATCTCCGCGCTGTCTGTTACCGTTTTCGAGAAACGTCCACATCCGGTCGCCATTTTTTATAATTTCGGAATTTTTTTCGGAGTGGGTAGAATTTTGATAGGCGACGACAGACCCATCTATGAGCAAAACTCGGATGTTGGAATTTTCTGACAACTTTTTTTCAGTACGTCAACATTTTTTTTTGGTATTTTGAATTTTTGACAATTTTGTGCAAATTTTTATGATTTCTAAAATGGTGATACTTGATCTTAATTTTGAAACTTCCTGACGTTAAAACTGTTCCATGACCCTCTCATTTTTGACATCTTGGACGAATGACTTCTCTGCCACCAGGATGACGCTGCAAACAGTGTCGTCAGGGAGGGCGTCGTGAAATTCACACACTATTTTGATGTTGGGGAGATCGTTGACCACCACCTGTTTTCTCTTCGACGTGTTGATGACGAATATGGGTCTCTGTGCTTTGAATTCGCTTGGAGTGTAGTACATGGTATGCGGTGTACGCTTCGTACAGCTTGAGATAATCGTTGGTGTTAATATCTAGGTTGTAATTCTCGCGCGGGAGAACTTCATTTCTTCAGTTTTTGAGGTAGGCGTTCTTGATTTTGCAGTTGTCGAATTTGCTGGAATCTTTTACCTGGTTGTTATCGCGACCGTTCTGAAAAAGAACAACCACGAAATCGGGTATGTCGAACTGTATGTTGTTGAATTGCGTGGTGGCGTCGAATTCGTAATGGTTGCCCGAAGCGGGTTTCTGCACGCACTGGTAACTGTAAAACTGAATGGGTACTTGTGGATTTTTCAAGATTTCTGCTTTGTACTTGAGGGCGTAGTTGGTTTCGTATTCTACCACTGGAATTCTGAACTCCATGCTCTGAATGATTCATTTCGCTGCTTCGGGTAGGGTGTTGTGGAGTGGTGTTCCGTCGGCGTTCAAGTTACTGTATCGCATCAAAACATTGTTGTCGTTCGAGGCTCTGAGAAAAGTAATTCTCAAACCTCCTTTCCACATAATATCCTTGTAGTCTGAGAAGAAACCCAGAAGTAGACTCATGGGAAACAGTACCGTGTGCCTTTTTGTCAAGATTTTCGTTCCTGCTTCGAATCCTCCTTCCTGGTAGTAAGTGGCATCTGTTTTCGATACTTTCAATGTTCCTATGGCAGTTGAGGTGATCCCGGGGTAGTCGACTCGATCGATGATCGTTCCGTGTTTTCTAACTTCAACTTGCGAGAACAGGTGAGGCACGAAGTTGTCTACGAGTTTTAAATTTGTGATGGTTGGGAATGCGTCTCCGTTTTCCTTTTCACCACGTCGAATTTAACGTAAAGGTCTGCTCTGTAAGGATGAACGAATCCGTCTCCAACATCGATGTCCACCTCTATATCTCGGTTCGGTTCGTTGAGATTGGCGAACGTGCGACGGTTGGGAGGGAAAGATTGCAGTTCATAACTTTCTATCTGTTCCATTTTTACGATTGTAGTTATTTATTATATGTTGATCTCAACGATGGCCGTTGACGTGGCTCCTGCGAAATCCACAACCTCTCCTTTTTCGTTGGTCACCACTAATTCTATCTGATCGATTCTGTTGCGGCACACCGGTAAGTAGATTGGTGACGAGAATGTGAAGATGATCGGTTCCATGAATTCCGAATTTGGTTGGAAGGTTGCGATGATTCCAGTTTGTTTGTGATTGCCTATATTGTCTGCTTTGATGATTATGCCTTCTGCCACGTTGCAGTGCACGTTCAAGGTCTCGATGATCAGAAATTTGGGAATGTTGGCACCGAAGTGTTTGATGCCTGGTTCGACTTTGGTGTTGTTCTCGAAACCTAAAAGCTCTCCGATCGTACCCAGGTCTACGGTTTCTGTTGCGGACACCAACTCAACTCTGTGGGTCACGGAATTTTGAGAGAGAAGTACTCCTTTTGGTAATTCGGCTTGCAAAGTGGACAAATTGTACTGTCCCGGCATGATGCTCATTTTTTCGTTTCCGATCTCGATGGTGTTGGTGTGTTCGTAACGTTGGGAATCAGGTGCATGCTGTAGAATGCACGAAGAGCTATGGATTTAGGATAGACGATATCGTCGTGCAACGTCAGTTTCAAGACCGAAGGATAGCTGGTGAGATGGAACACTCAAAATGATGATGTTTCAGGTTCCACAATGCTTTCTGGAAATCTCGAATTGATGGATTATTTATTCGAGATAAAAAGGCGAGCATGGAAACGCAAAGACGACCGCGATTCTCTTCCTCGAAACCTTGGATTCTCTCGTCGTTGTAGTAGAGATTGGAAGCTTTGAGATATTTTACTAAACCCGTTGGTAGAACGCCTCCGAAAGTTTTATTTGATTTTTGAGATAACATAGCCAATGTGTGCCTGGATTTTTGTAATTGTCCAAGTTGACGACATTATACTGTATTCTTTTAACTGTAGAGGGTAAACAATCTGACATGAAAACTCCTCTGAAGTGTTTGATTCTCAACGGTTCGATCAGAGATTCAATGTCGTGGCTACTGAGTGGTTCTTCTTCTTCATTTTTTTAAAAAAAACTTACTGAAAGCATTGTTTGTTTTCTCTTGAGGCCTTTACCTTTTTTCTCCATTTCCAGGTTGTGACGTTTCTGTTCTTCTAATTCTACTTTGTTCTTTTTCACGTCGATTACGGTTTTTGCTATGGCGGCGCTACTATCCGCTAAACTTCCCACGGCACCCAAAGCCGCTAGAATTGCTGGAATGCTGAATATGAAACCTCCCGTGTGAGATCCTCGAACGCAGCAATCTTTGCAATTGAGGGGTCCTGAACAACAATTTCATTCCGTGACCTTTGGACAGCCAAGAACGTTTCTTTTCGCATTGTTTCTTGGTGAGTAACCCATAGTTTTGAGATTCTGGGGAAAAGAACTAAAAAAAAAAAAATTTTGTCCCACTCGGCGGGATGATGTGATCGATAATATTATGAGTCTCTGTGTTCGATGTGATCTGAGATCTTGATATTGCTAATTTCTCGTAGCTGATTTCTCGCTAGGTCTATGAGTTTTGTGAAAATTCACGTGATAAGTTTTTATTTTTTTTTTAAATTTTTGGCAATCAGATATTTATATATCGTGGGAGTCGAAGAAGAAAGTTCGGTCTTTGGACAACGCAATGAGGTGTGCGATGGTGCTACCTGTTTCCATGTTGGACCTATTCCAATCGTCGGTGTATGGTCTCATTCCTTGTTTCGCCTCATCCAATCTGTCGTCCAATTCTTTCCCTGCAGCCCGAAAAAAGGCATCGAGATCTTGCAAGTTTTTGTTTCGCATATTTTCCGAAGGTGCTCCATGAGAACCATCTTGCATGGTGGTCGAAATTCTGATGTTACTTTGACCAAATCGACATTCCCGTTACCTTCATCGAAAGTGAACGTAAATGTGTTATGCAACAGTTCGGGAGGAAGTTGTGTTATTTGAAGCTGTGTCATTTTTTATGTGGTGTTATTTATAGACCCCATCCCAATTTTCGTTTTGTGTTCATGGCGATGGTCGTGCCCAAAGCTGCAACCCGTTCCCTCAGCAGAGAAGCGTCTCTGCTGATGAGTCTCCCGAATGCTGCATGTTTCAATTTTCTATCTGCTTCGTGACGTGCATCTATATTTGTTTGAATATTGGAAGCGATGTCGTGATCTTTGCATGCAGCGTTCAACGGATTCACTCCCCTGTCTCCTTTTTCCAAGCGTTGTTCGAGTTTGGTGCCCGGTCCACAGTACTGGTAACCTTGGATATGCATTTCGAACGGTAATGTATTTTTGATGTCGTTCACGAGTCCCTTGTCTTCGGCCACTTTCCAAAATTTCGGTGGAAGAGTGTTGATTATTTTGATCAGGTATTCTATTTCTTTACTATCGTTCACGATGAAGTTGGAGAGTTTGATGCTAATCATGTCTACGATGTCCACCTTCTCCTTGTAAAAATTACGATTACCTGCATTTTCTTCGCCTGTTCTGACAAGTAAACGATCCACGAGATTCCTAACATCGTCCACCCACACAAATTCCTTCGGTCACGTGTTGTAGCGTTTGACGCCGCTTCCACATTTTATATCGTTCCAAATAGGTTTGATGAGATTCCTGTATTTTTCTCCGCTGCTATATTTCACTCGGTTCTGAGTAGCGTCGTTGTTTTGGTACAGAGCAACCGATAATATTAAAATGTCCGTGTAACTTTGATAATCTTCGTCCGTGTAATCTTTCGGATACTTTTTGCTGATGAGTTCCCACAGTTCTAAGGTACCGGGATACCTGGACCAACTATCTGTTTCACCTAAATTAACTGTTACATCGTCTCCTTCGAATGTGACTTTCGATTTTCCTTGTTCTGTTCTGTAACATTTTTAATCTCTTTACCGAGACCGCTGATGGTGTCGATAATAGGATGACCCTCGCGCTTCTTCTCTTCGTAAAATCCACGATTTTAGGATTTCCAACCCTTGAATAGTTTCGCAAGGTAATCGCGTAATTTCAAGTTGACTTTATTCCTGTACTTTCCGTTGTTTGGTTTTCGAGTCAAATAGATTGTAGCAAATCCAAAATCATCACTGTTTCAGCAAGAAGAGCAGAATTTCGAAAATTGATTGTAGTTTAAATCTCCTCCTATGTAGTCATCATAGACATCCTTGAGATTAGTATGATCTTGACGAAACAAACTAATAAAATTAGCATTGTCGCGTAGTAACTGTTTTGGAATTTTGGAAAATGTTTGAGCTAGGTAAAAGCAATCCATTCTCCTGTGACGACCTTGAGTGAAAATTACGAATTTCATTTTGATTTTCTAAAATTACATCGTCGAAAATCACTACCGAATTTTCGTGACAACGGTCGAGTGGTTTAATTTCAGATTCAAAAGTTGCTATGCCCAGTCCCTTGTACAGTTTTGTAAGTTGCTGGTACTTTGATTGCTTTAAACATTTTGAGAACACGTACAGGCGTCTGTTCTTCCAATCTAACCAATTAGGTGCGAGGAGGAAATTGTCCACCAGTAACGTAGTTTATCCACAATCAGAAGGACCAACAATAAGACAACAAAAAAATGTTATCGGGTAGCAACTCACAGTTTTTTATTTTAGTTTGACATTCCGAAACGGGTAAACGCTTCACCTCGTTCCACGTACTCATAGAATCACTTCGTTTGTATTGATGCAACTCTTTTCCGGAAGTCGCAGCAATTTGACCAACAGTTTGTTATCTTTTTTACGCAATACTTTCTCGATGAGATACGTGTCGGGGTATTTAGTTTTAGAGAGCTCCTTTTCCTAAAACCTTCCTTTCAAAATTTCATCGAGACTATCCTTTATTATATACGTGTGACGGTTTCCGGGTAGAACTCGAACTACAGTAAAAATTTCTGTACTGAAATTTCTAGTGACTCCCTTCTCGAAATTTGCTGATCCTCAGCTGTTCTCCTACTTTGTATTTTGTTTTTTTGGTCGTGGGACTGTACTTTGTACAATAAACCGTAGAAATTAAACGCCGCTCGTCAGATTTATTAACGTCGACGGGTTCCATGTGTATCGTGCTGTGAACTGTGTGATTGCAATTGTTTACGAGTTCCAATAGAATGTCGACCCACTTGTAATTACCCTGAAGCGTAAAACGTTTTCAAATGCGTGTTTTCAAGGTTCGGTTGAAACGTTCCACTATGCTGGCTTTTATGTGACTGAAGGTCGAATAATGCTGGATGTTGTGTTTTTGAATGAATTGCCGGAAAACGGAATTGCAGAATTAGAATTATTTTCCGTTCTCCGTTTGAAGGAATCGGGGTCGTCTGCCACTTTCATCGAAAATTGTTTTGAATGCTTCCACTACACATGTTCCCCTTTTGGCCTTGAGGGGTAAAGCCCATACTAATTTTGAAAATTTGTCTATGACGGTGAGGAGGTATATGTAACCCTTGTTGATTTTACGTAAATTCTTCAAATTACCACTGGTCATTTCAACGAGGTCACATTGCCACAAATCGTCGATGCCTTTTGTCACCACCTATAAACGTTTGTAGTTGCGACGCGCTGGTTTGTGCCACTCGTTCACTATAGCCTTCCTAGACATTGAGTGAGAGATTTCGTTTGAAGAGAATGACTAACGTGATTGGATGTTTTGAAGGTGACACTTCACTGGTATTTTGAATAAAAAGTTTATCTCCAGCGACCACATCAAAAAATATAAGATCTTCATCCTTATTATTATTATTATTTATTTGTTCAGCACAGGATACATTTCCTAATTATGTTGAACATAATACACTGTGAATAAATAACAAGATAGAAGAGAGAGAAAAAGAATACATGAAATATGAACGTCTATGTACACAATATTTACATCAATTTATGAACTTATTGTTGTGGTTTTCTTTTTTTCAGCACACTAAGTGAGTCTGTGAACATATCAAAGTCTACAGTTTTTAATAGTTCATTCACCGTGTCCTGCTTGCGCACTGCAGGTGAAAACCTATGCGTGTTCACCCTTGACCTCTCCGTGTAGAATAATTTTCGGTTTCTTGCACTGTGTCGGCCTACATTAAAGTTTATACTTTCTAACAGTGCAGAACACATACAGCCGTGATTAATCAGTTTCTGTAAAAAAAAAAATGACATCACTGACGACTCTTCTGTTGAAAAAAGTTTCCAGGCCGAAATGCTCGCATAGAGATGTATAGTTATTTTTGTGATATTCAATGTTCACCTTGAAGCACAGCCATTTCACAAACTACCTTTGGACCCTATCCACTTCCTCTTGCCATGTTTTGTACTGTGGATTCCATATGGGAATGTAGTATTCCAGTACTGAACGAACGAGTGCGACGTATATTTTTACTACCGTAGGCACAGAAAAATTAAACAAAAAAATTCTTCTAATGAAACCAACTAGCTTTATACACCTTTTCACTAAGGCTTGTAATGGGTGTTGAACGACAGGTCAGATGTGAAGTGGACACAGAGGTCAACGGCAACTCTCGTGCGCCTCACCGTCGAGCTGCCAATTTTATATTCGTGTGTGATGGTTGTTTTCTTGTTGGTGAATGTCATTACGTTGCACTTATTCACATTTATGATCATTCCCGTCTGCATACACCAGTTTGCGAAGGAGTTTAGGCCTTCCTGCAGCGTGTGAAAGTCATTCAATGAGCTGATTGGATAGTACAGTTTCATATCGTCTGGGTACATTAGAATATTGACTTTTTGCAGGTGGCTCAAAATAACGTTGACTAACAGAAGGAAAAGGTATGGACCTAAATTGGATCCCTGGGGGACTCCCGACGAAACTCTTCTCTCGGCCGAGGCGAACCCGTTTAGTACAACTTCTTGTGTGAGATCACAAAGATAGCTTGGATGGTATTCTGCTCGGGCGGGATTTGCTTTTAAGGAAGTTCCACATCATTTTCGGGTTACTGTCACTTTGTTCATCCATGCTGGTTAAATATTCCGTATATTTTGATTTTTGCATCTTTTTAAAGTTTGATCTGTGTGCGGAAAATTCAACATAGTCACTCTGTAGTCGTGATTGCTTCCATCTTCTATGCGCACGTTCTTTTGCTTCTAAGAGACATATTAATTGCCCATCAAACCAGGCCGGATATTTCCTTCGCTTATTACGAGCTAATGGGACAGTGTCATCAAATGATGAGAATAACAGTTCATAGAAGGTTTCGCACATTTCGTCAACGTCGTCTGTCAGCTGCATAATGTCCCACGGCACGCGTTCAAGTAGGCTCTTTATCTCAGAAATACTCGCTTTATGCCAAGCATACGAGTGACCACTTTTAATGTTAGCGGCCTTGGTGACACGAGATATGGCAACACTGCATTGTACCGCTACGTGGTCAGAGGGAACTGCCGATTCCTCCAGTGACACGCTCGGGTGGGTTTCCATTGAGTTCACAAAGATAAGGTCTAGAAACCGGTCCTTGCGGGTGGGTAAGGGGTTGACTTGAGATAGGCCTGCTTCGGATACTAAATTTAGAAAGTCCCGATTTATTCCTGAGTCTTTAATACACTCTGGATGTAACTTGTTTTCATTATTACTTCTTTGCCACATTATTGTTGTGAAGTTGAAATCACCGACCAGCACTAATATGTCATTTTCACTCATCTGCGATTGTACGAGGAGAAGAGAATGTTGAAGCTTATCCAGATCGTTGGGAGAGGGGGGAGGGAGAATGTAGACATTTCCTAGATAAAGTTTCCTACTTACGTTCAAGGGGATTTCCACCCAAACTATTTCCATGTCGGTCTTGGCGGAGGTCAGTCTTCTCGCTCCTATGTCCGACGTAACAACAATCAGGACGCCACCGCAATGATCCGAACATTCAGGGTACACATCTTGCCTATCTTTCCTAAATACCATGTAATGGTCACTAAGCAACTCGCTGTCGCGCACAGAACTATCAAGCCACGATTCGGTGATGCAAATTGCGTCGTAGTCAAAATCACGACCAAAGCCAGGTTAAAATCTTTTAGGAATTTGTTATTTATACTTCTGGCATTATGGTAATATATGTTAAACACTGAACTGTCGTTCACTACCGATCCTGGAGGACCTGGGTTAAGCGACACATCACCTGATAGCAATATAACACAGAGTATGTGCCTAAAGGACGCAAATCTCCCGTCACTGGAACTGGAACACCGGGAACTGTTGTTCGCGAAGGCCGCGTGGCGACTCGCGTGGCACACAAAAGCTGGCAAGAAAATGTTTCTTATCACAGCACACTTCCAGAGCAGCACATCGGTCATTTTTGTCTCGTTTCTTGATGGTTTGCATGCCATAGCCCTGATCAGCAAGGGTTTGACCGTTACGAGGACAATGACATATGTATACAGTCTTTGTTACTGTAACGTGCAAGTTCTCGCACGTTCATGACTTTCTGTAACCTTGGATTTGGGTGCGGCTTTCAGAACAGGAAGCACTCAAGGCGCTGTGGATCGATCTTATCTTGCCTGTCTTCAGTTTTACCCCTTCCCCTGGCCGGTGCAAATGCACTAGGAAAAACCATAACAGGATATCATTGTAGCTTTTGCGATTCCAGGAGAATTATATGTCCCTGGCGATTCTGGGAATGATCTTATAAACAACAGGATGTCTTAAGTGCATCTGTTCTGGGAAGGATGCACCAGATGAGTACGAACGTACCCATCCCGTCCTTCAAGGTGCAAGGGCACCCGCACATCCTTAATTCCTAGAAAGGACTAACTAAGTACACAAGCCACTCAGTGCAAGTGTCCCTAAGGGAGAACTAAAAGTGAGACAACGGAAACACACGAATATAAAAAGGGCAGGATATAGAAAGGCTGGGGGGAGTTGATTCTCATAGTCCAGAGAGTCGAGAGTGCAGTCCTGATAGTCTACCAGCAGATCTGAATTACGGCCGGAGGCGCTGTCCAGCCTCCGACCCAAGATGGCTATCCACCCAGCCAAGTCCAGGCTGTCTTCAGGCACATAGAAGATGAACACGGATCTTCACTTCAAGTACTAAGTATCGCTAATCTACCCTTCTTTCATTTCAGCTCCCTTCCCCTAACACATAGGTTGGGATATTCTTCATATATCAGCCACATCTGCTATCTATAATAAACCTTGTTATTGTTAAGCATTACTTATGCGCCTAATTGTGCCTACACCTTACAGTTCTCCTATTTTAGTATTAAGACTCTACCATAATATTAATGTATTCCTTTACAGCTCTAAGCCCAGACGTCTCGAGTTACATAACCCTAACGGTATGCTCGGGCACAGGCTCGACAACCGTTACATTACGGAGCTCACTTTTCGCTGCTTTCTCTCTCTCTCTCTCTCACACACACACACACTCACACATTCTCTATCTCCCTCTCACTCACTCACACACTTTCTCTCTATCTCTCTCTCTCTCTTTCACTCACTCAGTCACTCTCTACATACACACTCATTCACTCACTCTATAACATTGATACCAATAAATAAAGAAAACACATATATTTGATGTCCGCAGTTTTTCACTTTGTTATACAGGTTTATGTTCTGTTGGAGGATATCACAAGAAAATAAAACATAACAATAGTTACTTGATTATGCAGGAAACATATTGTAATATCACATATATTTTCTCACATCATCGTAGAGAAATACATTGCACTGGCCGCAATACCTATTGGATATGTTTTTACAGCTGGCACATCTTTACCTATATTCCTTCTCTTTGATCATGTGATTTAGTCGGAAGTACTATTTGCTTGATGGTGGGTCACGAGATGTGCTTACAGAGGAAGACCTACCCGAAGAATCTCTTGTTATTCCATGTCCTGCCAAAGTCACTGTACCAACACTTCTTCTAAACTGTAACAGATCTCCATTGTAGCCTGCATGTTGAGCTAGAAACTAAGAATTAACAACAGCCACATATACCACCCAAGAAATCAATGGAATGTACAACATTTTACCACTTATTTAGCTACATATAGTAGATAGAGTACTCCAAGTTGAGGTCAAATGGATCAAAGCCACCTATGTTCGTATTATTCAATCCAATAACATCATGCATTTTGATTTGTTCTCCCCCTCTAGCAGCAGATGAACGTCTACTTGTCAGTTTGGAAGGCGAGACAAAGTATCAGTTGTCAGTATATCTTCTTCTCCTCATATCTTCATTCGTTTCCACTCTTGCATCAAGAGGACAAAGAAAAATAGTATTTCCTCTATGTTGTGGTTGCTCTTCAAAGTGATCAAGTGTATCAGCTAGCGACAGAGGTGTGTCAGTAAAGACAACTTCACTCCTCCCTGATCCTACTCAATCACTCACCCGATGTGGGGATAATCCAACCAGGTATGGGGTAACGTGCGGTCAGCACGACGAACCCCCAGTCGTTGTTTTAGATTTCCATGATCAAGTTACGCTTGTCATTCATAGCTTTCCAATTTCCTCACGATGGTGGGTAGCCACCTGTCCCATACAAAGGCCGAAATCTCAGGAGAAGATATGTTACGCTTCCCCCAGGAAACTCCAACCTGCATGCGCCTTGTAGCCAGAGCCCAAAGCATTACGCCTTAGACTGCAAGGCCAGAGTGCGGGACTACGGAAATAGTACAATGCATAAATTAGTACAATATATGAAGTATGCATGCAAACCTTACCAACATAAAAACATAGTTAAATAAAGTAAAGAATTCCAGAGGATAATACATAAAATACATCTATTAACAACGATATTCCCATTGGGTAAAAAACGACCCACCTGATGAAAACACATAATTGTTTGAGATAATGAACACATGTCACAAAACTGTAATTTAAAACAACAACTAGCATTCTTTAGGAATCATATTGTAAAAGAAATTTGGTAAAGTATCAAAAAATAAAATTGCACATAATTTTCTTTTGACAACGGTACCTTAGCTTTCCCCACAATCAGTGTTCTCACATATTCAAAGCCAACTGCAGACGTCATAATTTGGAAAAATCAGCATCAATTTTAAACAATTATGAAAATTATAGTATTAATTCCAACTCATAAATAAGAAAGATAAAGTAGTAACGAAATAAACAGTTAACAAAATGATATTGAAGTGCGCAATGGGTCGAAAACGACATAATGGGAATATCTGGGTTAATAAGTAAGCGCGGAGTCCAGAAGGCAGGAAATATCCCTTTAGCATACTTAGATGAAACTCATTCTGTATATGAAATACATAAGGATGAAGATCTTATAGTTTTTGATGTGGTCGCTGGAGATAAACTTTTTATTCAAAATACCAGTGAAGTGTCACCTTCAAAACATCCAATCACGTTAGTCATTCTCTTCAATCGAAATCTCTCACTCAATGTCTAGGAAGGCTATAGTGAACGAGTGGCACAAACCAGCGCGTCGCAACCACAAACGTTTATAGGTGGTGACAAAAGGCATCGACGATTTGTGGCAATGTGACCTCGTTGAAATGACCAGTGGTAATTTGAAGAATTTACATAAAATCAACAAGGGTTACAGATACCTCCTCACCGTCATAGACAAATTTTCAAAATTAGTATGGGCTTTACTCCTCAAGGCCAAAAGGGGAACATGTGTAGTGGAAGCATTCAAAACAATTTTCGATGAAAGTTGCAGACGACCCCGATTCCTTCAAACGGAGAACGGAAAATAATTCTAATTCTGCAATTCCGTTTTCCGGCAATTCATTCAAAAACACAACATCCAGCATTATTCGACCTTCAGTCACATAAAAGCCAGCATAGTGGAACGTTTCAACCGAACCTTGAAAACACGCATTTGAAAACGTTTTACGCTTCAGGATAATTACAAGTGGGTCGACATTCTATTGGAACTCGTAAACAATTACAATCACACAGTTCACAGCACGATACACATGGAACCCGTCGACGTTAATAAATCTGACGAGCGGCGTTTAATTTCTACGGTTTATTGTACAAAGTACAGTCCCACGACCAAAAAAACAAAATACAAAGTAGGAGAACAGCTGAGGATCAGCAAATTTCGAGAAGGGAGTCACTAGAAATTTCAGTACAGAAATTTTTACTGTAGTTCGAGTTCTACCCGGAAACAGTCAAACGTATATAATAAAGGATAGTCGCGATGAAATTTTGAAAGGAAGGTTTTAGGAAGAGGAGCTCTCTAAAACTAAATATCCCGACACGTATCTCATCGAGAAAGTATTGCGTAAAAAAGATAACAAACTGTTGGTCAAATTGCTGCGACTTCCGGAAAAGAGTTGCATCAATACAAACGAAGTGATTCTATGAGTACGTGGAACGAGGTGAAGCGTTTACCCGTTTCGGAATGTCAAACTAAAATAAAAAACTGTGAGTTGCTACCCGATAACATTTTTTTGTTGTCTTATTGTTGGTCCTTCTGATTGTGGATAAACTACGTTACTGGTAGACAATTTCCTCCTCGCACCTAATTGGTTAGATTGGAAGAACAGACGCCTGTACGTGTTCTCAAAATGTTTAAAGCAATCAAAGTACCAGCAACTTACAAAACTGTACAAGGGACTGGGCATAGCAACTTTTGAATCTGAAATTAAACCACTCGACCGTTGTCACGAAAATTCGGTAGTGATTTTCGACGATGTAATTTTAGAAAATCAAAATGAAATTCGTAATTTTCACTCAAGGTCGTCACAGGAGAATGGATTGCTTTTACCTAGCTCAAACATTTTCCAAAATTCCAAAACAGTTACTACGCGACAATGCTAATTTTATTAGTTTGTTTCGTCAAGATCATACTAATCTCAAGGATGTCTATGATGACTACATAGGAGGAGATTTAAACTACAATCAATTTTCGAAATTCTGCTCTTCTTGCTGAAACAGTGATGATTTTGGATTTGCTACAATCTATTTGACTCGAAAACTAAACAACGGAAAGTACAGGAATAAAGTCAACTTGAAATTACGCGATTACCTTGCGAAACTATTCAAGGGTTGGAAATCCTAAAATCGTGGATTTTACGAAGAGAAGAAGCGCGAGGGTCATCCTATTATCGACACCATCAGCGGTCTCGGTAAAGAGATTAAAAATGTTACAGAACAGAACAAGGAAAATCGAAAGTCACATTCGAAGGAGACGATGTAACAGTTAATTTAGGTGAAACAGATAGTTGGTCCAGGTATCCCGGTACCTTAGAACTGTGGGAACTCATCAGCAAAAAGTATCCGAAAGATTACACGGACGAAGATTATCAAAGTTACACGGACATTTTAATATTATCGGTTGCTCTGTACCAAAACAACGACGCTACTCAGAACCGAGTGAAATATAGCAGCGGAGAAAAATACAGGAATCTCATCAAACCTATTTGGAACGATATAAAATGTGGAAGCGGCGTCAAACGCTACAACACGTGACCGAAGGAATTTGTGTGGGTGGACGATGTTAGGAATCTCGTGGATCGTTTACTTGTCAGAACAGGCGAAGAAAATGCAGGTAATCGTAATTTTTACAAGGAGAAGGTGGGCATCGTAGACATGATTAGCATCAAACTCTCCAACTTCATCGTGAACGATAGTAAAGAAATAGAATACCTGATCAAAATAATCAACACTCTTCCACCGAAATTTTGGAAAGTGGCCGAAGGCAAGGGACTCGTGAACGACATCATAAATACATTACCGCTCGAAATGCATATCCAAGGTTATCAGTACTGCGGACCGGGCACCAAACTCGAACAACGCTTGGAAAAAGGAGACAGGGGAGTGAATCCGTTGAACGCTGCATGCAAAGATCACGACATCGCTTCCAATATTCAAACAAATATAGATGCACGTCACGAAGCAGATAGAAAATTGGAACATGCAGCATTCGGGAGACTCATCAGCAGAGACGCTTCTCTGCTGAGGGAACGGGTTGCAGCTTTGGGCACGACCATCGCCATGAACACAAAACGAAAATTGGGATGGGGTCTATAAATAACACCACATAAAAAAATGACACAGCTTCAAATAACACAACTTCCTCCCGAACTGTTGCATAACACATTTACGTTCACTTTCGATGAAGGTGACGGGAATGTCGATTTGGTCAAAGTAACATCAGAATTTCGACCACCATGCAAGATGGTTCTCATGGAGCACCTTCGGAAAATATGCGAAACAAAAAGCTTGCAAGATGCCTTTTTTCGGGCTGCAGGGAAAGAATTGGACGATAGATTGGATGAGGCGAAACAAGGAATGAGACCATACACCGACGATTGGAATAGGTCCAACATGGAAACAGGTAGCACCATCGCACACCTCATTGCGTTGTCCGAAGACCGAACTTTCTTCTTCGACTCCCACGATATACAAATATCCGATTGCCAAAAATTTAGAAAAAATTTTAAAAAAACTTATCACGTGAATTATTCACAAAACTCATAGACCTAGCGAGAAATCAGCTACGAGAAATTAGCAATATCAAGATCTCAGATCACATCGAACACAGAGACTCATAATATTATCGATCACATCATCCCGCCGAGTGGGACAAAAAAGTTTTTTTTTTAGTTTTTCCCCCCAGAATCTCAAAACTATGGGTTACGCAGCAAGAAACAACGCGAAAAGAAATGTTCTTGGCTGTCCAAAGGTCACGGAATGAAATTGTTGTTCAGGACTCCTCAATTGCAAGGATTGCTGCGTTCGAGGAAAACAATCTCACACGGGAGGTTTCATATTCAGCATTCCAGCAATTCTAGCGGCTTTGGGTGCCGTGGGAAGTTTAGCGGGTGGTAGCGCTGCCATAGCAAAAACCGTAATCGACGTGAAAAAGAACAAAGCAGAATTAGAAGAACAGAAACGTCACAACCTGGAAAAGGAGAAAAAAGGTAAAGGCCTCAAGAGAAAACAAACAATGCTTTCAGTAAGTTTTTTTTAAAAAAAGAAGAAGAAGAAGAACCACTCAGTAACCACGTCATTGAATCTCTGATCGAACCGTTGAGAATCAAACACTTCAGAGGAGTTTTCATGTCAGATTGTTTACCCTCTACAGTTAAAAGAATACAGTATGATGTCGTCAACTTGGACAATTACAAAAATCCAGGCACACATTGGCTATGTTATCTCAAAAAATCAAATAAAGCTTTCGTTTTCGATACTTTCGGAGGCGTTCCACCATCGGGTTTAGTAAAATATCTCAAAGCTCCCAATCTCTACTACAACGACGAGAGAATCCAAGGTTTCGAGGAAGAGAATAGCGGTCGCCTTTGCGTTTCCATGCTCGCCTTTTTGTCTCGAATAAATAATCCATCAATTCGAGATTTCCAGAAAGCATTGTGGAACCTGAAACATCATCATTTGAGTGTTCCATCTCACCAGCTAACCTTCGGTCTTGAAACTGACGTTGCACGACGATATCGTCTATCCTAAATCCATAGCTCTTCGTGCATTCTACAGCATGCACCTGATTCCCAACGTTACGAACACACCAACACCATCGAGATCGGAAACGAAAAAATGAGCATCATGCCGGGACAGTACAATTTGTCCACTTTGCAAGCCGAATTACCAAAAGGAGTACTTCTCTCTCAAAATTCCGTGACCCACAGAGTTGAGTTGGTGTCCGAAACAGAAACCATGGACCTGGGTACGATCGGAGAGCTTTTAGGTTTCGAGAACAACACCAAAGTCGAACCAGGCATCAAACACTTTGGTGCCAACATTCCCAAATTTCTGATCATCGAGACCTTGAACGTGCACTGCAACGTGGCAGAAGGCATAATCATCAAAGCAGACAATATTGGCAATCACAAACAAACTGGAATCATCGCAACCTTCCAACCAAATTCGGAATTCATGGAACCGATCATCTTTACATTCTCGTCACCAATCTACTTACCGGTGTGCCGCAACAGAATCGATCAGATAGAATTAGTGGTGACCAACGAAAAAGGAGAGGTTGTGGATTTCGCAGGAGCCACGTCAACGGCCATCGTTGAGATCAACATATAATAAATAACTACAATCGTAAAAATGGAACAGATAGAAAGTTATGAACTGCAATCTTTCCCTCCCAACCGTCGCACGTTCGCCAATCTCAACGAACCGAACCGAGATATAGAGGTGGACATCGATGTTGGAGACGGATTCGTTCATCCTTACAGAGCAGACCTTTACGTTAAATTCGACGTGGTGAAAAGGAAAACGGAGACGCATTCCCAACCATCACAAATTTAAAACTCGTAGACAACTTCGTGCCTCACCTGTTCTCGCAAGTTGAAGTTAGAAAACACGGAACGATCATCGATCGAGTCGACTACCCCGGGATCACCTCAACTGCCATAGGAACATTGAAAGTATCGAAAACAGATGCCACTTACTACCAGGAAGGAGGATTCGAAGCAGGAACGAAAATCTTGACAAAAAGGCACACGGTACTGTTTCCCATGAGTCTACTTCTGGGTTTCTTCTCAGACTACAAGGATATTATGTGGAAAGGAGGTTTGAGAATTACTTTTCTCAGAGCCTCGAACGACAACAATGTTTTGATGCGATACAGTAACTTGAACGCCGACGGAACACCACTCCACAACACCCTACCCGAAGCAGCGAAATGAATCATTCAGAGCATGGAGTTCAGAATTCCAGTGGTAGAATACGAAACCAACTACGCCCTCAAGTACAAAGCAGAAATCTTGAAAAATCCACAAGTACCCATTCAGTTTTACAGTTACCAGTGCGTGCAGAAACCCGCTTCGGGCAACCATTACGAATTCGACGCCACCACGCAATTCAACAACATACAGTTCGACATACCCGATTTCGTGGTTGTTCTTTTTCAGAACGGTCGCGATAACAACCAGGTAAAAGATTCCAGCAAATTCGACAACTGCAAAATCAAGAACGCCTACCTCAAAAACTGAAGAAATGAAGTTCTCCCGCGCGAGAATTACAACCTAGATATTAACACCAACGATTATCTCAAGCTGTACGAAGCGTACACCGCATACCATGTACTACACTCCAAGCGAATTCAAAGCACAGAGACCCATATTCGTCATCAACACGTCGAAGAGAAAACAGGTGGTGGTCAACGATCTCCCCAACATCAAAATAGTGTGTGAATTTCACGACGCCCTCCCTGACGACACTGTTTGCAGCGTCAACCTGGTGGCAGAGAAGTCATTCGTCCAAGATGTCAAAAATGAGAGGGTCATGGAACAGTTTTAACGTCAGGAAGTTTCAAAATTAAGAACAAGTATAACCAATTTAGAAATCATAAAAATTTGCACAAAATTGCCAAAAATTCAAAATACCAAAAAAAAAAAAATGTTGACGTACTGAAAAAAGTTGTCAGAAAATTCCAACATCCGAGTTTTGCTCATAGATGGGTCTGTCGTCGCCTATCAAAATTCTACCCACTCCGAAAAAATTTCCGAAATTATAAAAAATGGCGACCGGATGTGGACGTTTCTCGAAAACGGTAACAGATAGCGCGGAGATAACTCGAAAATCCTCCCCGTCGACCCCCTGTCGATTTCGGCAACATAGAGTACGTATAAAAAATTTGGTGGTCCTAAGGTCAAGGGGTGGGCCAATTGCCGAATTTTTATTTTTCGATCGCTCGTAACTTTCGAAAGGATGATCGTAGAGACATTTTTTTTGCGTTAACATCGTCTCGATGTTCTGTGTCCTCCCTGACTGGAAGAAATTCAAAATGGCGACCGGAAGTGAATGTATCTCGAAAACGGTTATACTTGGTCAAAATCTGTTTTCGAGATAACAAGGACATGCATACGTATAGGTCAACTGTTTCCCATGTAGGTTAGATTAGTCCGTAAAAGATCGTAAAGATATATATATATATATATATATATATATATCCTCGTGAAAGGTCGTAAAAAAAGCGAATAGGTTAAGTTATATCACGTAAGATCGTAAAAGGTCGTAAGAAAAAAAGGATGTAACCAGAAAAAAATAATAAACAATCCTTGTAGGTTCACTTAGCCCGTAAAAGGTTGAAAAAAAAGTGAATAGGTTAAGTTATATTACGTAAGATCGTAGCATACCTACAAAGTATGAGGTGGAAAAAACCGGGTTGCGGTGAAAATTGTACTGGAACGTCGTCGAACGCCATAAAATCCACAAAACATACAAAACAACAAATCGTGATAATATGATACAACTGTATGAGTTAGAACCCACCAAGTATGAGTTAGAACCCACCAATATACACTACTTCTTCTAAAAACAACAAAGAAAGGGAAAATTATTGCCAAAAAGGGGGAAAGAAAACAGGGACGTCGTTAGGGGGGGGGCTGGGGGGGCTTTGGCCCCGGCAGTTGTAACTCTGGCCCCCGCAAACAAAATTTTGATCGATTAAAAATTATCCTAAATTAATACTACATATTATTTTCTGGTAAATTTGTAGCAGAGTTGGAAACACTGTTCCGAAGAAAATCTTCGGAAGCAAATGTAGGACAGCAAAATTCCACCCTTTCCTTGCTTACCAGATTATAACCAAGGTCATAAAATCTGCCTGCTTAGAGGTTATTACCCTTGCCCTAACTTCCTGGAAACCAGAGATCCGACCCTTTTGTTGCAAATGACCCTTCCAATACAGATGGAATCAAAGACTCCGCCGCGGCCGAGCGGTCAACAGTAGGTGGTCGAGCGACATAGGCTATGGAGAGAGTTCTCCAGTACTGGCATTGTTCTGAGATTTAAAATTGCTCTATGCTTCAGCTTGAGAGCCACAGATTAGCTTTGTGTTCTTGCTTGCGAGGAAGGTCTGCTATCGGGTTCCTACGGTCACTGTGTATTTGTTCGTGTGTGGGAAGAGTTCTAGCGTTGTTGTGCATTTCCATCTTGAATGGATAAATTTATCAAAACCGGATATTTTAAAACTATCTCAAAACATGTGGAAGATGACGGCAATGAAGAGGGTGTTGGTCCAAGTTCTGACGTTCGAAAGTTAGACAAAACAAGTGAATGTACTAATGTGAAAACAATTACTGATCTTGGGGTAGATAATCCTAGGCAACCACTTTTGCAAAACTATCCAAATACTACGTTCGGAAAGCGAAAGCGGTCATTTCAAAAACACTGGTTTGCATCTGCGCCGTGGCTAGAATATAGTGTGGAACTTGACGCATGCTTTTGTTTTCTATGCCGTAAATTTGGCACAGATTCAGGATATGCAGAACCAAATTTCAGGAAAATAGGGGTGCGCAACTGGAAGAAAGCATGTGAAAAAATCAAGGAACACAAAGGAACGTCATACCATCTAAAATGCATGGAACTGTGGGCGAATTACAAAGTGAGTACCAATTAGTTTTGTAAAACAATTATATATATGTGTGTGTGTGTGTGTGTGTGTGTGTGTGTGTTCGTAGATTAAATTTAAAAAATGAAATATGTGTATGTCTGTATCCAGTGTTCAAATTGAAAAAATGCTGAGGGAAAAATTTCACAGCTTCCCTATTCTAATTTTGAGAATTGTACCTGATAGAAAGCCAACTGCGTTGGGCAGAAATTTCTCTAGGGGAGGGGTTTCAAGAATCCCGTATCTAAAACATACGGACTGATTTATATAAATTTCTTGGGTTCAAAGTAAATAACACAAATTTTCCAATTAGTGTACAAGGTTTCAGTAATCACTGATCTCGTCTCAGTGGACTTTTATTTAATATCAGAATTATTTTTCTTAGAGGAAGGCAAATTAATCAGGAAATATTTTCTCATAAAATATATATTGTAATTTGCAAACCTACAACAGTATTAATTTTAATGTAAAATTTAGTTCAGAAACTGACAATATATATGTTGATATTAATGTAACATTTACTTGAAATTGAAAGAAATGATTGCGTCAAATTCTGAGCAATGGCAAAATATGATCTAGAATATACTTATGAGGGTAAATTCTTTACATGGTCAGGAGTTAAATTAAAAACTCTCCCCCCCCATTTTAATTCGAACACTGGATGTACTTTGATTTTCGTCAAAGATATGCAACGGTGATACAAGAAATTAATGAATGGACAGTAACAAAAGACACGCCTGCCTGTCCAGGGGAGGACATCGCGTAGTGGTAATGTCGTCACCATATAATTCCATATATATCCTTGGTTCGATATCTAGTGGACACACATAGTGGTTCGGATCAAACTTTAAACTGTACGACCAGTCCCGATTGGCCTCCTATTTGTGCATGAAGAGGACATAGAACATTTGGGGACAAAATCGTAATTCGGGAGCTAACGTGCTCAGCCACTGAGGCGGCTAAAATTCAATAGGTTTCCATTTTGGCTATTTTACCTTTTTTCCTACCTCGTAGGTTAATTTTTATGACAAGTCGATGTGGATTGATGAATGATGGATGGATGGAAAAGTGATGGGAGCATAGACAAACAGAATGAGTCACCAATGGCTGGTGGAGGTTTGAACATGGGATCTCTGATTTCGTAGCCCTTTACGCTTACCACTCCGCCACGAACACTGGAATAAATTAAATAAGTAATGCCATGGTTTAGAATGAATGTCGGAGAGAGTGGAAGCCGAGATAATAACTTGTACACTAATGTATTGTTGGCATTGCTAGCAGATGTTAAAGGTCTACCGATACCTCGCAGAACGGAGAAATAATTTTTACCTATATTTGCATTGTTTTAAAAAATATATACAGCACTGACGAACGAAGGAACAAAGCTAATCTCCACTGTCTAGAGCAGGGGTTCCCAAACATTTTCGTTTCACCTCGCCCTTCGTGTTTCAAGATTTTTCCACAGCGCCTACGTCAAGAATGTAGGTCTATCTAGTACTTGCTTTGATTGACTGAATTGATGTTTTAAGTCCATGCATAGTAAGGCTAATTGGGACTGGACCTACAGTTTAAAGTGGGATCCGAACCACTATGTGACTCCACCGGGTAACGAACCCGGGACCCCTTAATTACAAGGTGGCGAACTCTAACACTACGCCACCGGGGAGGCCCTATCTAACACTTGTAACGCTCTGTTAGTGTGCTTACGTTGCTTGCCTTAAGTTAAAAAATAAACATATTTAAAATTCAGAAACATTTTTTATGTAACAAGTACAAAATAAGAACATGTATTTGGAACAATCATATCGATGACTGAATTTCATTGAAAATATTGGAACATCACGCGGCGGCCCCGTAAGCCTACCAGGGCGCCGCGGCGCACACTTTGGGAACCACTGACCTAGAGATTACAATTTCTGTAAAACTGAGTCCTAGGTTTGAATCCTGAAGGAGATATTATTTTCTTTCATTATTACAATAACTTGTCATCGTAATCAAAAATAGTTTAAAGTCCATTTTATGCTCAAATATATTAATTGGAACTGGATTTATAATGTCAATTGGACTCCAACCCATTGTGTAATGTGCCTCCATCGGGACTTGATCCTGGCACTCTTTGGTTATAAGGGAACGTGGTAAACCACACCTGGGAGGCCCGCCGTGGTGAACGTGTCGTTATAAGAAATATGCAATATAAGGCAAAAATGTGAATTTATTCTTGAGAATGTTAAAAAACAACAAGAAAAACCAGAATATTTGAGTCGCTAATAATATTCTGCATATTACATATAATTGTGATGGCCGTTTGCGAGTTTTCCTTCATTAATTGCCATTCATAGTCATCAACATTGCGATTAACTAAAAGTAACAAAAAAGCGGTACAAAATTTGAAAAATAAAATATACATAGAATAAAAGTAAATGGCAATTAATGAAGGAAAACTCACAAATGAACTGAAAAGAAAGGTAATAACAAGTTGATATTCACTACCTACTTTTGGGCCTTTTGAAGTTGTCATTTATGGCGCCAATTTACCTGTCTATTTAGCATGGTTTGTGGCTATTATAAACGCGCTCCGTACTGATAACACGAACTGAGACAGAAATAAACAAAGTGTGAAAATACCTAAGTCAGTGTCTTCATGACACTTGTACAAACCACCAACGTCGTTTTGCGATAATGCAGGGTGCAAGTTTAGAGGTGCACAATTTTCGAAAGAAAAGTGGCACGCGTCCTATTTTTCCTATTACATCTCGAGGCATTGGTGTACACATGGGGGAGCTGATGAGGCTACAACTCTCCAGAAACTTTGAGAAAAACAAAATTTTGAAATGAAATCTGTAAAGAACTCGGGGAAAAAAACAAATTGGTAAGTGCAACCCTCACACCCCCTAAAATGACCCTAGATACCATTTCTCTCTTTGAACAACTTTAAAAAGGAATCCCAAAAGTGGTAATTACCAAATATTTTATATTGTGTCTCTCCACCTCCCCTCCGAAAGAAAATCCTGCGTACGTTTGTGTCTGGAGGAGAGTTACAAATCACTCGCGTAATGTAAAGTGCTGCTTGCCCTGGAATACTGCTAGAATTTAAATTTGAAATTAATTTCAATGTTAAAGGCGTCATCATTATTACTATTATTAATATGATTTTGGAACGTCCTATTATTGTTATCATTACGTCCCTGCCTAAATTCGCAGCCAGAAATACGATTGATTGATTGAGTTATTGTTTTAAGTCCACTTTATGCACGGTAAGGCTAATGGGGATTGGACCTACAGTTTAAAGTGGGGTCCGAACCACTGTGCCATTATCTCCACCGGATATGGAACCCGGGACCCATTGATTACAAGGCGACGACCTTACCACTACACCATCGGCGAGGCCCTTTCACCTGTAGGTTTGGAAGAATCCTCATGATGGTTGCATTTGTAGCTGTGTTGAAAATAAATGTAGTAGTTTTGTCTTTCCGGAAACTTAATATCAAATATCTTGACAGACAATAATGCAATCAACAGGAGGATTCTCCAGAATAGCTAAATAGGAAAAATCCTGCACAGAATAATTTATCAGATGTCAAGAAATCAGCTTAGCACTTCCACAGTAGTTTCGATAAAAAAGAAGAAGTTGTAATTGAGACAGGCAGAAAGTAAAATACATTAAGAAAACTGTAAAGTAATAGTTTAATAGTAGTACTTTCATAAATTGATTTGCTTCCTGAAAATTCTTGAACTCTGTTTATTTGACCTCCAGTATTCACATATATATTATATACACTTCGTAGTAGTTTGATAAACCAATGCACTATATATGTAGCAATATTATAATGTAATATAATGTACATATAAAACATTATATATATATATATATATATATATATATATATATTTATATTTATATATTTATATATATATATATATATATATATATATATATGTGTGTGTGTGTGTGTGTGTGTGTGTGTGTGTGTGTGTGTGTGTGTGTGTGTGTGTGTGTGTGTGTGTATCACACAGAGTTGTTTAACTTTACTGTCTGGTAATATTTACATAGGAACAAATTTTAGATTTGGCCCCCCCCCGAACTGATCAACCTAGCTACGTCCCTGAAAGAAAAGGACTCTAGGTTTTTTTTGCACTCCACTAAAAATACTATTTCAAATGAATGTACAATATATACCATTCATACTACTACTACTACTACTACTACTACTACTGCTGCTGCTGCTGCTGCTACTACTACTGTTTTTTACATTAAAAATAATACATCTACTAATACAAAACTTGCTTACTTGAAGATATTTCTAGCCTCACTTTCAGGGATGCGTTTTTTTGGTCTCCTAGATATGAATGTCCGTAAGTCTTCACTGTATTGAGAAAGTAATAGATACTCATAGTCCCCTTTGCCGAGACATTCATTAATAGACAAGACATTTTGGTGATTTACTGAACGGGACACCGCCCTCTCGGCAGCTACCGCTTCTGCAGCCCCCTTCTGCTTATGGTCATACACTTTAATGACAGAAAACTCTTTTGGATCTGTTTCGTCAAATACTTCGTAGACTGAACCTTGCATTCCTCCTCCAATCCTTGTACCCAACTTAAGTCTTCTTTTCATTAAGTATGCTTTATGTATGTCGTCTTCATTTACTTTGGGTATCTTGGCCGGAGTAGCCATATTTGTATCTAAAAAAATAATAATAATAATAATAATTACAGAGCATATTGTTGCTGAGAGTCTTAAAACGGTCCGCCACTGGCGTAGGAGCCCACCCCATTGGGTTGTATGAAAATCCCATCCATGTCCCTCATGTCAATAAACTTCCCAAATAACCAACTTTCTCGAACTTTAACCGATTTTCACACAACCACTGTACGGTATTCGCAGGATATTGCATGGGAACCTTGTGAAGACCTAATCTTCCTAACGAAAAAGAATAAGCCCCAAATAATAATAATAGAAAAATCAACACAAAAGAATGTCAAATGTAGTGTTGAAATATTTCATTTTTTCTTCAAATCACCCCTAACTCAATGTCCACAAAGAATACTTTCAATTATGTCTAAATTCACTATTGGCTTGGAAACGGGTAACTTTAATGACTGGTGATTGTATCAAATTATGAAAAATTCTTCCTAACTTTTTATTTCTTCTTTTCAAGAGACAATCCACAAAGCAACATGCTCTCAGTGAAGTTTCAAACGTGATATGGTTAAACTAGATGATGCTAAATATTTTTTAAAATGTTAGTCTATGTCCCCTTAAGGGTTATGCAACGGGACAAACATCATTGTCATGGTTAATTAAAACGATTGCAAAGTGTACACAGTGAGTTACTTGTTAACAACCCAAGGATCTTAATCCAGTACTTGGACTCTGACCCCTTATTACGCTTTTCACTTTCCCCCTTCTCCTGACAAGTTATGCAAAATGAACTGAAAGCATGCTGTTTTTTGGAGTAGCAGGTATTATACACGATAAGCACACTTTACCACTTCCTGTAAAGGAACATTTAGATTCATATATGATAAATGGGATGCACACTGTATTTGTAGGAATTTAAAGAAAGCTACTTCTGAACAAGAGTGTACGTGTAAAAACTTAATCTTTTACATTTTATTGTATTTCTCTTGAACACAGTGACATAGATGGAAAATAAACAAACTATCAAACCAAATAATAGGATGCCACTAGAATCGTTTTATTTCTTATTGTTTGTACAGGTAGTGTTGTTAAGAAATTATTCTTACAATTATTTTTTCACAAATTTTACGAAGGTTTATCTTTCAGGAACAGAATGAAAAATTCCGCAGACTCGGAAATAAGAATGCTGTTTGATCTGTTTCACCAGTTTCCGCATAACTGACACGCACTAGCATTAAATCGAAATAGTACTTCTTACGTCTTACTGTAAGCATACAAGTACAGAATTTGCCTTACGAGGTACGCCCAAGCGACGTTGTGCTTTCCTCTCTTAAGCTTTTCTACGTTCGAGCAACTTATACAGGGTGATTCTAAAGGTAGAGTACAAACGAAAACCACAGATACTTCCCATGAAATAGAGACGAAAGTGCCCCTTCCACTTTGCCGAGAGATGCCTCCGTGAGGAGCTAGACAACGCCGAAAACGTGTGAAAATGAACTTCACACCTCTGTACAGCCAGTACCAGTGAAGATAGAAAGGCGGAACACAAGAAGTCAAAAGGAACACCAATGTCGCCCATCCGAAAAACACCAGGCGGCAGCTTCACAACGCATGCGCATAGGGTTCCACAAAGGAAATAGAAGTGTTCCGCAAGACAAGTGAAGGGAAAGGGTAGCGATCGACAACGGTAGGGACAAAAGAAGCAATGAAGCATGAAGTAACAATTGCACAGCGGCAAACAAATACCATGGCTGAAGCAGTGCAGTCGAGAAAAGTAGTGCAGAACCACGGGAGGACGACGTAGGACGAAGAAACACACCGAGAATGCAAGGAAAGTGGTCCGTGACACTCGACAGACAACAGACGCGTACATGGACACAGGACACAGCCTATATATTATGCAAGTTCTGTCCCAAAAGTAATTAGACCAATTCTGGAAAAATCGTTTTGTTGAAGGTACTGGTGTGTTTAAGGGGGCTATCGAATTTGAACCTTCTCAGAACATTCTCTGCACATAAATACTTCAATTAAATTCAATACCAATTTATGTGATGTAAAAATATGAATAGAATTTATATTTTTTTCAGATATGCCTTTTTGAATGTAACAATGCCATTGTACGTTTAATATTGTTGCCAAGTTGCTCGATGACTTAGAGACAGTCAAAGACGACAGTTGCTACCACTAAGTTATCCAGATACCTGTACCCTGCACCGTCCCGTTTCAATTTATTCATCATTGTTGCGGCCTACTAGGAAGGAATCCTTGATTCTTCAAACTGTTATGGGTTTTCAGCGACGCATTTATGCGCAGCAACCATAGGCGTAGCTTAGCAGGGGCAAAGGAGACACTTGCTCCCAATTTTAATGGTTTATGGAGATTCACGAGATAATGGTACTTTTGTTAACCACCTGAAACCCGAGGACTAAAGTAATCAGTAATTTTATGATTTTGCAAATGTAACACCTATTTATCAATCTATCCTTCAATTTTCCGCTTCTCATTAACTTAATTCATAGTTCCCAAAAAGCCTTTCAGCAGACGTGAATAAAAAAACGTAGGTAGTTCCCCGTGACGTAAGCATATCAGAATTAGCTGCCTTGTGACTTGAGAAGGAAAGGAGAAACGTGACAGGTTAGAAGTTCAGATTCCAATGCCTCGATTCGTGATACCCACACACATGCTTGGAACCTAATGTCTTGTGTTTCGTTGTTGATAAAAACACAGCAGCCCCAGAGAACATTTATGGAAGTTGCTCACAGCATGTCCACTGCTCCATTTCGACCTTGAGTTCCTTCGCTGGAATCACTTTGAACTGCATCGTGTGATGTAGGTATATTGGAAGTCAAACGTCCCATCTTGTGAACGTCGAAATACATACATCTTTTATTATAAAGTTGATATTACAAAATATATGCTACGAATGATGTGATAAAAAATTAATGGAAGTTATTTTCCTCAGGACGTCTAACTACCAAACGGGTGACCTGGGTTCGATTTCCGGGTGGGGCATGATATACTTTCGGAATTTTTTCCGGCCTTGTCCCCGCATAAAGCAGGTCTGGGCTCACACAGTTTCAAATCTATTGCTACCTGGGGTCAACCCTGAGGGGTAAAGGCGGCGGCAGCGTGCTGCTGATCACATCACCTCCAAATGTCCGAGATCGAGTTCGAGAATATGAGGGATCCTATACCTATATCCCCTAAATGTGCCTTTATGGCACGGTGCTATCTGCGCGGGGAACTTTACCTTTTACCTCACATTTATCACAATAAACAAGCTATGTTTAATATACTATATTAAAAAATATAGTTCTGACTGGGTAAAGGCTGTGTAATATCCCACTTTATTTTTCATGATTTTCTGTAAAGTTACTAAACACGATATTTATTGCCATATTATTTTTATATTATATTTTTGGGTCATTTTACATTCCTTTTAGGACACTGATTAGCGAATGTATAAAGTGTTTCTGTCCAAGTCCATCAGCCCGTATGAACGATCAGTGTCTCAAAGCTACAAATTCAAAAATCTGATAGACCTAACAGATAGTAGGTAAACACATCTCTATCGGACCGTCCGTCTGTCTGGGCGTGAGGGACAAGAGTCGATGCGAGGTGAGACATCCATATCACAGAATCTATTGACGCAACATCCGCAAAAATAAACACAATTTTACGACAAAGAAAATTCTAAACAATCCCGGTATAAATTATTTCCAATCCAATCCAAAAGTCGGAAACCACCCATATATTTTCTCCAGATATTATATATTTATTTATTTATTTAACAAATGATGTCACAGAACATTGTTCCATTGAGACATGCATACATTTTGTGCATTATATATGTGCATTACATATATCTGTGCATAACATAAATTGTTTCACTAATTCCTATACAGACGAACCCCTCACCCCTTTCTCCACTGAGCCAGTAGGACTCTTTTGAATGATTGAAATGACAGACTGTTTATATCAACGCTCGGATCATTTGCTACTACTTCATTATAAGTTTTACCCATTTTCCACATCGGAGATATCTTTACATAATTTGTTCTAGCTTTTGGTACATGAAACAAACCGGGTTTCGGTCTGCTTCTCATTTGAGGTACATGATATTGTAATGTAGATACTAACCCCATAGAGTCTATTTTGTTATTTGTAATTTTATATAACGTGCTCATCAAATTAAGATTAAACTTTTCTTCAAATTTTTCAATGTTAAACTGCGATACAAGCTCAGAGTACGGATTGAATTTAGGATATACTTTGTTTTCTCTATACTTTATGAACCTCAAGAACTTGGACTGAATCAATTTTTTTTCTCCTCATATGTTTTTTTTTTTTGTCCAAGGGTTGCCATATTACCGATGTATATTCTACGAGTGAGCGTAGTAGGGAGACATACAAAAATTATTAATATTGATGTACTTTCTAGGTCTTCCCCACATATTTTTATCAATCCTAATTTCTTATATGCTTGGTTAACGATATGATGCATATGCTCTTTAAAACATAGATTTGCGTCATACGTGACACCAAGATCCGTGAATTTAGTGACCTTAGCTATTTGTTTTCCTCTCATCTGACACTGGAAGTTTCTTTTTATTTCAGCGTTTGTTACAGACATTACCTGACATGTATCAAGATTAAATGAAAGTCTATTATTTTCGCTCCATTGTAGTAATCTATTTACGTCTGCCTGCAAATCAAGGCTGTCTTCGTCAGAGCAAATTGTTCTAAATATTTTTACATCGTCAGCAAATATAAGTCAACGTGATTTCGTAATAATTTTCGGGAGGTCATTAATAAAGAGTAAGAAAATGAGTGGGCCCAAATTGGGTCCCTGCGGCACCCCAAAAGGCGTAGGGTATTCCCGAGATATGTATCCTCTATAATTGACAAATTGCTTTCGGTCCATTAGGTAAGATTTTAGCAGCATAATCACTTTTCAGAAATATTAAAATACGATAGCTTCTGAAGTAAAATGTCATGATTTACCGAATCGAACGCCTTGGCCAGGTCAGCATAGAATAATACATCTACCTGTCTCCTTTCGTCTAATTCATAAGCTACAAAATGTGCAAATTCGGCAAGGTTTGGGATTGTCGACCTCCGCGATATAAATCCATGTTACATGGGAGATATAGCCGGTCGTACGTTGGTCATCATTCTCTCGTACAGTATTTGTTCAAACACTTTGCAAAAAAAACTGAGAGAATTTACACTGGCCTAAAGCAATCAACGTTCTTTGCATTTGCCTTTTTTGGGAAGGTATTAACTTTAGTGATTTTCCATTTTGATGGGAAGTTGTGATGTTCTAAAATGTTATTGAATATTATACTCAATGTTTTTATTTGCGGTTCAGCGCACCCCTTGACTACATAGGGAGGAATGATGTCCATCCTCGCTGCTTTTTTGGCTTTCAACATTTTAATTGCTTCCTCGATATCATTCAATTCGATATGCGATATATCGAGTTGGGAAAGCACTCCGGTTTCGCACTTATCTGATTCAACTATAGAGTACTGTGAAGCATCTTTGTACACCGATAGAAAATAGGTAGTAAATGCATTTACAATATCGTGCCCATTGTGTAAGATTTCATTGTTGTATTCAAAAGTATTACTACCTGAATCCCTCTTTTTATTTCTAATATAAGTCCATATATTATTTACATCTATCCTTATGTTTTCCTCCGTCTCACGGATGTACACTTTGCACGCTACTGTTACCCCTTATCTCTTTCCTAAGATTCTTGTATTTCCCTTCATGATACTCTGCGTTGCAATGACCTTTTCCCCACTTTTTGTAATGATATAATTTTGACATTATTTTCCTAATAATGTCACCATTGAACCACACAGGATATTTAGGTACCTTGATGCGTTTCAGTGGTACGCAGTCATTCAAAATATTATATAAAATATCATAAAACGTATTAGTTAGTGTATTGACATCCTCAAGATCGCATAGATTTACCCAGTTATAGTCTGTTAATTTTCGATATAAAGACTGGAAGTTCGCGTTTTTGAAGTTTTATTGAAAATTTACATTTTCTGCTCTAATTGAAACATGGACCATTAATGTAGGTATATGCGGTATTAGGAGATAAAGTGCTTCATCTCTGAGGCATGTTAGATACCCCGTCCGCCATATTGGATTCGCCATATTTGATTTAGCCTTTTTTCAAATGGGAATAGGGGTAAGTAACACACCAAACATCTTTGACAGTTTTCGAGTTCAGGAGAACCATGATTAAGTACGTAATTTTATATTATGCAGACACTCAAAAACGAATAAAAATCCCTTATAAAGGATTTCAAAATGTGATATTTCAGAAAATTTCACGTTATTTCGGTATGACACATGATCCCCTTTCCAATTAAAGAAATAAGCGGATTTGAAGTAGGAGGAGCGGGTATTCTTGGTGCACTCTTTAGTCCAAGACATAATGGTAATGATATTATTGGTTTAACGTTATGCGTTGTCATGAAATTGGGTGGTTCCATGTTTTTGCCTGTTTATACGTTGGTACTTTTTGACACCCCGTAACTTCGAAAGTAATACAGATATCTTAAAACCGGATTTCACCATTCGATTTTTCAGAAAATTTTACATGAATTTGATATGTCATTTGCCTATTCTCATTTAAGAAAAAAAGAAAAAAACTTTCTATCCACTTTCATCAATTCATTCTCATTGTTTTGCGATTAACCTAGAGATTTAGAAAAATATCGTAAAATAACAAAACAGGAGAAGAAAGTAAGGTATGGATGGACACATAGACTCCTACTTACTGCACGTGATTGCATTCACGGTTTATAATATCTGTAGAAATTATATGGGTGTTTCTCTTTCGACTTTCGAATGACCCTGAATTTTAAAGTGGTGACGTGACCGAAACGGTTCGAGCTATAAATTGAAATTTGTCAAACCAACCGGACGCGTTATTAAAAATCTCCATTGGGTCTTTCATTTAATTGTTGTAGTCATTCACGAAATAATTGGATAGATAGTCAAAAACCATAAAATAGAAGCGTAGATAGGTAGACCTATCAAATACTAGCATGGAGCGGTATAAAGTATCTGGATGTGAGTATCCGTCTGTTTATGGGAGGCAATGAATCCAAAGTCAACAATGAAAATATTCTTATACTTAAATATATTGGACTCAATTAAAGCTACGAACATGTAATTTGATAGATATGTTAAATAGCAACTTCCATGGGCGTAACTTGGGACCTAACTTGGGGAGGGGGGCAGGATCGAAATTTTTTCATCCCATAACTAGTGTATTTTTAAAATTAAAAAGTTATATTAATATAAAATCAATTTTTAATTAAACTTTTAAAACCATTAATTATTTATTGGAAAATCGACAAGCCGAATAGAAATTTTAAACACACAGCAAACTTTTGTTGTTATACTTAATTTAAACTTAGGAGATAAAAGAGCATTCTTCTTTCTGGTTGCAAATATTAGTCCTTGGGGGCTTGTTTTAAGGTGGCCTTCCCCACCTGAAAATACTTGTTTCATATGGTACATGTTATAAATTTTAATATTGAAGGAGTTAAGGTCAAACTGTTTCAACAGTGAATAGATGATGATCATGCACATTCGCTCATGCCAGAATTATTTAATATATAGCAAACTGTCCGCATTTAACTATTCAATTTAATATTTTTGATATTTAAAGTAACATCTGGTTATTCACGTGGGAATTTACAAATACAATTGTTGTCAATATTCTTTAAACTGTAATCAAGGGACCCAGGTTCGATACCTGGTGGAGGCCCATAGTGATCCGGATCCCACTTTAAATTGTAGGTCCAGTCCCGATTATCCTATTAGTGTATAAAGTGAGATTAGAACAACAACTTAACAAGATAATTTATACGTCACAAAGCATGAAACTTTTCAGATTCGTTGACTTTCTGCTATCCACTGTGCACGTCCCAGCACTTGAGCCCTAGAGAATAATCGACTTGTATGGAAATTTTCACACGCATATATCTTCCACGGTTTCATGTTATTCCCGGTGGCCGTGAAGAGCAGAACTTCCTCCATGCCGTAAGGACCACACAGTATTTCCAAAGCCCTGAAAACCTGGACAATACCTACTTTATAAATTGGACATTTAACCAATGTAGTACTCTCTTCTAAATTTTGTAATCTTTTCTGTGAGAGGGCGCGACAGTTCGCTCTTTGTATTTCTGCCATTTTTTAAAGAACAAGAATCAGAGCTCAACCATGTATCCACGATGACGTCCAAAGTGTACCTGGAGAGGGGAAGGGGTGATTCTGAATTATGTATCATCATTTTTACTCCTGTATCCTCATTAAATAATAATATTTTTCAAGAAAACTGATCATGTGCTTTGGCCAGAATTTCAGGCCTTTGAAAACTCTGTGCCATGGTGTGCAAAGTATGCAGTACGGTGTGAGGTTGTTTGCATGAATTTAGTTTCATCTAGCACAGTATAGTTAAACTATTTTTTAGCGTGTAAAACACGTCGTGTTATTTTACAATTTGTTTGCAGCAAGTTTTGTCACTCATGTTGAGCAGTTAATACCTCTGGTGCATAATGGTTCTATTATTGCAGAAGAAAACTATAAATGAGCCCAGCAACTCATCAATTCCTCCTCTGTAAACGATATATATTCTTCAAATACAAGTGATAGAAATGCAATAGTTTGGGCTATCTATGTTGAAAAATAATGGTACCCAGCCATGCAAGAAATGTGGGCTTTAGACGGGAATTCCTTCAGTATTTGGAATCATGTGAGACGTGGCATCCCCAAGAGTATCCGTGAGGTCATAAACATATATAGACCATAATACAATTTCGAAGGTGTTTTTATGCATAGCATATTTCGATCTTTATATAGCATATAAATCCGATACATAGCACACAAGTATGAGTGAAGCTTCTAGTTCTAATGAAGCTTCAGGCCTCCCCGATGGCGCAGTGGTAGCGTCCTCGCCTTGTAATCAAGCTGTCCCGGGTTCGATACCCGGTGGATGTACAAAGTGGTTCGGATCCCTCTTTAAACTGTAGGTCCAGTCCCGATTAGCCTTACTGTGCATAAAGTGGACGTAAAACACCCAATCAATCAAAAATGAAGCTTCAGTCTCCTTTCTTGACGAGTTTCGTCGGAGTAAAATTAATTTATAATTTTTGACCTACTGGGTGAGTCTTTTAAAAGGGGCCCCGTGGAAAATGGGCTCCTTGCTTGTAGGCAAGCCTGGTACACTGAAGAGAAGAGCGGGGCAGAGAACAGTCCAGGATATGTCATGTCATGTCATGTTGTCGAATATGCTTGGCACCGATATCCTGGACTGTTCTCTAACCCGATCTTCTCTTCGGTGTACCTAGGTTGCGTACATGCAAGGAGCGCATTTTCCACGGGGCCTCTTTTAAAAGACTCACCCAGTATTAATATCATTCGTTTGTTAAATATACAAAACAGCAAGAAGGCGAAGTATTTAATGCCCAGTAGTTTTGAGTATACAGTTTATTGGTCCTGAGCCTTCGAGGGCAAGAAAGAATGCTCACAGCACCCTGAACTCACGGAGGTTGTCAATAATGTTTTCAACAATTCATTTCAAATTTGGAAAATGTTCTCGTAAATGTTGTTCCTCACACACAAGAAAGTTCTGGGTTGAAACTCATGATCAGTGTTCTTATATTCACACATTCCTGACAGCACATTGAGTTCTGAACTATTTTCTGTCTCTGACATTTTATGTGTGGAATATACCTCTCTTTCACTCAACACCTTATTTTGGGGGGGGGGGGGCGGTTGCCCGCCCTTGCCCCCGCCAAGTTATGCCTATGGCAACTTCTCTCGGCAAAATGTTATCAAATGGTTTGCCTGTTTGTAAGTGAGGGTAAACAATTTGACAACATATACCTGTCGATTGCTCAGAAATAATTGCAAATTGGATTGAAAGTAGTCTTATGTCTATAAGTATTATGGAATAATTGACATGACGATAAAATTGTTTGTCTGTCAATGTGAGTTCAACTATGGATATACTACTTTCTGATTAGTACACATAGCATAGAGCATTCGCAGTTACACTGTAAACACCGCTCTAACTTCTTTTTACATATCTACGACGTGACATAAGCATGAATCATGAACTCATGAAATAAGTGGAGGGATTTTCGGACATGCATGCTTTACTTAGAATTTCAACCTGAGGTCCATAACGCTATGCTTGATCATTTTTACGTACACTGCTGTTATCCTCTCATCCACCAGCCCGAATAATTAAGCAAATTTGCATGTGAAAATTTAAAACTGTGGGTTAACTTTATTCATGTATTATAATTATGGACGGAAAATACATAAAATGTGATCTTCATTGTTCGCTTTTATTCATCAACTATTTGTTTCGTTAACGGTAATGTCGAAGTTGCCAAATTCCAAACATAACTGTGGTACAACTTGCTGCACATGGAAGAAAAATATTATTTAAAGTTCTATGTAAAATGAAATACACTAAGCGTCGGAGTGGTCAGCGCCAGGGGCATGAGTATTCTTTCTGAGTGTCACTTAATCAATTTCGTCTAACCATCACTCATCCTCATCTTCGCGACTATCCAAAAGTGGCAGAAATTCGAAGTAAAATAAACCAAATCAATCAATCAATCAATGAAATATACCAACTTGAAGTTTACAATATATATTTACATGTAACTCGTACATAATCAATTTACAATCAATTGATGGAAATATATTTGCTAATTTGCGGTGATTAGAAGACAGTCAAAAGTTCTACTAATTCTTGACTTTGGTCGTTGAGATGTTCTTAAAACGTGCTCATTAAAATTTTCGAAAGCAGATATTTTGATGCATTAAGGAAGATTCAGACCAAAGCAGATTTCAGAGGAATAAGCAAACAAGAAACAAGTGTCGTTTGAAACGAACATTAAGAAGCAAGCGTGACCTTCCACACCGGGGAGACGGAATAAGCAACTCAGTTGCCTGTAGATTGGGTGACTCTCGGAAAGGTTCGTTTTTTCTATAGTCTAGTTGCACCGTTCACGTGCAGTGAATGCTACTTTGAAGATTGCAAAGAAGATCCAGGTGTTGTATCCCTTGCATTTTGTTGCTTTGGTACGAAACCCTCTGTTGCTTCAAGCAACTTGCTTGTCTCCTGTACGCACTTGTTATTTGTATCCTTTGTATGAAATCTTGGTAACATAAATTTCATAGCCAAGAAAAACCTCGGAGCACTTGTAATGGTCGGATTGAGTATTACTGGTTTTGGAAATATGTTAATCAATTGCTGGCCAGCTACAAGGTGTAGGGTAAAGTAATATGTTTTTCATGTGTGTACTTTTATGTTATTACTGGATGTAAGTGTATGTGCCCATTGGATTGTGCTTTACTGGATATTAGATTCCCCTGTTTTTTATCACCCCAGTGAAGGAGATGTCTTTCCAAAGACCGTTACAGTGGAATTTTCCAACGCTACGGGGTCCACGTCCATGGACGTTTACCCCGACTATAAACATGCCAGTTGGGCTTTAGAGAAAGACAGTGTTTCCCCATCTTTCGACGACGAGGAACGTCTCCTCGAGTTTAGTCCACTTTTGGTAGCTAGACTATTATAAGAATGTAGCATTTGGTTTAAGCCAACACCTGTTTGCTGTCCCAAGTTCCCTTTAGAAAAGTTTTGAATATATGGATATTTCCGTATTGAATAATTGATGCCCAAAAGAAAGAGTAAAGGCGTAAGGAAACGCATTTGTAATGAACGGAATATCATTTCAGCTGAGGGTAGGCCCACAGAGATAGTTTTGCTAACTCTGCGGTAAAGGAAGTGCCGATGGTGTAAGCCATAGGTGCGCAATTATGTTGATTTAGAGCTCTGTTAATTTGGTGTATGCAAGACACACATGGAAACGATATGTAAATATGTATATATATATATATATATATATATATATATATATATATATATAACAACGTATAATAAACAATATAATCCTACTAGGAATGTTGTTGCTGTTGTTGTTGATTTAGTGTTTTAAGTCCACTTTATGCACAGTAAGGCTAATCGGAACTGGACCTACAGTTTAAAGTTGTATCCGAACCACTAAGTACCTCCACCGGGTATCGAACCCGGGACCCCTTGATTGCAAGGCGACGATGCTACCACTGCGCCATCGAGGAGGCCCTACTAGAAATGTTATGATTTGCTGAATTAACTCTAAGAACTACAGTACTGTCCATTTTAAACCGGTTGTTTATTCACTTGATGTACATGCGTAACGAACCAGTGACTAAAAATATAAATTGTTATGTGAATCCCCCTTTCGTATTTCCGGCTCAAATAATCTGCTCGCTTGGCACCCAGGGTGAGGTGAAAGGAGAGATTTGAAGGATTAAATCAGGAAGTAATCCAGAGGGCCGTATAGAAACCAGTTACTGAGGGGCTAACCTTTCAAAGGGGGGGAGGGGGTTGTACTTTCACACACTGATCCTAGGTTCGAATCTTGGGTAATCGATGTGTGTTTGTTCCGTCATCTGTCTCATCAATGCATCCTTCATCCTCATTGTATTATAATTAACCTAGAGAGGTAAAAAAAGGACGCAAAATAACAAAACAGAAGAAAGCAGGGGCGGCGCCAGAAATTTTCGACCGGGTGGGCAGAAGCTCCTTGTTGATAGATTAGGGTGGGCAGTATAAATGTAAGACCATATATAGTATATACGCATATGTGTATGTAAGACGTATGTATCCCTCTCTCTCTTACACTCCCGATTTTCCTCTTACTTCTTTTCCCTTTCCTACTCTTGTTTTCCTCTTTATTGTTTTGTAATATATTCTCGCATCTTGTTCCATTTCCTTTCACTTTGTCTCTGATGGACACAATTATTTCAAGGAAGTGTTTACCCATGCGCAGCCATACCCCAGTCATACATTCTAAATCACATTCTTTCATGCATGTTAATGCAGTGAAATAAATGTGAATTAGGTTTAAGCTTGTGTTGCAAATACAAGGCATACACTTCATTTTATGTATTTGGCGACAATGATGGAAAGTGCGATGGTAGACAATCGTGAAGTTTCTCGTAATTTAAATGCATGTTCCTGAGCATAGTATTTTCATCGTATGAGTTTTTGACTGAGTTTTCTTACTCCTTCGGGGTAACTTCTCTTAGCTTACAAGGTTTGTACACCTGAGAAATCTATCTGAATGTTTGTAGTATTGCGATTGGGTGCCAACATTTGAGGGGCAGGGACAATGTACTTTTTCTTGGTAGAAAAGGCATAGCATAAAAAGGCCATAGTGCGGGGGCAAAAAGTGGCAAAAAGTGGCAAAATTTGGCGAGGGAACTGCATCCTCCACTTCCCGGTCCTCCTAATCGCCGCCACTGAATGTTTGGATTAAAATGAACGTCTTATTAGGAATGATTTAAAACACACACGGAAAACTAATTCTTTGTTCATTGTCCATGAAGTATTCCTAGGCTAATGAAAGGCGATTTTGACAGAATATCACTCACAAACAAGTAAGATCGAAAAATCTGTTCAGAATTGAAGAGATTATTAGCTAAGTTGCTACGTATTCATTTTCTGAACTGTCATGTTACTAATGCGGGAGAAGCAATACACGTATGGTTGGTTACATGAACATATTTTTTGAGGTAACAAAATGATTTAGGACACAAGGAATTCATCGAAGTTGATCACCGTGCCAGTAATAATTCATCTATTTTTCATAATGACTTGGGTTGCATGGCGTGACCATTTCGAACACACTAGAATGTCAACCTCTACCCTGTGCAGCACACCCTCGAAACTTTATTCTTTCAAGGGAACGAGTCCCTGGCGCTTGGAACCACTGCCAAAGTAATAATTTATGAGGGTTTGTATTTTGAGTGTCAGCTTGTGTTTGTTTTCGCCCCTTCGTTACTTTAATCTAATCACCATTGAAACTTATCGTCGTCATTATCAAAATTAGCAGAAAAATGACTTTAACCTTTAAACAGCCAATGGGTCATATATGACCCATGGTGCCGATTACAACATTCACGTGCTTTTAGGACCTTCATACTTGTATGTGAGGTTGTAAACGCTGACATATGTTGAGATAAGACTTTGAAATGTCATGTGGAAGAACCCCCCATCCCCTCCCCCTTTCTCTAATATGCAAATTAGCTAATTTTAACCAAAATGCAAATTGTACATATTGCGTCATATTTCAGCTTGTATGAGAACTAGAACTTGAAACAAGTTTCACTTTGTTGCAAAAGGTCTACTCTTTGAAAACAATGCAAAAGTTTGCGCACTTTTTCCAAAATAATGGGAGAAGAGGGGGCGAACGCTAGATTTGTTTTTCATTGAAATTTGGTGACTTGGCACCTCCCAACCGCGTTTTTCTCATTTAGACTTTCTGAATTGTACACGGTCGCGTGCTCCGATGTTTTTGCTTTCAAACAAAAGTTATCCGAAGTAGATTGCTCAAATAGTCTCCGAGATATACTAATTTAGTCTCTAATATGCAAATTAGCCTTTTTTGTCAAAATGCAGGATTGTATATATTGCGTCATAGTTCAGCCTGTATGAGAACTAGAACTTGAAAAAAGTTTCACTTTGTTGCAAAAGGTCCATTCTTTGAAAACAATGCAAAATGTTGCGCCCTTTTTCCAAAATAACAGGAGAAGAGGGGGGCGAACGCGATTTTTTATTGAAATTTGGGGACTTGGCCCCTCCCAACCCCGTTTTCTCACTTGGGTTTTCTAAATTGTACACGGTCGCGTGCTCCGATGTTTTTGTTTTCAAACAAAATTTATCCGAAGTAGATTGCTCAAATAGTCTCAGAGATATAACGTTTTTCTGAAATAAGTGCAAGAATTTAAAAATCGCGCGCCGAGAGAGGGGTTACTTTCGAAAACCGGCTCGGCTGTTTAAAGGTTAAATATAACAAATCAACCACAACTTACTCTTCCAAAAATGGAGTTGCATTAGTTCATACCTCTTAGAAAGTTGAGATGGTAGTTTCAATTGCACAGCGTTTCATTAATGGATCAAGTCAAGGCAGCTAATTCCGTGAACAATGATGTTGTTTTCCGAAAGTCTCAAATATTTGTCTCAGGCAATCACCCTCCTAAAATGGACGCATCTTCTGTGGTAATAAAATGCCACGTTTGGTGCGAGTTTTTTCTGTATATTTTTCCCCAAAGCCATAACATTGTCGCATTATAATGAAGACGCCCTGTGTTCGACTCCCCACTCCTCTGGTGGAAGCACAATGCACACTGGTTCCACGTTAAACTGTAGGTTTAGTCCCGATTAGCCTATCTGAGCATAAAAGTGGATTTAAAAACAAACTAATAAAATCGTCTTCTGGATACTTCGTGACATAACTTTTTTCTTTACTTCAGCTGCATCTACAGATTCTGTTGACATTTTCGGCTGATTCATGTGGCAAAATTTATGTATGGAATGAGGATTTCTAAATAGGATAAGCCACTCATTAGCAATTGAATAATTCTGTAGCTTTTCCATACATAACTGGTTTATTAAAATTTATTCACTGCAGTATTATAGTGATTATTGTGATTCCTTCTTATTAGTAGAATGAATATAAAGTTGATATTTCGCATACCATATTGATATTTGAAGATAACAAGTATATAAAAATTGTAATGAAATAAAAAAGGGAGACTTCTGGAATTTTAGTGCAGAGCTAATTAAAACTATATTATACTCTCTGGAAGACTTAAACCCGAAGGTTTATGGCTTCAGCAACAGTAGCCTTCCATCTGTCCCTATTCGGGGCAAGATCAATGCAATCTTTTCGATCCTTGCCGATTTCTTTTAGGTCCATCTCAACGTTATCCCTCCATCCTCGTCTTGGCCTTCCTACTGGTCTCTTACCATCAGGTTTCCCAACAAGAATCCTGTAAACTATTTTTTCCTCTGCCATTCGTGTCACATGGTCTGCCCATGTAATTCTTCTTGATTAAATTATTCTAATAATAATAATTAAAAAGTCAAAATAATGTATTGTGTTGCTGGAGGAAGTAACGCTAAGATAATGTTTTTATTTGTTTATTTGGAAATTAATTTAACCATACCCAGGCCGCGATTTATATACGTATGTGGAGGCCCGGAGCTGCAGTCCTCAAGTTCAACCTAAATTCTGATCTAATCTTCATCATACCCTGCATAATTTTGAGCCTCCTAAGCCTACTAACTGCTTTTAATCATGGAAGTATTAATTTGATCACAGTTTTTGTTTCAAAAGCTCTAGTAATTACTTTCACTTTCTAATGACAAAATTGGCTTTTTATGGGTTGATAATATGTGAATATTTCTAGCATAGATAATATTCACAAGTAAAATATGCATGTTATGAACACCAGAATACACTTATTTATCGAATTATTCATATATCTCCAAGTATATGTACTTATTGAATTTGATTGGGTGGGCAATCGGGTGGGCACAGGAATTTTTAGGTGGGCGCTTGCCCACCCGTGCCCACCCCTGGCGCCGTCCATGGAAGAAAGTAAGGTATGGAAAAACAACGTTCCTCCGAATAGAGAATACATTGTTGAAAATATCAAAGAGCTTCTGTCAACATTACAGTGTCGCCGAGAAAGATATAAGAAAAAGGGGGACCGAAATATTTTTTTAGGAATAGTCAAATTTTATTCCCATTAAATATCGCATACAAAATGCATACTTGAGGTAAAAGTTGGTTAAATGAAAATTTTTCTTGTAGGGACAATTTTTCTTGTGGGGACAATTTTTCTTGTAGGCTAAGGTATGTTCATGTACGCATGTGTCAAGCATGTGTACGACCGTGAGGTGCCGCTCCTCCACCCTTGAATTCCTCAAATCCTCAATTGTTTGTTATCATTGTAGTGAACAAAGTTGTAAAATGGTAATCAACAGGGTCCTAACGAGTAGTTTCATTGTGAAGCAATTAATCTTCGTTTTTAAAATATGTTCTAGATTTGTGTTTGAACAAGTTGGAGCTAGGGTTGCAGCTTATCATGTTCTCCGTGGATATCGAGGCATTTAATAATGCCCTGAGTTGTCCTGAAGCACAGCTTCGAACGACATTATGCGGGTGTGTCTACGAAAACCAATCCAGTCAGCAAATCGACCATCAGCTTGTGGATCCACTGTTTAAAATAGTAGCTTTGACACCACTCGCTTATAGCAAGCAACTGAATGTGTAGATATTTGTGCGACATGAAAGCACTGTTTTTGTTGTTGTGGCAATGTTTGTACAATCCAAGATATCGCCAGAGGTTAGAGTAAGTTTAACTTGTTGAAACAAGTTCGCCACTTCTACCCAGTAGAGGCACATAATGGTTTGGATCACACTTTAAACTGTAGGTCCAGTCCCGATTAGCCTTATTGTGCATAAAGTGGACTTAAACACCAAATCAATCAATCAATCAAGTTCGTCACTTCGCCGAAAGAAAAACTAAACATATCTCAACTTACAGCATTTTGTAATCGCGCAAAATAGCGAAAATCCATTTTCCTCCCGCCTTAGCGAAGGCCTTGACCCAATTTTACTCAAATGAATTTTCACTCTAGTCCTCAAAGGTATACAGCGACTGTAAAAAAAATCTACCTAAAAGCTCTAAATTTACAGTAATTACCATCTTAGCAGAGTTGTAAGTTTTCTATTTTGTTCCCGCTCCCCTCAAAAAAGTAAATTTCTTACTGCCAAATTGTACATCTATTGTTTTTTTAGTTTCGATCATTAAGCTCTGAATATTTAGTTTCTACAGAGCGTTGCAAATGTCAAAAATGGGTAAGTAGTGAATATGCATACATACCGTATCAATCCATAGGATTGTATGTTTATTTTATTAAGTCTCTCTGAACGCTTCATGTTGACCAGGGCATTCACTTGTTTTTCTCTCAGCTGTCTCAAGCCTCTTAGGCATGTTTACAATGCATTGTGTTGTGCCATGCAAACCTCCTGAGCATTCAGGAAATAGGTAACACTTCTGGGTTTGGTGTCAGCGGTTTGCATGGTAGCAATTATGATAATAAACACGATTCGGCGATTCGGCATCGAGGAAGAGCTCGATGGCCAGGGAATATAGAGGTGAGACAAGCTGGGAAGTGACTGGACTTTGGGAATTGAGTTGGTAGAGAGAGGAGGTCAGCAAGGCAGGAGGTCGATAGTGAAAGCACGCGGTGGTCAACAAGTTAGAAGCTCACAGAGGACTTCGCTATTTTCATTCAGCTCAGAGACTTCAGTTAGACAGGTAATTATCCTACACCCAGCCATGATACAGGTTCAACGGTTCACAAAATCCAACGAGTTGCCATTGTCTTTTCAGTAGTTTAATTCCTTTGTGTAATTTGTACCTTTCGCATGCCAAGCAATAACTCGTCATGTCAATGACGAGTGGTCTCATCAAGAGGATGAATGATGAGTAGTTTACATCACCCCATATATTAACTGGTTCAGATCCCTTCATTCTATAGAATGACACGTGGTGGAGGTGCGGGGCACAGGGTACACAACATGATACCCCGCGAGGGGACAACAATTCATAACTCACAAGGCACGAGTGTGGTGCAGCAAAGAAAAACAAGTGAATGCCCTGGTCAACATGAAGCGTTCAGAGAGACTTAATAAAATAAACATACAATCCTATGGATTGATACGATACATACATACATATGTACATATAGCCTACATATACATATGTACATATGCATGGATGTAAGGTTAAGTGACGGTTACATCCAATGGCTGGAAGCCCTCTGTTATGCTAAATGAAATGTGGTATGTATCATCAGGAAAGCAGGTGAATATTTCTGCCAAACCTCTCTTTTTGTTGTTGGTGTTGTTGTTTCCTCACTATCATTTCAAGCTTATTTCTTAAAAAATAAAATAATGCGGGTTCAACCTTACTTTACCCATCTTTGCACACCACTAGGTTTCGTGCGAATTCTTCTCTTGTCTTTACAGTTACACATTATTTCACACGCATTTGTTTATGAGAGCTGTGAATTCGTGACAGGGCAGAAGTCGATAGCAATGCTATGAAGAAAGAACAAAGTTCCTTGCTCCTCCAATGTTTGTTTTGCTCTGGTGGGCCTACACAACACTAGGCCCCATCTCATAAACAAGGGTGTTCTAGGAATAACCAAAGAGACCCGGGAATTATGAAACATACATTGTTTACATGAATGTAAAATTAAGTACATGTCTGTAAGTAACTCTAAAAGTATCTTGATACAAAGTTTCGTTGCAGTTTGTGTCGTTCATTACAAACAGACGTTTATTATTATTATTGTTATTATTATTTGAGGCGCACCCTGACTCAAAAAAATTAGTACCTTGGAGTAATCCTCGGGAGTAAGGGCGGCAGGAGTGTGGTGCTGAACACATCACCTCCAAAATCGCCGAGATCAAAAATATGTGCTACCACTTCCCCTAAATTTGCCTCATGCACGGTGCTATATGTGCCGGAAACTTTACATTTTACCTATTATTATTATTATTATTATTATTAAATATGTGAGATATCTATATGCTCTTTTTGGTATTAGTTATTTCTTCGTTATTTTATGTCGCTTCTCTTTGGTTCGATGTGGCTTACAGACTGGGTATTGTTTATCTCTTTCAGTATGGAATAAACATAACTTGATTCGGAAAGCATTGGGTAGCCCACGTCGTCTTCGTGACCGCGTACGTGACTTCATATGCTTAGAAAACAAATGCGGGTTGTTTCCACTTGACCTTGGAAGTGGTGGACTATAATTGTGTTTTGGTTCCATAAAGAATGCAGCGTGCAGTAGAAAATAATTGGAATGTATATTCTTTCAATAGGTCGCCGCAGTACGGGATGAAAGGGAATGCTTCCACAGCTAATTCAGCTTCAAGCCCTGCATTTCCCTCAGTAATAAACAGATAAGGAAAGAAAAAGGGAGAACCCCTGAAGACGCTTATTGCCCTGGTGCCTTTAAAATAAAGAAGGGCGTCAGATCAGCGGAATTTCGGTTCCCCCGTTTTTCTCTTTCACCATCTTTATTGATGGTTTCAATTATATGTATGTACGAGGCACTAAAGCTAAATCTAGTTAACGTCCCATGGATACAGTGGACCAAGATTGTTCCGGCGTTCTTGAAACGAACTTGGTTGTAAGATCTTACTTGCTAGTAATTGAATTAAATTAATGGCATCTGCATTGTTAGTAATAAAAACCGCGGTAGCTCAGCTAGCTAGCGACTACCATGCGAGAGACCCGGGATTTTTTCCACCTGTTCAAGCGGCTCTGGCGCCCGCCCAGCGTCGTATAAAGTGGGTACGTGGAGGATGCTCTGGGAGATAAAGGCGGCCCCACCTTCGGCCGTGATCAAGAAAGTGTGGAGCCCTAAATCCACACCCCGTATACGCCTTCATAGCTTGGTGCAAAGCACAGGGGAACACTTTACTTTTTGTGTTAGTAATGAAACGAAGGTTGGGGAGAGGGAAGAATGTGTTAAGACAGAGAGGAAAAAGAGTGGTATTTTAGGAAGGTTATTAATTAAATGAGTTAAGCAGTGTGCGAATTAAGCGAAGGGGGTGCCGGTGAATTCCCCGCCACAATAAATTTTATCCCATGAAAAGAAAATTATTTTTATCCCTGCCAGGGGTGTTTTTATCCCTTTAAAGAAAAATGGAATTGAAAGGATATATTATTCCATGTCTTAACTATGTAACAGACACAATTGAAAAATCATTTGTCCATTAATGGTCCAGTCATAAGATTTCCCTGTCCCAAAGTATGCAAGTTTCCGAAACTGACAACATCGCCGTGCCGACACAACAGAAACTCAAATTTTCGTGGCATAGTGCTGATATTTTACACTTATTAAATTGTTCACAAGAAACTTGTAGGTATGTAAGATTGGCATTAAGTATGAACTTGGCAATATACAGTTGGTAACGTTTTCGGTGTTAGTAGTTCGATAACTATTTTCGTGTATGAGTTTGGGTTTACTTAGAATCAGGGGGGCCACCAGGAGGTGGGGAAGGGTGCTTCATCACCCCTTCATTTTCTTCCTCACGCCGTCCAGCATCCCTTGTTCAACTTGTTAAACCATGTCATATTCAGCGTAGAAAGGTTTTGAAGTGAGATCGGTATTACTGCATACAACAGGCAAGTCATCGATCTTAATCTGACATCAGGCACGTATCCAAGGGGGGGGGGGGGGCTTATTTTCTGTTTACACTAGATAAAATGAGGCTTTTAGTTTCTTGAATAATGTGATCATAATTTGAGAGGTATGATTATCGAGACAAGACAGAGAATGCTCTATAACCCTCTTATTGTTAATAGCACGTATCCAAGGTGGGGATCGGAAATTTTTCAATTTACTTTAAAAAAAATAGGTTTTTTATCTTCTTGAATAATGGGACGATGACTTAAGGAGAGAAATAATTATCAAGGCAAGACGAAGAATGTTCTATAACCCTGTTGTTCATAATATTGTGTTGTCGCAGCGAACTTGAGCACTATGGAAAGACTTGTCAGATTTGAAAGCTGCACAACAAAGGAAGCGCCACAAGTAGGACGATTCGTTGTAATTTTTAATCTCTGGAAAGCGCGAGAGGGAACGTTCTTGAATAAGAGAAGGAGTCGAACTACTACTGGCTATATTAACGAATCGTTTTCCTGCTGAACGTTCTAGAATATGAGAATATTCAATTTCCCTGTTGATCTGTACAATAAAATCGGTTAATGAGACTTCAGAGGTAAGTGTGACAACTAATACAGTCGATTAGTGATCAGTCAGTGTCCATTGGTGGCTTTATAAGATCTAGTGATTTGAAAATGAAAAGTAACCAAGTCTACTTCTAGTTCCATTTCGGGTCCAAAGATGAAGACAATGACGACAGCGGAACTTTCGGAGCCTCAGTGTAGTGCTATTTCGGGTCGAGGGCTGAAGAGATCGAAGGTCTCTTTCTCTAAAGTTAATATTTCAGCAATACCGGGTATTGGAGCAGTTTATTAAGAAAGAAATAAACTGCACAAATGAACTGAAAAACAAAGTTCTGATTGATGATTTAGTTGTGACCGGACCAAATTCCGTATATGCTGTTTGTAACCTTATATAATAGAAAAATGCATATGCATGTGTGAACCTACAACAGATGGTGATATTTCAGGTATTGGCTTCTTTACACTTGTTACCCAGCAAGCCTTGATGAGTTACTAAGAGTCTCATGTTCCCGACAAAAGGAGTAGCGGACTAACTTTGTGACGACTGGTGTCCAACTGGAGGATATTGCAACATCGCGCTACGACGCCAGGGGTTTCGGTTTCGAATACCGGCCTGGACATGGATGTTTTTTGAGTGTCCATTCATCAATTTCATAATATCATCACTCAACCCAATCTCCGCAAATTAGCCAAAAGTGGCACAAAAGGCGAAGTAAAATAAAGCAGATCAATGAATCAATCACAATTTTTAACACTTGCGAGTGCCTGAATATGCACAGTTTGGTGGGTTTCGGTTTTTATAAGAGCTACAAACATGGGAGGACAAGACACATTAGTGGTGCTCTGGTTTTAATCAGATAGAAATATTCGAGAACTGCCTGCGTTCAGTTCGCAGCCCACAGTTAGAATCTCGCGTTGTCGAGTGGATTGACCATTCCGTGCATGTGTAACAGCTTCGTAAAAACACCCACAGATACCACAGATGTTTTGATGCCTGATGAGAAGAAATGGGCAAACACACATACTCAGATGGTTCCGGCACACAATATTAATGCTTGGAAACAGAGGAGTCGTGTCGTGTTGTAAAAAATGTTCCGATTTCACGTTCTAATTAAAATGGCAGCCTTAAACAGTGGCGACGATTTAAGGGATAGTTGCGTCCCATTTTTTTTGCCTCCTCACTATAAGCCTTGTCTACCAAGAGAAAGTAAATTTTCCTTGCACCGCCCCACCCCTAGGTTTTGGAACCCAATCGCCACCACTGGCCTTAAACAAGCAATTCTGAGGTTCTATCTATACCTCTTAAAAATATATTGTTAGTGTAAGACTGCTTGCTTGTATAGACTCAATTGTTTTATGGGGTATTGTTGCTTTCCATTGTTATGCGGCAATAAAGAGGGTCCAAAATACAAGTTTCCACTGTATTTTTACTTATTTCGGCCCGTAATATCTTGATTAAACAACACTACCCATTTTTTTTTTGTTCGGCATGAAAGCTCACTATTAGCACTCACTGAAATAGCACATTACTTGGATATTGACGCTGTTAATAGATATAACCCTTTAAATATTAAATTATTGCGAAATCCGCAACTTTAGAATTAGGCTTTTCTCAAAACAGCAAAAGGGAAGAGTAAAACTTGGTATGCCATATTGTAGTTGAATATACAACGTAAGTCAAAATGTTGTTCCCTATTTCCTTCATTTCTTATACGAAAGGTAATGAGCTTTTCTTGCATATGTAATTTTTTTGTGGAATACAATCTCAAAAAGTTTTTTTCTTTCTATTCAAGACTCGTAGTTGCGCTGTCAGCCACCAGAAGGCAGTTTAGTAGCAGTGAGAAAAATGGCTACCACTGGACAGCAGAAAGCGTTCTTTATTCTCGTTCAGCGGCATTTCCGAACAAGATTTGTGGTTGAACCGCCTTCTGGCAAGTCAATTAGAAAATGCTACAACATTGGTGGAATTGCGTATAGCAATTCTATGTTGCTCAAAGTTGAGAATACTTTCCTTCGGAAAGTTGGGAACCAAGTTTCTTTCTGTGTGGGCTCTTCTCTCCCCAGCCAGGGAGGGACCAGGACGAAGGAATGCGAGAAGTGACAAATGAGCCAGCCCTGTATCCCTTCGACTGGACACGGTCCATCGTCACCGAACTAATTTAGGTAACATGTGGCAGAAACTGGAGGATCCAGAGAACGTCTAGGGGATGCTGTTCCCACGACTTGGTCAAAACAACGCCGGACAATCTCATTGGGCCAGGGGGACACGTGATCCACCAAAAGCTACAGTTTTTGGGAAATAGTTTGGAAGAGAGGACAGTGCGTGGGGAGACTTGAGATGGACAGTGCGTGACGAGACTTGGAATAGAGAGTGCGCCAGTAACTTACACGGTAGAGGGTGTGCATAAGAGTTCGAACCCGGGACAGTTTTGTGCTATAAGTATACAGTCGTGTGTGGCGATAAGAGCCAATCATGTGTAACAAGTGTATCCTTTTGCTTGTGTAAGTATGTTAGGTTTATGTCTTTATTAATTAAATATGTTAAAATCTATATTTGTTTCCCTTATCTGCAAGATTAAGAAATTAAGAACCTGATCATTGGTGACTGCAACAGGTAAACAAGACCAGGTAATGTTAGGTCGAGCTCTTGACTCATAAATTCCCCTAGCTTCCCTGGCCGAATCCTGGAACGGACCGTTACTAAACTACCAAATCTGTTGTATGCGTGAGCGCATCACTGCAGCCATAGCCGACGTGGACCCTGACATGCTAGGAAAAGTTCTGGCAGGAACTTGATTATAGACTAGATGCCTGTCGTGTAACACGTGGATCACACAGAGAACATTTATAATACGCCAGGAAAAACATTTTGAGTTTTTCAATCTGTGTGTGTAATATCAGTCATTTACGTACCATTACAATGAAATAAATAGACACTGAAATCGGGAACATCATTTTGACTTACGCTGTATGTACTAACACATGGAAATAAAAAAAAAATCATTGGGGCCTCGTCATATTTTTGAGGGAAAAACATCAAAATGTTAAGAAATATCAATGTAAATTATCACACTTCCTTCCCTATAAGAAAGAGGAACAGACTCTCCTCCCCTTCTATGTTCCAAATGGAACAGTCCCTGTCTTGAAAAGTTGTGGAGGAGTTTCAGATTTTCTTTCTTTGATGAGTAGCGTAGTGGTAATGCGACCTCTTTGTAATCAAAGGTCTCCAGGTTTAATGCAAGGTGGAGGTACAAGTTGTTCGGATTCCACTTTAAACTGCAAGACCACAGTCCCGAAAAGCATTTATGTGCATAAAGTGGGTTTAAAAATAAAACTCTACCGAACTCTACATACAGTGACATACCAAGGACTTTCGTTAGCCATCTTTTTGCCACCATTTCCTGCTTTAGACATTCTTTTTACTGGGCCAAAGAGGGACTATGATTCCCTCCACCAGGGTGCCCATCCCCCTCAAGGTCCTGAACGCAGTCTCCCAAATAAAGAATTTCAAGGCAGCAAGCATAAGGATAATAGTCCAAAATTCATAACTAAATTCGATCATCATAACCCCCCAATATTATTTTGATAAATATAGTAACTGATTTTAATTAGGATGCAATAGCCTGTCAAGTGATCGATAGTTATAACTTAAAATGTATATTTTCGACACGCAGAAAGATAGCACATTGATTTCTTAGATAATTTGAAATGTCAGAAAATAAATTATCTGTATGCCGTGTTTTCGGACGGGGAATAGATGTTAAAAAGCCCACAACTTAATGATAAGATAGAAATATATAACTGGGCACACCACTTGCATACGCATGATTTTTCTTTTCGGAGGCGGCCGGAATTGTAAAGGTAGATATTACAAAGCTGCTTCACTGTGTTCTGGGAGAAGACGGGATATAAAATATTTCATAAATATTATTTTTTGCCTTCCTTTTCAAAGTTGTTCAAAGACAAATATCGGGGGGTCGTTTTAAGGGGAGTGTGCTCATATCATTTTGTCCTTTCCAGAGTTTTTTAGTGCTTTCATTTAAATAAATTGATTTTCTCAAAATTTCAGAATTTCAAATTTTCTCAAAAATTCATAGGTAATTGTGGAGCTGCAGCACCATCATCTCCCCCAACCCCTACCCTGCGTACGCCAGTGGGGAAGTTGTCTTAACCAAAACTTATTTGTTCCTATGACTGATTCAATTATCGTTTCATACACAGAGCCGTAGATAGTGAAAAGAGGCAACAAATTATCCTCTTAGGCTTAGAGTAATTCAAAGTAAAAAAAATAAATCTGGATTGTATCTCACGTGTAAAATTCACTTTCTGCGACAAGTTTGATATGCACATCTTACATTACATATTTTCCTGTTGTATCGGCTTCTTTACAATGCGTTAGTATGTAGTATATTTAGTACAATTATGACAGCACAGGGAACAGACAATACAGTAGTATTTTTAATAGAACTACTTCGTTAAAATGGTGCACCTGCAGGAAGAAATCGCACGGGCCAAGTCCTGTGAATAGGCTGGATGGGGAATAAATTAGAAGCACAATTAGTGCAATTTTGCCTTTGGGACGCTCTATTTGTGTGATGGCGCGTTTTCCTGTTGCAAAAGCAATTTTTGGGCTGTTTGGAAAGTGATTCACCTAATGAACTGCGGCATCATCTCCTGAAAATTTACTAAAACATTCAATCAACACCAAGAATATTGGTCGTGTCTGGCAATGTAGCAGCCGACCTTCTTGGCGATGTGAGTAGCACAGCGCACTACGACGCCAGGGACCACGGGTTTGAATTTCGGGCGGGGCATGAGTGTTATTTGTGAGTGTTCCTTCATCAATTTTATCATATAATCATTTATTCTCATCGTCGCGATCAGCCCAAAGTGAAAGAAAAGCGACGCCTCTAAATAACAAAAATGAAATCAAACCGTAATGTAGCTACAGTATAATCCTTCACAATCATCTTATCAAGACCCAAACAGGGATAATTGCGACCGAAGCGAGCGGGAAAATTTTTAAATCTATTCATTTGCATACTTACAAGAATATTACATTAATTTAATTCTGCGTCAATACTTTCAAAGGATGCCGTGCTATTTACTCTTTCCCAACTTATTCTCCATTTGCTCATGGGCGCCAAAAACGAAAAGGGTACATCACTAAGAAATGGAGTGGAAAAGTGGTACAATTTCAAGTGAATGGTAAGACAAGAACTACAATAATCTTTTCGTATATAATATCACAAAATGTGAACCTTGAAAATTGTACAGTTTTTATTTATTTATTTACTTGTGTTGTTGTGACTTCCAGCGCTCTATGCCCCTTTTCTTCAATCCGCTGTTGTACACTGTGCGAAGCACTGCGAGCGAATCGAGCAAGAAAATAATTAGGGCATAAATTAAGAAACTGGCAATAATACTAATTTAATAAGGAGTAAATATTTTCACAAGGTGCTGCGACCTTTAATCCTTCCAAACTCTTCTCTTCCTGCTTCTTCAGCACCCGCTTTGTTGTCTCTGAGCTCGTGGCGCCACCGTACCTGATGCTATGCCAAACCATCTCTCACACCTTCATTATCCTAAAGTGGCAGAAAAGTAACGTAAAATAAGCAATAGTTACATGTGGGCTTCTTATTTAGTAGACGGTGCTCTATTTTACTTCACTGTATTTTCATGCATCAGATGTTTTATTTAGGAGAGAAGGAAGAGAGGCGGATGGCTATGACACCCAGCACAATGCCGCTTAGCGAATAATCCAGAGTAAAATCCACTTTATACCATACGATCATCAAATGGTATGGTGTCTAAATAATGATCATCATACGAATTTTATGCCAAAGCGCTAAATATTGATTGCCCCCCCCCCCCCCCGAACTTCAAAGTTCGATCCCCCTTTACTATGAAAATTCTGTCCCAATCTAAAACTTAGCATTGCTATCCAATGTATGCCCTCGAAACGTTGGAAGCCAACTCCAATTTAACCTGACTGGTAACCCGAGAACACTTGTTCGAATTGTGTATACTTTTTTAAATATTTAAAAAATATGTAGGGTACGTACATGTATTCCATTCAGACTTTTGTTATATTAAGATATTCCAGTTAACGATTTGCTTGCTTATTTTGTTCAAGGAGTCTTGAACAAAATTGTCAACGGGGGAGGAAGGGGGGCTGGAATTAATGGGAAACCAGAAAGCAGCAAGAGCGAAAGACACGAATCAGAAAACATAAACAGAAGCCTGTTAGAATAACGAAATAATACGAAACAGAAAATGTAGTTGGGAAAGTCTATTGTAAACGCAGAGTATGTACACTGAAACAGAAAGAGCTTTCAACAAACGCCGAATATGAGGATAAAGTGGACTTAAAACATACAATGAACATCCTTCTAAGAACTGAAAATCTGCGTTTTACACGTAGGTAATATATCAATTAGTTATGATTGTTGACTACAAAAGTTAAGTGTAAGGCTCAGTCTATAAAATACTGTATATGTAATGTAAATATATGAAACACTATTCTGAAACATATAATGCCTAAAATTATATTCTAAAAAATATGTTTGTATGCCGCAGGAGCGACTATCACTGTGAAATGCTGTGTGATTTGTTGTTCACACAAAACGTTATTGTGCACCATTGAAATTTCTTGCTCATAGTAATGAGTTGGATTAAATCTTACAGAGGAACTGTGCCAGTGTCTCCGGTTGAAACAAATGAAAACGTTATTTGTCGTGCTTTTTGCCAAACAACTGTTCTCACCAAGGATTTTTAAATGTTCATGTGTTGCTCAGTTGACCTTCACTTTTTCATTAAAGGTCTTGTGCGAGTCGTATGTCGGAAATATGAAAAATGAAGAAGGGTAAAAAATAATGAATTTGATAATCTATATTCATCACCAGATGTTATTAGAATTATTAAATAAAGACGATTTCGGTGGACAGGTCGTGATGCACGAATGGGAGAAGAAAGAAAACTTACAGAATGCTGGTTGGGAAACCTAATTGTAGGAAAATTATAGAAAGCCAAGATGAAGATGGAATGGCAATAAATAAGATGCTTATAAGGAAACTGGTAACAATGGAGAAACCTGAATTCATCTTACCCATTGTAGGAACGGATAAAAAGCTTAGGTTGCTGTGACAATAAACTTTCCACTTTAGAGTTTAAGTTCGAGTTTGTGTTTTAAGTCAACTCTATGCACAGTATGGCTAGTCGGGACTGGGCCTACAGTTTAACGTGTGACCCGAACCATTATGTGCCTCAATCAGGTTCGAACCCGGAATCCCTCGATTACAAGGGGACGCTCGCACTTTCCGCTTTAGGAATGCCAGAGAGTTAGTTAATATTTTCTAATTACTTTCACTTTCAAAACTTAAAAGTTCAACAAATCTCGACTTCTGTGGAATAAAAGTCAGTGATATTTGCGTCAAGAAGTGTAACTCAATTAGACGCCCGCGAGAGAGCATGGAAATACGTCCAAAGTGCAAGCATCTAGCATAGGGTACATTCAAGAGGATTGCCATGTCAGTTTGTATCACAAAATGGTCGACAAATTAAGGTTCACTCGGGTTCACCCCTCGTTACCTTTCGACGTCTAAGATAACGGATTCGTTTTTGGAAGTAGGCGGTTGTAATTCACGCGTTAAGCTTAACGCCCACTGAGACGTTGTTAAACGCGGCAACAGAACGCAACAGACGCGTTTCCGGTGTCTCAGCGTGCGATAACCTTTAAGATAACATGCAGACTTCTGGCATGGAAATTCCGTGGAAGCAGACAACAGAAGTTCTGTTGCTTTCTGTTGCCGCGTCTAAGTGGGTGTTTAACTTGAAGTTTCCACCGTCACTTGAGCCAATTGCTGCGAACATATTTCAATTCCTCTTATTTGTTTACCACATTTTCCGTCACTCTCTTACTTTGTAGTCCACGGTTAACCACCAAGTACAAATTGTCAATTTAAGTTGAATGAATTGAGCAAGGACGAAGCTAGCAAACTGCCACATGTGAAACTTGTTTTAATTGTGTTACATCTTAATTTAGCATCGACATTCAATTATTCCCAGAGTTGTTTAATGTAAAATTGTACTTGAGACATCTTGGAAATAGGGTCTGTAAGTTGGGTATGTTATGAATCCTCATGATAATATTTAATTCGGCTTCCCCGATGGCTCAGTGGTAGGGTTGTTCCCTTGTAATCAAGAAGTCCCTGGTTCGATACCCGGTGGAGGCATACATTGGTGCAGAACATAGTTATAAACTGTAGGTTTAATCCCGATTAGCCTTACTGTGCATAAAGTGGACTTAAACCATCAAATCGACCTCTACGTACACACGTAATGTGCTTGCCATTAACTTCATTCCTACTTGATACTTCCTACCCTCACATCAGGTTAGCGTAAGGAAATCATTTCCCCTGACGTAATCAATCCCAAACACTCCTATCAAAATGAGAGCGCTTCATAGGTGACAGGTTAGCATTTCACACGTTTCCCTGCCCCACCCACGCGACCTATAAATCTGTCGACCTTGAGTTTATATGTCGACATCAAGTGACCCAGCAACGAAAGATCCAGCGCGAACGCAGCTCGCGTGACGCCACTTTCATTCCAATGCAGTGGCGCAACCACAGGGGGCAGGGGAGGCATTGTCCCCCCAACCTTGGACGGAAATGAGTTCTTGAGGGTACAAGGGGGGCAAACATTGACGGCCAAGTGTAACTGCAATTACCGCCCACAACTTGAAATTTTATTCAAATAAAAATACTATTCGCAAAATTTTCTTGATAGCTTCGCTCGCATTGCCTGCTTTCTTAGTCTTCAGTACCGTAGCTAGGGGGCGGTGGGAGTCTGCCCTGAGCGCCGAACGACTTGAAGGAAAATAAGTTGTAAAATTGATTGATTGGGTTGTGGTTGTACGTCCATTTTACGCACAGAAATGCTAATCGGGACTGAACCTGCAGTTTAAAGTTGGATCAGAACCACTGTGCCATGTGCCTCCAGCGGGTATCGATCCCTGGCCCCCTGATCACAAGGTAACGACGTTATCATTATACCATCGAGGTGCAGGGGCGGCGCCAGAAATTTTCGACCGGGTGGGCAGAAGCTGTATATTCATAAATTAGGGTGGGCAGTATAAATCTAAGACCTTATATGAGTTTTACGTGCACTCATACTCGTCCCCCCTCCAACATATACAGGGTGTCCTAAAACAACTTCAACAACGGTTGGATGCTGATAAAAAAACAAGAAACTTTTCCTCATACTCATAACCTCGAAAGTGCTTAGTTTCTGATATATGAGCGCTGAAAATCTAACCTGTATGTACAGTTACGGACACTTCTGGGTTATAACAATCCCATTAACTTTCAATGCAATCATTACAACCCAGAAGTGTCCATGACTGTACGTATACAACCCAACTCACCAAACGATCGCTCTGACGTAACTTCGAGGCACGCGTAACAAGATTGCCACTTCAATTGAAAACAACAAACTTGGGAGTTTTACCTGGCAAAATACAAAAGAATAATTATACTTGCGATGTTGTAAGCATAGGTGCGCCCAAAATAATTTATTTGGGGGTCCCTTAAGGGAAGTTTCAGTTACCTATCTGGACATGACTAGCCTATAGTCGTAACTTCATGTTATTTTCACAGAAACTATTAAGTATATGAACATGAAATTTTAATATTATAGAATGAGCATTTGCTATCACTTTAGCACAGGTTTTACTATCACCGTGTCGATATTTTAATAATAAAAGTAAACAATTGAAAATGATAAATACAAGGCAATATCTCTACAGGTACTATCAGCTGAATCACTCTCACGAAGTACATCTGTAGGTTCAGTTTTACCATGTTTTCTAATGCACATTAGCCTACTTCATAAAATATATTGCTGTACCTGGTCACTGGATAGTTAATGCCATGTGTTACATGTCATTTTAAACCGTAGAATTCAGATGTAAGCAAAACTCTGAAAATTGATACACTTGTCATTGAATGAGAAGGAAGAGAGCATTCATGAAAGTCTTTGAACATGAAAGTCTTATTGGAAATGTTAGAAGGTTGCATTAACAAACAAGTCGGTCCTCGGGAAACTAATATTTACGGTCCGATATGTGAAGGGGCTCTGCGATTTATCAAGGAAAAAATAATTTATTTACTACGTGATTACTGATTACTATAGTAAAGGAATATCACATTGTTTTGTGGAGAGGGAGAGACTCAGAGAGAGAGAGAGAGAGAGAGAGAGAGAGAGAGAGAGAGAGAGAGAGAGAGAGAGAGAGAGAGAGAGAGCTGGTGATCTCAAATGAAACGAAATTCCTTATTTTTTTAGCACTGATATTATTTTCATTATTTTAATGGTAGTTGAACATATTTTCTTTATTTTTTAGAAGACATTTGGGGTAGCCAGGTACCTATGGCACCTCCGTGTGCACACCTATGCCTTGTAAGAAGTATTTACAAACTGGCCAAGACAAAGAATTTCCAACATGTACGGACTGAAATTCAAGACACTTTGTTCTAAAATGTCCCCGTCGTGTTTCGAGTGTCGTGCAGTACCAATAATCGTGAATCGCGAGATTCACTTACGACATGTTGATTAAATGGACGAACTGAGAAATGCAAACATAGTGTTTTCGCCACCTTGTTTTGTTTCACACGCAGACTGTTATTTATTTATTTCTAAATGGCTAATCGAGTCCCTCACCTAATACGGGGGCAAACTGTGACCGATTACTTTGGGTCACGTAAAATAACGCACACGTAGGACGAAAGGGTGATTACGAGGAACAGGAATAGTGCGTAGGAAGAGTGTTGGATTACAGTGAGCGTGTTTTGCATAGTGTCGCAATAGAAGCTGTAGCTAGGCGGGTAAGAACTTGAATGCTATTTGTTAACATTGCATGGTGTGATTATGCAAATACCAATCACAGCCTTAGAGTTGCAATGGGGTGAGTGATGCAAAATGAACGAGAACAGTGCGGTTGGTAACAGAAAAGGCGTAACATCAACTTTCTCGGCGTGGAAAGATTTTCCTCGGTTGGCAGTAGTGCCTTCGGACGTCGCGTTGCGAGTTCCCCGCGATTGATCAAACTTTATCCGGGCGTCGCGAAAATACTTTTATAATCACACATCACATTCTCTGGCATAAGAACATCATAAGAAGAAAAGTTGATACCACTGTTTATATTGAAAAATGTAGTGAATATTGGAGTTTAAGGTTTATTTTCAAATACAAGGTAAAAATTAGATATTAGTGGTTTATTTCGTTTTGTGTTAATCTTTTCACAGTACGCAAATTAGCTAACTTAAGACTTGCGAGTGACTGGTCGGTCTGGTGCCATAAACCCAGAGCTCGCAAGCCGAATGAGGTTACTGCAATCAAAGCAAGAGTAAAATCAGAAATCAAGTAAGCAACCACAAAATTGAAAAAGGTTGAAATTGGTGCCGAAACCCGGGAAAGTTAGTTTTAATCTAACTAAATTTCTAAATTCTAAATTATCCAAAATTTACTTCTAAATTTTCTAAATTCATCGGGGAAGAGCCTTACATTTCCTAGTGATTGGATAAACTGTGAGTTTTTGAGAGGAGATAAATAGTTTTGATTGTTTATATCTGTGTTGACCTTGTTGTGCTCGATCACAGCTGGAGGAAAATTGACGTTGTGCATCGACTAGCCAGGGGAGCGTTATGTTTTGTTGTTTTTTTTTGTCCTGCGTGTTGTGGTGCTGTGTTTAATTAAAAAGAAATGGCTAGAAGAAAGTCTGTTGCCCCTAAATGAAGAGACGACGCCCCTGAAGTTAACTGGACATTACTTTAGTGTGTTGTGGGAAGATGCTGAGCGAAGGTGGAAGTATAGAATGTAGTGAGTGTAAACTTTGGAAGCATAAATCATGTGAAAGTATGACTGATGTTGAGTTCGAGTCTTTTGTGGCGCAGAGAAAAATGAATCCGTGGGGGAGGATGTAGTGTCGGAAGATCAGAAAAGGGATGATATGACTAATGCAAATGTGATGGAAATGCTCCGACGGTTGTTAGTGAACTCCGAGAAAATGGATGCGAAATTTGAAAAACAAAACGAGAAGTTAGAATGTATGGTGAAACAAAGTGAAGAAGATAAGAGTGAAATGATCGAGCGTTTTCAAGTGTTAGAAAGTAAAATAGTTAGTGTGGAATGTGTTAGGGAAGAGTTGTGGTTGCATCGTGAATGGTGTAAGGAGGCGCATGAAGAGATGAAGAAAGAAATTGGAATTGCAGTGGCAAAGTCAGAAGGAAAATTAGAGATACAAGTGGAAGAATTGAGTAATGTTAAATATAAGTGTAAAACAAATGAGGTGACCTTGAATTGAAATGTGATAATCTGCGAAGTGAAAATGAATTGTTGAAAGTGCAACAAAGAGAGATAGAGAAAGAGGTTTAGGTTATTTCAAGAAGAATACTTTTGTTAGAAAGGAATAACGAAGAAAGTGTTGAAGTGTTTGAAAAGAAATTGGAAGAAAGTAAGAGAGAAACACATAACAGAATCGATGCTCTTAAGGAAGAAGTGAAACGTTTTAAAGGGTTAGTTTTTGAGAGAAATGAAGAAATGACGGATGAAAGTGTAGAGAAAGCTTTGAAATTTGCCGGTGAAAGTAGGGGTCGTAGAGATAGACGTAGTGTAGAAAAGTCTAGGGGAAGTGTTGTTAAACTACCAGTACGAAGGGTGATTAAGAAAGAAAGAGTGAGTGATAGTGACGAAGAAAGCGAGTCGTCTCGTAGTGATGAAAGTGATGAGGAAAGTTTGAAGAAAGGTGCTAGGAGTAAGATACATATTTCCACGATTGCCAGCTCAGAGGACTCCGATTCCTATCATAAGACCTATCGAAGGAAGGAACAAAGAAATAGAACAAAGGAAAAGAGAAAGCAAGAGAAAGTAAAGGAAATCCCTATGAAGTATAGTGATATAACAAAGTTGAAAAAGTTCTCAGGTGAAATGGACGACTTGCTACAGTCTGAATTCTTGCAAGATCTCGAAGAAAGTTTAACTTTAATCGGAGTGAAGGAATATCAATACTTCCTTTTGTGTTAACTAAGACATCAAAGTTATGGTTCTTAGAAACTAAGTACAGTGATTATGAGCACTTCAAAAAGAAGTTCTTAAGGAAGTTTGAATCTGAAGATGTGAAATCTACAAAATTGACAGAGATATTAACGCAAAAATTTATACCTGGACGCGGAAAAGCGTTGGAAGAATTCTACTGGGATAATGTGAGACAGTTGAAATTGCTACAATCTTCACTTTCAGAAGACAAGTGTGTTAGTTTGGTCGCTAATCAGTTACCTTTTAGACTAAGAGAAATGTTGCTGGCAGCAAAATGCAAAACTTTGAATTCGGCCGCAGACGTTATAAGAAGGCATGAAATTTTGTGGGCTGGACAGAAAAACTCAGGACAAAGAATGACAGAAGAAAGAAGAGGGGAAGTGAGAGGAGCCAGGCAGAATGAAGGGAGATATGCTGTGAGGAACGTAGAAGTCAAAAGAAACACTAGAAATTTTTATGGACAAAATAGAATAACTAAACTGGGAAATAATGGAAGTGTAACTACTAATGTTAGAACAGCGCCATTTCCTTACCAAGGGCGATTTACACAGCAAGCTCGTTTCTCGCCGACACCTCGAAGAAATGAATACTTTGCGAGAAGACAGGAAGATCAAACTAGAAATAGTTTAGCAAATAGGGAAGGAAATGAAATTACCAGAAATGTACCGGTTAATGGCCAATGATTTAATAACTCTACCGCAAACCGTACTAGTTCAAAAAACTAGTAATGGAAGAGTCACGAGATTGTTCTCGGATAGTGGCTGATAAAATAAGAACCGAAAATAGAACTGATAACGGACAGGCGATAGTAAATCAAAAGTTTATTTACAGTGATGTAGTGAAAAATAGTAAAAATAACCCCGAGAAAGAAATTAATGATATATTAGTTGTGAAAGCTGAAGTTCATGAGCCTCCATTGAGGGAGAAGTTAGTAACTAAAGTAGGCGAGTTGAAAACATTTTTGGAGGAGGTTAACAATAAGGAATTGTCTCCTAGTGATTTGTGTAGTGAATGTGTTCCTAATTTTGAGAAAGTCGGGAATAGTCTTCGTATTTTACTAAATAAACTGGAAAATGGAAGTAAAAGAAAAAGTTGCACCTCACCAACTATAATTGACTTCAAATCAAAGAAATCAGTGGAAGATGAAACTCTGACTAAGTTTAAAGAAAGAAAATAATAAAGTGGGTTTTAGTGCTAATCAGAGCAAGAATAGTATACAAAGAACAGCAGTGGAGAAAGTTGAGAACAAATGTGTACTTGAAGATTATGAATTTATGGGAGACAGTCAATTAGTGAGATTTACGAACGTTGTGTTAAACAGATCAGTGAAATTTAACGGAGAAGGAAGAAGATATGTCGGTGTGTGTGAGAGTGGGTGTAAAGTTGACGACTTGTTACAAAAATTAAGGAAAATAGAGCATAGCATCAAGTTCGATAAAGTGTTAGTTTTAATAGGTAAAAATGATGTCTTAAAAAGAGGAAAAAAGGAAGTTTTTAAGAAATCCTACGTAGAGTTAGTAGACTTATTGGAGAATAAGAGTGAAGAGATTGTTTTGTGTACGGTTCCTCCTGTGCCTGCAGTGGCGAATGATAGCAGTTATGATCATTGGAAAAAACTTACATTCTTTAACAGAGTGATTAAAGAGTTGGGAAAAAGAGAAAAAGTTCAAGTGCTCAGCCTAGATACTTTGTTTTTGAAGGATAACGGAGAAATTAACTTAGATAAATATGAGAAGACGATGGGAAATGGTTATAATTATCGACAAGACTTGGTGCATTGGAATGAACTAGCAATGAGAGAATTTGTAATGCTTTTTGAAAAGATTTTATTACAAGTGTGTGAAATTGACGTGAGGTGGTATGAAGATTTAGTGGATGAAGATTGTGCATTTAATGAAGAAATTTTGAATAGTTCGGCTAACAGAAAAAAGATTAAACATTCAGTCTGCGTGAAAGCTAACGTCAATGAACTTCAAGTGACATGCTTAGTAGACACCGGAAGTGTGATTTCGATAATGTCCGAGAAGACATGGAAAAAGGTCACATCTGAGGTGACAAGACCTTCATTAACAAAAGTAGATAATTTAATTTTGATTGACTACACAGGAAAAAAGAAATCTAGGGTGCTAGAAAAAACGGTGACTATACTTAACCTGGAAGGAGCTGGATTATTGATGGAGTTTGTAGTGGTTAAAGATCTAAATCTACCAGTGATATTAGGAAGTGATTTTTTGTTTACGATAGAAGGGGTGTTAGACTTTCAAGAAAAGAAGATGTTTTTTAATACAGAAGTTGGAAGAAACGTTATTAAGTTTTTACCCACACAACATGAAGAGGAAGAATGTGAAAAGGAAGCCAATGTGAGTCGCGTACGAGTGGAGAGAGATGATTGTTTGAAATATACTGAGAGAGCTGAAGTGTTGCCAACTGCGAAAGTTAAAGACCAAAGAGATGCTACAGTGAATGATTTGTGGGAACGAATACAATTTTCTGAAGAATTAACTAGTAAACAAAAGATGGAGTTGTTGGATGCATTGTCTCCTCTAATAGATGTTTTTTCTGATAGACCGGGCACTTGTAATAAGTTTACATATGACATCAAGTTAATAGACGATGAACCAGTTGTGGGAAAATTCTATTCTGTACCTTTTGCATTGAAAAATGAAGTGAGAGGACAAATTGAAGAGTGGCAGAAAGATGATATTGTAGAATTGGGTCACTCACCATATTTAAATCCACTTTTGGTAGTGCCTAAGCCTCGAAGTGATGAAAAAAAGAGTTGGGGTAGATTTTCGTGCAACCAATCAAAAGATAAGACTAGAACAAAAAGAGAGTAGTTAAATTAGATGAGATTTTGTTAAATTTCAATGGAAAGACGTATTTTACCTCTCTTGATCTGTCTGCAGGTTATTTTCAGATACCACTTACAGAAAATAGTAAGGCATGTACGGCATTTATTTTTGAGGGGAAAATGTACAAATTTAAGAAATGACCTTTTGGAATTACGACAGGCGTTTCTGCCTTTACTAGTGCTTTGAACCATGTTTTGGGAAATGTGTCAGAATTTTGTATAATATATGTTGACGATTTATTAAATTTTGATAGTACTTTTGAAGAGCATGTAAAACATTTGCAAATTGTATTGAAAAAATTGCACGAAGCTGGAATGACAGTTAAGTTAAGAAAAACAGAATTTTGTAAGAAGGAAGTTATGTTCTTAGGACACCTTATCTCTGGTTCTGGTGTGAGGGCCAATCCTATAAAAGTAAAAAGCATTTTGGAATTGCAAGAACCTAGAAATAAAAAGGAGATACAGAAGTTACTGGGAAGTTTCACATGGTTGAAGAGATTTGTACCTAAATTTTCCAATATTATAGCTCCTATAGCTGTTTTGTTGCATAAAAATAAGAAATGTCAATGGGGAGCCATAGAACAAGCAAGTTTTGATAAAATGAAAGAGGTAATTGCTAATGAAACCATGTTATCTCACCCTAACTTTAACAAAAACTTCTATATTAGTTGTGATGCATCTTCAGTCGCTATTGGTGGTTATTTGTTTCAAATGGAGGGTGAAGGTAAGAAGGTGATACACTATGTAAGTAGAAAATTGACTAAAGCTGAACAAAATTACAGCATTACTGAATTAGAATGTCTAGCAGTGTTATTTTGCATAAAGGAATTTGAAATGTATATATCAGGTCTGGAGTTTGAGGTTTTAACTGATCACAAAGCACTACAATGGCTGAATTCCGCTAAACACTGGAATCTGCGATTGTGTAGATGGTCGTTAGAATTAGGAAAACACAAATTTAAAGTAACTTATGTTAGAGGAGTGGAAAATAATTTGTCTGATTTATTGTCAAGAAACCACCCGGAATTTGAAATAGAAAAAGTGTTTGTTAACACAATTGGTAACTTGAAACTTGAAAATTTTCCTTTGTCTAAGGAACAATTAAAACAGGCGCAACGGGAAGATGAGAGATTGAGGGAAATCATTAGTATTTTGGAAAATGTAGATGGAAATGTTATGAGATCAAGAATAATAAATGTAAACAAATTTTATAAAATAGAAGAGGGTGTTCTGTTGACTAGAAATTACCATTTTCTGGAAAATTGGAGATTGTGTTTGCCAAAAATTTTTGTAGCTGATGTGATGAAGGTTTATCATGATCAATGTGGACATTTTGGTGTTGATAAAGTAGTAAATAGGCTGATAAAATCATTTGTTTGGAGAGGGATGAGAAAGGATGTGAGAAATTGGATAAATGACTGTGTTATCTGTGCTAAAACTAAACCAGATAAACACCCTGTTAAAGCCAAATTGGGTATGCATGTCATTAATACCGTAAGGGAGCAAGTATTTGTAGATTTGCAAGGCCAGTTGCCTACTGGGCCTCGTAGAGAGAAATATTTGTTAACAGTGTTGGATGGGTTTTCTAGGTATTTAGTAGCTTGCGCTATACCAAACGCTACTACAGAGAAAGTTCTGGATAAGCTGGTTAATTGTTACTTTGTTCATTTGGGTATACCGAAAAGATTGATTTGCGAAAGAGGGTCTTGTTTTATTAGTAAACAGTTCAAACAGAAAATGAAAGAGTTTGGTGTTGAGATATATTACTGTAGCAGTTATCATCCTAAAACCAATTTAGTAGAACGTGCTCACCAGGAGATTAACCGACTCATGAGAATATATTGTGAAGACATGCATAAAGATTGGCCGTTGTATGTTAGTACAATTGTTAACTTGTTGAATTATTCCATAAATGAAACTTTAGGAGAAGCTCCTGTCTCAGTACATTTAAATGAACAGATTGATGGAAATTTGAAAGCTACATTTGGAATCGAAAATGAAATTAATGTCAACTGGAGTAATAAACTAAAAATGGTGAAAGTCAAAACTTGTGAAAAAAGACAGAAATTTGTAGATAAACATGCTGAAAAAGAAGTAGGTAGAACTGAAATTGTAGAAGGTGATTTAGTATTTTTGAAGACTCATAAGCATAGTTCATTAATTGATAAAAAGATTGCTAAATATTTGACTTGTTTAGAGGGCCTTATTATTGTATGAAACAAACTAGAAATGGAGTTTTTGATCTATTGGATTGTGATACTGAGGAGTTGGTAAGTGACCAACATGTAGAAAACCTTAAGTTATGGAGATGTTCAAGGGAAAAGAAAATTGAGTACTGTAAAAAATTGAATGTTACCAATGTAGTAGGTTAGGTTTTGAAAACCGAAAAATACTTTTAATTTGAATTTAGAAGGTACTAAGTTTTAGAGCTTTCAATGACAATTTAATGAATATTTAGTAATTAGTTGATTAGAAAAGAAAAGTGTACTGTAGTTGCTTGTATAAATGTTAATATGTTTAAAGTTTAATTTTTAGGATAAGCATGTTAGGTTTTTTTCAAGTGTAATGAAAGCAAGGGTGTTGTCGAGTTATTGTATGTAAAAAAAATGAAAAAGATAATTTTATATTTTATATAAAAATTGGAATATAGGTTCCTATGTATTTGTTATATTATTGGTGTATTTAGAGAAATGTGTTTCATAAGAACTTGATATGTTATTATGTATTAATTATTGTTAGGTAACAGTGCACTCCTTCAAAGGATAAAGGATGGAAAAGAAGGGATTTACCTAATATTGTATAATCTCTTGTACTTTTATATTATCTCTTGTACTTTTATATTTTGTGCTGTATAAAATAAATGTCAAATTTAAATATAAATTTTGCCAACACAATGTGGTGATAGGGAATGATGATGCGTGTGTAGTGATTATACGAGGAGTGTTCAAAAAGTGAATGACCAACCGAGGAAGTTAAGTGATCAAAGTAAATAGAACTGATCATTTAGGACCAACCTACTGACATAAAAATTCCTCATTTGACTCGAAATTTTTATTTTTGCCCAGGGAGGGGCAGATTGTGACCGATTACTTTGGGTCACGTAAAATAACGCACACGTAGGACGAAAGGGTGATTACGAGGAACAGGAATAGTGCGTAGGAAGAGTGTTGGATTACAGTGAGCGTGTTTTGCATAGTGTCGCAATAGAAGCTGTAGCTAGGCGGGTAAGAACTTGAATGCTATTTGTTAACATTGCATGGTGTGATTATGCAAATACCAATCACAGCCTTAGAGTTGCAATGGGGTGAGTGATGCAAAATGAACGAGAACAGTGCGGTTGGTAACAGAAAAGGCGTAACATCACCTTTCTCGGCGTGGAAAGATTTTCCTCGGTTGGCAGTAGTGCCTTCGGACGTCGCGTTGCGAGTTCCCCGCGATTGATCAAACTTTATCCGGGCGTCGCGAAAATACTTTTATAATCACATATCACATTCTCTGGCATAAGAACATCATAAGAAGAAAAGTTGATACCACTGTTTATATTGAAAAATGTAGTGAATATTGGAGTTTAAGGTTTATTTTCAAATACAAGGTAAAAATTAGATATTAGTGGTTTATTTCGTTTTGTGTTAATCTTTTCACAGTACGCAAATTAGCTAACTTAAGACTTGCGAGTGACTGGTCGGTCTGGTGCCATAAACCCAGAGCTCGCAAGCCGAATGAGGTTACTGCAATCAAAGCAAGAGTAAAATCAGAAATCAAGTAAGCAACCACAAAATTGAAAACGGTTGAAAAACCCCTTACTAAAAATAATGAATGGTAAAAGCTCTTGCAATAAAATGAAAAATATCGTTTAAACATTAATTAATTCGCAGATTAAAAGTAATACATAATAACTTAAATCAATCCGATATGAATAAGGGTGTCACTACATTATGTGTGCATTCCGAGCGCCCAATACAGCTCAGCGTTTGACATAAGTATGAATAATGTAATAATTGGCAAAATTTAAAGAAAGCAAGAACCCGGGTATAAATCAAATTCTTAGTCCATTCTGCATAATATTTACCTAAGCTAAAGAAGGACATTTTGGCAAAATATCACCGAAATGTAATAAATAAATAAATAAATAAAATTGTATGTATTATGTTATGAAGCACAAAGTTCTAAAATGTTGTCCCTATTCTATGTTAGTTAACCACAAGAAAAATCACATGATTACGTAACTGATACGGAAAATGTACCTGTAAGAAGATATTTTGCCTCCCTGATGGCATAGTGGTAGAGTCGTCGCCTTGTGATCAAGGGGTCCCGGTTCAATAACCGGTGGAGGCACATAGTGGTTCGCACCCCACTTTAAACTGTAGGTCCAGTCCCGATGAGCCTATCTGTGCATAAAGTGGACTTAAAACAACAACTCATGTAAGAAGATTCCTAATACGGTTGCTAACTCATCAAGTCATTAATTCTGCAGCTATTTTTCAAACCTACAGAGCTGTTTTATCAAAATCTGTTTTTGTGATTGCTTCTTATTAGTAGAATTAATATAAAATTATTATTATCTATTTTGGATACGATATCGAAATTAGAAGATTACATGTATATAAAATCGTGATGTTGAAAGGGACATATCAAATTACCTCTGTCTTAGTATTTCAATATAGACCTAACTAAACAACTTTGTGTGTTGCTGGAGGAAGCAACGCGAAGAAGAGGTTTTTATTTGTTTAACAGATCACCTTAATCATACCCAGGCCGGAAGCCCGGAGTTGACAACATCCAGCAACTCCACTCCAGCCCTTCTACACTCAGTTTCAGTTACAACTTTTTGGCCAAGTTATGGCAGACAGTTAATTATATTTCTATATTTTTGCCACATTTCAAGTATCTATTTCTTTTCATTATGTGGCACATTTTCAAAGCAATTTGATGCATCATCCCTGTGAAGGTCAGAAGCTGCAGCCCTTATGCCCATAATCCTGTTCTAATCTTGATCATATTCTGCACAATTTTGCTCCTCTCATAAAGCAAGCCTACTGGCATACTAAGCATACAAGTGGGCATTAGATCACATTTTTTGTTTCAAAAGATTTGGAAATTCCTTTCGCTTTCCAATGATAGAATTAAGGAAGTTGAAAGAAAAGCTTAAATTAATCCCATTCAACTTATTATTTACTCTGACTTTTGTAAACCTATTCACGAAATCAGTGTTTCGGCAAAGGACAACATAGCTTTTTATTGAATGATAATATGTGAACTTGTCTGTAATATAGATAATATTCACAAGTAAAATATACATGAAGTGAACACCATAATAAACTTACTTCTTAGACCTTTCGCATTCTCCCAAGAGTATATATTTATTGAATTTGATTGGGTTGGCACAGCAATTTTTGGGTAGGCAATTGGCCATCCGTGCCCACCCCTGTCGCCGTCCCTGTCCGGGAGGCACAATAGTTGTAAGAGAGAGAATGCATTGGCGTCTCGTGAAATTGTTTGAGCCCTATTAAATCAATATTGATTTCAGCCTGCAAAAAAAAAATGGATCCAAACATTTTCTTGCTCGCTTTGCTCGCAAATTATCATTGTTCTCTGTAATGCATTGTAAATTACCAGACAGAGAAACAAGACTTGTCTTAATTGATTTTGTTATAAATGCATGAACAATTGTTTCGAGGAAAGGGAGCGTGCACATTTGAGAGACAATTTATGTAATTTTTGCTGTTGCTTTATTGTGAGATGGGTGAATTGGTTGCTTAATGAATTTAAATAATATACGTTGTATATAATATGTATTAAATAAACTTTGAATATGCACACAATTTAGTGTCCACGTCGCTCCATGTTGCATATATCGTCGGTGAAGGGGCGAAGTGGCGTAACTCTGAAAATTGCGTTTTTGAGTTATGACTACCTCCTCTGTTACCTGTCAAAATTTCGTGGCTGAATTCCCACTGGTTCCGGAGATTTAAGCACCCTGCAATTGGCGTATCTGCAAATTTTCTGCATAAAAAAATCTGCGAAGTTTCTTCAGTGGCTGCTAAGAAATGAAGGTTCGTACTGGCGTAAGCTTGTATCGGGAAACAAGATACAGGGTAGGATTCATAAGTAATGAGCCTCACTTTATACTGACGCGTGCGCACCCTGCAGCGCACTCCGCTTGACATGAACGGTGGTGGTGGGTGTTGGCTTCGCAGCGCAACGCGTGTCAGTTGGCTCCCAGCTTTCGGAGCGGTAGCATCGGCCTTAACAGTAGCCCCTATACGGTGGTGCGTGACACGGCGATATGGAAAGTTCGTTAGAGCAACGCTACGCGATCAAATTTTGCGTCCGGTTGGGCAAGTCTCCTTCCGAAACGGTCACAATGCTTCAACAGGCGTTTGGGACTGAGTGTCTGTCCTCTTCTCAAGTCAAAAAGTGGCACAAGACTTTTCGTGAGGGCCGGGAAGAGGTGACTGACGAACCCCGGTCTGGACGCCCGTCGTCGGCCCGAACTGACGTGAATGTGCAGCGAGTGCGTGATTTTTTGAACACGGACCGGCGTTTGAGTCTCTACCAAGTAGCTGAAGCCCTGAACTTATCGGAGACAACGGTGCAACGCATTATTACCAAGGACTTGCACATGCGGAAAGTCAGCGCGAAACTGGAAGCTTCACCATGATAACGCCCCCAGCCACACAGCCTTCATCGTCAACGACTACCTGGTCCGAGTCAACGTTCCTGTGGTACCCCAGCCTCCCTACAGTCCGGACTTGTCGCCTCCTGATTACTTCTTCTTTCCACGCTTAAAATCAGTGCTGAAAGAAAAACGTTTCGATTCCATCGAGGACATCAAAGCAAATGTGCAGTCATCCCAGAACAGGACTTCTGGGACGCCTTTGAGTCATGTTAAAGCCGCCTACAGAAGTGCATTGATGCAGGAGGTGCCTATTTTGAAGACTATTAGTCAGTTGTACCGATCAGCTCAATAAATATGTTTTTTGAACGAAAGCTCATTACTTTTGAATCCTACCCTGTATACGATTTACGAAAGATTATATAAATTTATATAAGTTTATGAAACAAAGGTGAATCATATCTTAGTCCATGCACAAAAAAAATAGTTCTAGGGAGAGATCTGAAAGTAAAATGTGATTGAAAATGTGAAAAGTTTGGTAAAGAATGCTTTAAAATCACAGATGCGGAAAGACATGAAATTTTTAAGGACTATTATGCAAGTGGCGACCTTCAGCTTCAACGAGAATTCGTCAACACATATGTAAAGGTTTCAGACGTTAAACACAAAACTACGCAAAATGAAGAATCTCGAAGATCAAAAACAAATCATTACTTTTTACCATAGAAGGAAAGAGAAGTAGTATCAGAGTGTTAAACCATGTTTCTAAACACACCTTTAACATCAGAGAAAACAATGCGAACTGCTCTAGCCAAAAGAAGACGCTCAGGTGTCATTGAGAAAGAGAAAAGAGGAGGAAAAATTCAGAGCCTACTGGAAAGAATATGATAATATGATAATACGTAGAACTCATAAAAAGATTCCCAAGAGTCGATTGATTGATTGATTTAGTTTATTTTACTTCGCGTTTTGTGCCTCTTGGCTAATTTGCGAAGATGGGGATGAGTGATGAAATGATGAAATTGATGAATGGACATTCACAAACAACCAAGCCCGAGCGGGATTCGAACCCGGCAATGTGCTAACCACTCCGCCACGGGGGGTCAACCACCCGACCACAGGGTCCGGCCCCAAGAGTCGAATCTCACTACTGCAGGAAAGATACAAAAATACAATGTCTTCATTCGGATCTGCCTAAAAGCAAAATGTATAGAATTTTTATTCAGGATCATAAAGAGAACATCACCCGTTTACCAACTTATCAGATATACAGAAAGATATCACTGATAAACAATGAAATACTCCTTTAAATAAAACTAAGTGATCTTTATGTATTCAGATGTGCTGATAACGAATATCACATCCGTTTTTCTGTATCACCTAAATTTTTTGCAGAACACCCACATTTTATAGTTTTATGGTTTTAGGTCTCCGTACCCTGCTCCGCATCCGACTTAACGTTTGGTTCCTAGCAAATGGATAAGAACTTTTCAGCAACCTTGTGTGTTTATGACTGGCACTTAATATTTAGTGGAGGAAACATCTGGCAGTAGAGAAATTTCCCGTTTCTCTGTTAAAATTTGTTCTTTTGTGGGTTAGTCGAGTCTTAACTTCCTTTCCGATAACTTCGCGAGTAGCCGTATTTTATGTTTGTGTATGTTCGTGAAATTGTGATGTGTAAGTTGTATTTTAACAAAACGATCGGAGCATTCATAATTATTTTTTTTAAAGAAATATATTATAACTCAATTAATGAGTTCGCCATGTCACGCAAATGTGTGAATAACCCGAACTTGTTTTGTTATGTTTGCTGGGAATTTACTCTGAAGTCGCAGAGGAATACTATCTCTCCTATAGTAAAAAAAACATATGAGTTGCATTTTGGAAGTAAAGTAGACGAGGGAAAAAGCTGGGCACCAGGTAAAATTTGTTATAATTGTTCGCGAACTTTACGTGGTTGGCTTAATGGCATTCGCAAATCAATGCTCTTCGGAAACCCTGAAATATGGACAGAACAGAAAGATCATACTACGGATTGTTACTTCTGTTTAACAAACATAGTGGGATACAGTTCTAAATCAAAACATTCTATGTTTTATCCTGATGTTCCTTCAGCCAAGAAACCTATGAGTCATGATTTTATTCCTAAGCCTCCTAAAGAATGGACAGTGGATGAAACAGAACCAAGCAGTGCTTCTCCAGATGACAAACTTGGACCCTCATATTCAAACACCGATCCAAATTTTCCTGATCCAAATATACCTCACTTTATTTCCCAATCCGAACTAAATGATCTAGTCAGAGACCTCAACCTTTCTAAAGTTCAAGCGCAATTATTAGGTTCTCGTCTCCGAGGGTGGAATTTATTACAAGATGGTATTAAGGTGTCATATCGGAAACGCCAACAATTACTGACACATTTTTTTTTCTGTTAGTAATGAGTTAACTTACTGCAATGATGTAGAAGGCCTTCTGCAAGAACTTGGAAGGAGTCACAACCCAAACGAGTGGAGTCTATATTTAGGTTCATCTAAGAATAGTTTAAAAGTAGTATTGTTGCATAATGGGAATATATACCCATCAGTACCCCTTGCCTATTCTTCCACCATGAAGGAAGCATATGAAAATATGAATATAATATTAAAAGTGATAATTTATGAAAGATATGGTTGGCAGATATGCGGAGACCTCAAAATGATTGGTATACTGTTGGGCATGCAATCTGGGTTTACAAAATTTTGTTGCTTTCCTGCGAATGGGACAGCCGGGAAGAAGATTAACATTACAACATTGTGGATTCGCCCAGACAAAAAAAACTTAATTCCTAGAGAGAAGAGTGTTAGGAATCACCCTCTACTTGAGAAAGACAAGATTTTGTTACCACCGTTGCATATAAAGTTAAGGCTCATGAAAAATTTTGTTAAGGCTTTGGATAAACACGGTGAGGGTTTTGGGTACTTGAGAAAAACATTTCCTAAACTCAGTGATAGTAAGTTAAAAGAAGGCATATTTATTGGGCCGCAAATCCGTGAGATCATTCATGATGACAACTTTGTGAAATTGCTAACAGAAAAAGAGAAATGCGCATGGTTAGCTTTCAGACAAGTATGCTGTAATTTTCTTGGAAATGTGAAATCTGACAACTACAAGGAACTTGTTTTTGGTTTGGTTTGAGTTGGTGTTTTAAGTCCACTTTATGCACAGTAAGGCTAATCGGGACTGGACCTACAGTTTAAAGTGGGATCCGAACCACTTTTGCCTCCACCGGGTATCGAACCCGGGACCCCTCACAAGGAACTTGTTGAAGTGTTATCAGCGCATGGGGTGCAATATGTCCTTTCACTTTTTACATTCGCATTTGGACTTTTTGCCCCCCAACTTGGGCGCGGTTAGTGACGAATGCGGCGAGAGATTTCAGGATATTTCTGTCATGGAGAAACGATATGCAGGAAAATCGATACAGAACATGTTAGCAGACTACTCTTGGAACCTCAAGGGAGAGGTTTCTGGTGCCAGTTACAAACTGCAGAGTTCAAGAAAGAAAATTTGAAAATGCGAGTAAAAATGTGTTTTTTTCATTTTTTTTGCATGAAATTTCTTCATTGAACAGTCAAAATCGGTCCTATATATATTTTTTATTTTTTTTAATATTTCGTACTTATTCCATTCAATATTTAAATCTTATTTCATGAGCAAACAAACAAAAATAATTTCAAATTTCGATGTATTATTACAAAGGGAATTAAATTTTTATTAAAAACAAAAAATGAAAATCCAGGGAAAACGATAGGTGATACAGCATTTCTACTTTCAGATTTGGATTCAGCGGGGTCGAATTATAAATAATCACCTATTTTCGTTCAAAGGAGCAAAAAAAAGTTTGAATTTGTTCATGAGTGTATTCAAAAGCATGAACCTTTCTTTTCATTGACCGAAAAAGGATACGTGCGGTCTGGGTAGCAACTTTCTGGAAGGAGATGAGTCGAAGAAAAGCGAACTAGCTGATAAGTATCAAAAACATATCGCCGAGATAGATACTGTAAGAAAGAAGAAAATGGAAGCTAAATACACATCGGACTTTCAATGCAAGACTGTTGCTGCAGTGTTTCAGTTGCAGCAAGTCATTTATCTTCCCATTTCAAATGAAATAAAGTTATTTTATAAAAGATTATGAACATACAATTTTACAGTCTATGATCTGAAGACAAGGGAATGCTATTGTTTTGTTTGGCACGAAGGAGTGACCCACAGAGGTGCATGCGAAAATCTCAACTTGCCTAAACAATTTTCTTCATAAATTGGATGTAAAACAGGTTGAAGAAGTTTACATGTTCGCTGATGGTTGTACAGGGCAAAATAAAAACTCAATAGTTGCAGCCATGATGCTCTGCGCTGTTACCATGGCTCAGCATATCAGAATCATCAATTTAAATTTCTTTGAATCGAACCACGGACAGAATGAAGGCACTAAAATCAACTGGAAATGTATTCATTCCAGCTCAGCTGCTACCAATATTTAGACTTGCACGATCTGATAAACCATACACTGTGCATTCCCTTCGATGCATGAATTTCTTAGAGTTCGAAGATGTCGCATCAAATCTGAGGATCCTATCTGTAAGGAAGGATGATAATGGTGAAGGAATTGACTGGACAGGCATACGACAACTAATGGTGATCAAGGATCAACCAGATAAAATTTATTTCAAGGGCAGCCATTTAAATGTGGTGTATCGAAGTATCTCGCTGCAAAGGAAAGTTATATTCACCAAAACTTCAAAGTGTTTCCACTCACATCCCCCAAGGATTTCACCACTGATGTATGCAGATTTGATGCCTTTATGTGAAGGAGATACACCTGTAGTGAGAGAACCTGAGTTTGTGTATTTTTACAAAAATCTTCCACACTGAATATCATTAAAAAAATATTAAAAATATGCTTTTGTACGAGCCTTTAGAGTCCCATAGTTATTCTTAGTTACAAGTACAACCAGAATTCATATTATCTTTGTACTGAAGTGTTACTAAATATATCTTGAATTGCATTAAAGATAAACCATTATTACATTTCTGTATTTTATTCACTTTTTTAAACTACTATTTTCAACAGCAATGGATAAATGGACGTGAATGGACGGATCACTTTTAAATAAAGGTATGAAATCAATACAACTATTATTAAATACTTTATATTAACGGGAAAATTAATAAATGTATCTCTACATACCAAAAAGATCATTTTTTAATTGTAAGGAGGGCGTAACTTTAATTTACAATATTTGAAAAGAAAAGGCGAAGGGACGTAAGTGATTCAAAAACATTCCAAAATTTTTCTTCCAGCAGAAATGAAAACATGTTCAAAATGTAACTTTTCCCCCAGATGTAACAACAATCATACACTTATTGTACAAAATTTGCAATTGATATAATAAATATCAAATGAACACGACGGTATTATGTTAAACGAAAAACTTAAAATCGCTCTCCTGAAAAATCGTAAAAATCAAGATACGCCATTTCGTCCCTTCACCGACGATATGTGAAACAAACATATATCGTGTACGAAAGTTATACATGTTAATGTACAAAATAATTATATTTGGAATGCATTTATGAAGCATTTTCTGTCTTTGAAAAATAGTTTGTGTACTTGTTATCCATTTTTAATGTGAAATTGAACGTGTTGAAAAATAATTCAATCGTTTGTTCGAACACAAATGCTTTAGTGCCAACTTCTACCCCCTTCTTGCATAATTTACGAGAGTAATAATGTCTTTCATACTACTACTACTACTACTGCTGCTGCTGCTACTACTACTACTACTACTACTACTAATAATAATAATAATAATAATAAAATGTTGATCCCGGGTTCGAATTCCGGCTTGGCCATGGATCAATTTATCAATTTCATCAAATCATCACTCATCCCCATCTTGGCAAATTAGGAAAAAGTGGCACAATAAGCGAAGTAAAATAAGGCAAATATCAATAATAATAATGTTATAATAATAACATTATTAACATTATTATTATTATTAATATGGCACGTTTATCCTGGTACTTGCCCCCACAAACAAAAAATCGTGGTTGCGCCTCTGTTCCAATGGGTTTCTTTGCGAGATTGACCTACGTTCAAGTGTTTCAGATGTTTTTGAATTCAGATATTTAATATTCGTAATGCATCCAACGAGTTTCTTTTTTCCAAAAACAATTACATTGTCAATAATGAAAAATATAACCAGCTCCGCAGCTAGATATTCTGGCGCCTTACCCACGGTTACCATCCCCCAAGCACCGACATTTTACACACGTCCTTCGATATTTCCTTCTTATGCTTCTTATGCCACAGTAATGATATTCCCCAGTTAAGAAAATTCTAACAAAGCATCCACGACAAGGATAATTTGCATAGGCATTCCTTCACCTACCGCATTTTCTCAAAATTGATCCATACAACTACAAGCATCCCCATATCTTTTCCCAAACTGGGCAAGGATTTTCACTTCGAACACTTGGGGGCAGGGAAATATTTCATATCATACCCTTCAGTAGTCATAAAAAAATTACCTTCACATTTTATGATTATTATCATTATTGTTGTCGTTGTTTTACAAATCATAAAATTTAAATTGAATTGAAAATACCGTGGCGTTGTTGCTAAGTTCAGACTTGAGTCCTCTATTTAAATAGAAACTGGATTCGACTTGCTTCCCTTCCATAAACACTATCATTTATTTTAGGAACAGTTCAGTGTCTTTTTGTATTTCTTCACGATGTGTATATCAGAGACTAGGGTCAACCCGATGGCGTAGTGGTAATAGCGTGGCCTTGTAATGAAGGGGTTCCGAGTTCGGTAGTCGGCGGAGGCAACCAAAACTTCGGATCCCACTTAAAACTGTCGGTCAAGCCCGATTAGCCTATCTGTGCATAAAGTGGACTTAAAAACAAAAACTCAAATATCAGAGACCACTAAGTCTGATGTCTTTCAAGACACACCTTGTCCAGGTTTTCACGCAACAATTTCACTATTCAAATGATATTAGGTGTTCCCAGACATCTCAGGTAGGTCAAGTGCTTCACTGCCCCCCCCCCCCCCTTTCCCAATATGAGCGCGAGTGCTTACATCCTACAAATTTTGGAGTAAGGAAATAAATAAAAGCTAATTAAAAATAACATGGGTTATATTTAAAGATTCGTATTTTGCATTTTAACAAAAGTTTTAGCATATTTAAGAATATTTCAGTCAGAGGCGCAACCACGAATTTTTGTTTGGGGGCAACCACTAGGATGAACGTATCAATAATAATAATAATAACAACACGATTGTAATTAGTATTACTATTTTTATTATTAATAATAGTAGTAGTACCAAACATTATTATTGACGCAATAAGGGGGGGTTAGATGTCGGCGCCCAAGCAATAGTGTTGGATCAAACTATTTGAAATATTTTTTCAACACGTTCAATTTCATTAGCTAATAATGAAAAACAAGCACACAAACTGCATTTTTGAACGACAGAGAATGCATAACGAATTTAATTCTTATGGCAAGCGAAGTGAGCAAGAAAATTTTTAGAACCAAAATTGTAAAAACTGAAAATAATATAGATTCTCTTTTACATTTTTTTTGTCATTTGGATCGTTCGGCTCCTAGGGCTGACATCTGAACTTGATGTGACTGTAAGAAAATTAGGTATTGCGAGCAAGAAAAATACAAAATGTATTTTTATTTGTATAAAATTTGAAATAAAGGGGCGTAGTTGCCCTTATTCACCTCCGCTGGTCACTGGTGACGGAAAGTGGGTCCTCTATGACACTCCCAAGCATACCAGACATTGGTTGTCGCCACGTGACCCTGTTCCTCACACCTCAAGACCACCTCTGCACACCCATGAAAAGTTATGCTCTCTGTATGGTGGAATTGTCGGCAAGTGGTGCATTACGAGCGCCTTCCACTGGTCAGACCATCACTTCTGACCTCTACTCTCAGCAGTTGCAAAGGGTGCACCGTGCATTGCGGCAGAAGAAGCCGGCATTGGTGAATCGCAAGGGTGTGCTGTTCCTGCACAACAATGCCACGCCACATGTGGCAAAGAGGACCCGGGAGACCCTTCAGCAACTTGGCTGGGAGACACTGTGCCATCCACCATATTCACCGGACCTTGCGCCAATAGATTACCACCTGTTTCATTCCCTCGACAACTACCTCTGTGGGAGATCCTTCGCAAATGAGGGAGACCTACGGAACGCACTCACGGACTTCTTTGCATCCAAGCCCGCCGAGTTTTATCACCAGGGTATTGTGTAGCTGCAGGAACGTTGGCAAAAGGTGTTGGATGCTGATGGAGATTACTTCGAAACCTAAAGGTACGTACCGTCCACTGTATTTCTCTTTGTTTATCACTGCTCTAGAACAGCAAGAACTTTTTTTTGGTTACCTTGTATTTCTTTTGTTTGCTGCGAAGAAAAACACAACGTTTACGTACGAAAATATGAAAAGAATGTCACTCAAAAAGTACAACAGGGACTACCCGGTTTTAAATTTTAAAAACCGAGATCCGGAATTTCTTGCACGATGAATAATATTGATATCTCATTGTTTTTAAAGGAGGTATGAGTTCGACGGGACGACCCCGTCCCGAAGATGTCTAAAATTGACAAAAAATCACATATTATGAGACTAAATTGCAATTTCCGCTACAGATATCATAAAACGAGAGCTCTCCTCCCTAACATCTTACATGTAGCAAACAGTCCTTGTGGCGACGCTTCAGATGATTATTTTTGCAGGTGACTGTTGCTAGTTATGGGGATCAACGTTATGCGATTATAAACTTCCCTCTGCTAGAGTTTTTCCATTTTCTGCGCCGCGTTTTTGTGAGGGACGGTCGGTTGACTAGTTAGCGACTGTACGAGACACTAAGCAAATTCAGGGCCTCCCCGGTGGCGTAGTGGTAACGTTGTCGCCTCGTAATCAAGTCCCGGGTTCGATATCCGGTGAAGGCACATGGCACAGTGGTTCGAATCCCACATTAAACTGTAGCTCCAGTCCCGATTAGCCTTTCTGTTCATAAAGTGGACTTAAAACAACAAATCAATCAATAAAACTTAGCAAATTCATCTACCAGTGACTTTCGGTATAATGTAATGTGCAATTATAAATAGGAGAACGATAAAACTGCCGGAGAATAGGCAAGAGTGTACGAATGAACCGCGTGGACACATTTGTCCGACTGGGACATGCAAGGTGTTCTTTATGTAAATGTTTGGGGAAAGGGTCATGATGTATGCCCAGTTTTCCTGCACATTGATGAAGGGTGCCGTATAATGACATTTGTATAAAAAAGACGTTGATGTTGCCTGCAAATGTTATCCTTCACCATAACATCCCCAAATGGTCAATTTGACGGCAATAACTCTCCGAAAGGGTTTTGCTTCATGTTCTTACACTCCGGCCTTAGCTCTTAGTGAATATAAGATATATTTGAGCCACTTAAAGATAATATGAGAGAGAAGAAATTTTACACAGATGAAGGACTGACAAAAAAAAAACAACAAGATATCCTGCAGTGGCTATGACAGCAGTCTATTTTCTTCAACGCCAAATAACTCACGGAACTGACACAGTGATAGCAGCTATGCCTGTATGCTCAGGGAGATTCCTTTAATTGATTGATTTAGTTTATTTTACTTCGCGTTTTGTGCCTCTTGGCTAATTTGCGAAGATGGGGATGAGTGATGAAATTGATGAATGGACATTCACAAACAACCAAGCCCGACCGGGATTCGAAGCCGGGACCCTTGGCGTCGCAGCGCGATGTGCTAACCACTCGGCCACAGGGTCGGGCAGATTCCTTTAAAAAACTCACGTAGTTTTGTCCTTGTAGGACTTGTAGTGTTGATCGGTCAACCCTGAATGACCCTTGCAAATGTGCTGTTTGAGAAAAGATCAAGCTAATTCCATCTGTATTTTTACGTCGCTTTTCTGCCAATTTAGCTAATCGCGATGATAAGGATAAACTTGTGAAATAGATGGAAAGACAAAAACACGTTATGCCTTGACAAAGATTCGAATCCAGGAATTCTGGCGCTACACTTACTTCTCTGCCACAGAAGACGACCAAACTATTTACATTTTTCAAATTATTTAGAGAATATTTTCGTTCATTGTAAATTAATGGAAAGACCAAAAAGCATGAAATGAAATAGTTCTACAAGTTAGATAAAACTAAATTAATGTTTACTGGAAGAAAGCAACGTTTCGTTTCTTTTCCTTATGCCTCAGGCCTCCCCGATGGCGCAGTGGTAGCGTTGTCGCCTTGTATTCAAGGGGTGCTGGGTTCCTTACCCGGTGGAGGCACATAGTGGTTCGGATCCTACTTTAAACTGTAGGTCCAGTCCCGATTATCCTTACTGTGCATAAAGTGGACTTAAAAAACTGTTTCTTTGACTATATGGGTGTGAGTGATCGGAGTTTATGAGTCCGGGACGGGATCGATACGGTTTATAAAACTATCCCGATATTCGGGACAGAAAATTTCACGTATTTCCCGACTAGTTCAGAAAATTGTATGGATGTGTAATGTTCAGAATTTCCAAACACTCCTGAAATTATCGAGTTCCACGCATATTTTGTCCCCAAAGAAATTATTTTCGGTATTTTGATGCCATTTCTAGAAGATTTCCCTTCCGATAATTAAGTATATCCAGAATTCTTATTTCGCGATCATTTTAATTTCCTGACCTATCGGAAATCCCGAAAGTAAGGAAATCATTTCCCGAAGTTTCCCGGGACAGGACTTCTGGATCCCGCAAACTGAAGTGTGCTTTCCGTTGCGACTGGTAGTATGTCAGAGGTCCCAGGTTCGAATCCTCGTCATTGTGTTTGTTCAATCACCATGTTCCTGACGTGAAATAACCAGAATACGTAAACTTTAATAAACAAATATCGTATCCGATGCAGAGGCGGCCTGATTAACATCTGTGCATAAATTGGACTTGAATCCAGGGATGTACAATATCGAAATTTTGATATCGAGATATATCGTCAAGAAAATAACGTCGCAGACGATACGATATTATTTCCGTATCGTGATATTGGTGATATGTCGTTTCCCTCTCCACAATATATATCGCAAAAATATCGTAACGATATATTGTCTAGTTAATATCACCTGGACGATAGTTTCTCAATATCGCGATATATCGTCTGGACGATATATCGCCGAACAGTACTTGAAACAATTGAAATGTCGGTTCTGCAAACCGAAGGCTTCGTGTTTTGATGACGTTACTTTGGTCTCAATATGTGTTCCTTGCACCCCTAGCACGCGTGGTTTTACGACAGAGAGCAATTATAATAAAAACGGACTCTTTTGAACGTTCGTACCGACGAAAGGACCCACCGAAGAGAAAAATGACACTGGCATTAAAAAAAAAAATCATTATGACCTGCCTGCTTTACCCACTGGATCATTCACTGTGCCTGCACTTCCTTCTTCTTCTTCCATGATATGTGGCGCCGTTCTTTCCCTTCAACATGTTTACAGTTAATCGGATATCATGAGTAAGCAGTTGCAGTGGAAGGAATCTTCCAAAGCGAAAAAAAATAAAAACATATTTGTTTCCCGCCATAATGAATTCACAGTTGCCCCCTCCTTAGATATAACACTGACATAGTGGAATCTGGATGCCAGAATATATGTGAAAAATTGATTGATTGGTTGATTGAGTTGGTGTTTTAAGTCCCCTTTATGCATAGTAAAGCAAATTTGGACTGGACCTACAGTTTAAAGTAGAATCCGAACAACTATGTGCCTCCACCGGGTATCGAACCCAGCGCCCCTTGAATACAAGGCGACGACGCTACCACTGCGCCATCGGGGAGGCCTGAGGCATAAGGAAAAGAAACGAAACATTGCTTTCTTCCAGTAAGCATTAATTTAGTTTTATGTAACTTGTAGCTTCCTTGACTGAAATATTGATTTTACCCATGCGTTATGTCGCCCCTCCTTCCTTCGAAAATTTTTAAGCCCCCCTATACTTTTTGAGGACATCATACACTTCCTCAACATAAGATAACAACATTGTTATGACGCCAATCCTTGTGCACCAGAAGTAATAAGGCTTGTGAGGTCATCATACACTTCTTCAACAGAATATAGTAACCTTGTGGGGACACTACTCAGTTGACTCACTTGTGCACCAGAAGTAATAATCCTTGTGAGGACATCATACACTTCTTCAACAGAATATAGTAACCTTGTGGGGACACTACTCACTTTGCATCAGAAGTAATAAACCTTATGGGGACATCATACACTTCTTCAAGAGAACATGGTAACATTGTGGGGACACTACTCACTTTGCATCAGAAGTAATAAACCATGTGGGGACAGCATACACTTCTTCAACAAAGTTAGTAACCTTGTGGGGACACTACTCACTTTGCATAAGAAGTAATAAGTCTTGTGAGGACATCATACACTTCTTCAACAAAATATAGTAACCTTGTGGGGACACTACTCACTTTACATCAGAAGTAATAAACCTTGTGAGGACATCATACACTTCTTCAACAGAATATAGTAACCTTGTGGGGACACTACTCACTTTGCATCAGAAGTAATAAACGTTGTGAGGACATCATACACTTCTTCAACAGAATATGGTAACCTTGTGGGGACACTACTCACTTTTCGTCAGAAGTAATAAACCTTGTGGGGACATCATACACTTCTTCAACAGAAGATAGTAACCTTGTGGGGACACTACTCACTTTGCATCAGAAGTAATAAACCTTGTGAGGACATCATACATTTCTTCAACAGAAGATAGTAACCTTGTGGGGACACTGCTCGCTTTGCATCAGAAGTAATAAGCCTTGTGAGGACATCATATACTTCTTCAACAGATGATAACAACCTTGTGGGGACACTACCCACTTTGCATCAGAAGTAATAAACCTTGTGAGGACATCAAACACTTCTTCAACAGAAGATATCATCCTTGTGGGGACACTGCTCGCTTTGGATCGGCAGTACTATACGTTGTGAGCACATAATACACTTCAACAACAAAAAGGTAAGCTTGTGGAGGGAAAAGTATCTTAAACGTATATCGAATTTCTATCGCGAATTGAAGCCATGACTTGCTTATTTCAAAGCATCCGAGCACATAAAGTAAATTGATTGAATTTGTGAGATGTAAATAATGCATAAAAGAATAATATATTATCATAAATTAGAAATGTACATAAATCAATAATAATAATAACTGTTACTGTTAGTATTTTCATGTCGTGTAAAGTTACATTTTAGCTTCCTTGAAAAATATATTGACTTTGCCCATGATACACCCCTCCCGCTTCCACTTGGAAAATTTCTACCCTTGAGCACACTATATTTTTCTTCAATGGAAGATAACAACGTTGTAGGGACACTACTCGATTTTCCATCAGAAGTTATATCCCTTGTAAAAGCACTTTTTAAATTATCGACTAATTTAATTTAGTAACACTGTTGAGCCTTGTTTCATGCCTTGGTCAGCATTGTAATGTTTAATTGAATTTAGATACAAATTAACATTTAACTTAAAGCAAAGCATGATTCGAAATGTATATAAATTAAACACAAATAGTTTGTGAGAACAATGAAAGATACTTTGCAGATATCACATTTTGCATCGTTTCTTTCTGACTTTTTTGGCTAATCGTGACGATTAGATAAAATTGATGAAGGGACACTGGAAGAAAATAATCAAACTCAGAACTTTATTGAATCAATTTCAAGTCCTATATCCCTCTGCAAGATTTCCACATCATATCACATGGTGGTGGTATTATTATTATTATCATCATTATTATTTGTAATCCGCATGCTATGTAGCTTTTTACTTTTTGTCTTCATGTTAAAACACAGAAGTTTGCATTTCTACCCAAAATAGCACAACACTCGTTAGTATAATTATTTTGCTAACTTTATTGGTCAGTCATTTAATTACATCCACCGTCAGATCTCTCTTATTTCATGTAACATCTGTTTCTCTTTTCCAGTGATTTATTCTCTGCAGGATAAGTATTTACGATTTTGTTTATGAAAAATATCATAAACGACAAAAACTGCAAAAATCGACAGAGACTAAAAGTATTTCCTCTCTTTTATTGTCAAGTACCAACAGGGTAGCATTTTCAAACTTATTTACACATCGGTCCCCACAGCGTCTGTACAGAATCAATCGTGTGTATGGAGTGTATGTGCAAATTTTCATGAATCTAATGGACCTTGTGGGCACCCGAGGCCACCTGATTTCACAGGCCTTGTGGGTACTGGTGTCCCCACAAGGATAGGAAACGTTTTTCTTGTATAATTTGCTCACAATGTAGGTTACATTTAATTTTCGGGAGTTTATAGTTTTACTATGTTTATTTGTCACATAATTTCAACAAACACATCAGACTACGACTGTGATTTCCCCGGGTCCCCACAGTGTATGTGCACTAACAGAGTCAACACAAGGTAGCATATGCACGTGTGTGTGTGTGTGTGTGTGTGTGTGTGTGAGTGCTCGCGCGCGCGCGCGCGCGCGTGTGTGTATATATATATATATATATATATATATATATATATATATATATATACACACACACACACACACACACACACACACACACATACAGGGTGTTACTAAAGTTCGTTCCCAACGCTTACAAGTGAAATAAAAAACACAAAAGTTCATGTGACGAAATGCCGAAAACGGCATTTAACAGCTGATTCCAGAACATTTCAATCTATAGGGTTTGAAGGCTGTTAACAAATCTCCCGGAATTTAATTGTTTATAGGTGGCAAGCTTAGAAGTAACTTCCTTGACATAAACATCTACTATCACTTACCTATCGTGGTCTCACGAAGTCTATGAGGAGGTGAAACGTCATAAAAACCGCTCACTATAATTCACTTGAAAAGGCAGAGGTAGTATCCCATAATTACTGTATAATAACGCGCTTCAATTTTACGGAAACTTTCCCCACTTTCTGCCTCTCGGCACTTGCACTCGCTTTTTGGAAGAGCACCTTGGACTCTCCTGTTTTTAGAGGCGGACGTTACGTGATTACGCTCAATTCGTCTTTTTCTCCCTCCTGAAAATTAAAAGTAGAATTTTCTAAAATCAAAAGTTATAATATTAAATTTTGTTAGTAGATGCATCTTTAAAATTCTCTTTACATAAAAAATTCAAAGTACATTGTTATAGTCAAAGTGTTAAAATTAAATTTTTCAAAATTAAAGTTTTAAAAGTACAATTTTCTAAAATAAAAGTTATAATAGTACATTTTGTTAGTAGAAGTTTTTATACTATAGTAAATATTTTTATTGTTAAAGTAAAATCCGAATGGGGGGCTAGTTTACGTCCGGAATATTTTGCCTTGGAATGACTCATCATGATTGCAGTTTTTCTAGGGAAAAGATATATGCGGTAGCTTCCCGTTGCTTTCCGCACACCACTCTCTCTTTCGCATCTTGAAGGATCCCAGGGGGCCCCAACGATTAGGTGAGGTGAGTGGATTTGGCTAAATGAGCCCTCCGGACTTCACCGAAATTCACTGCACCAAACTTTTGGTGTTTGGATATAGGTTGCATATCAGTTCCATCAGGGTTTTGGACTCAAGGTCGAGAAATCCCATTTAGCCTTTGTCCCCCAATATTTTAATAATAATATTTTTTATAGCAAACTTAATTGTAGATGGCAGTAATTTAGTTTGCGGGTTGCATGCAAGTATACACTTATTTTTTTGGGATGGAGGGGGCTTCTCGATGGCGTAGTGGTAACGTCGTCAAGGGGCCCCGGGATCGATACCCTGTGGAAGCATATGGTGGTTCGAATTGCACTTTAAACTGTAGGTCCAGTCCCGATAAGCCTATCTGTGCATAAAGTGGACTTAAACGCAAACTAAATCAATCAATCAATCAGCCTAATTTTAGACTTTAGGAAATAAAGGTAGAATCTCATTATGAGGAGTTCCTGTATTGAAGCCAGGGACGTCGTTAAGGGGGGGGCCAGGGGGGTCACTGACCCCCGACCCCGAAACGTTCACGTGGCCCCGGCAAACTGTTCTACATTTGCTGAAAATTTTACTTTCATGACAAATATTGCAAAATAGTTTTTCAGTATTTTTTCTTTCAGTTAGAAGCACTGTTCTTAATTTGAGTGGCACGAACCCAAAACCACATTTCTCTCTAGTTTTCCTGGTTCTAGCTATAGTGGATGTCAGTGAAGGAACCTAGAACTTCGTTGTTTCTCGGAATTTTGAGGGAGCTGTCTTTCCACCCCTAGCAGTCGCAGGCCAACAACAGACAGGGTTGGGCATTGAGTGTTGCCGTTGCGTCCAAACAATGTTTTGAGCTTGAGTAGATTGAAGAACGACCGCTTGTGCAGTGGTAAACCACATAACAGTTGGGCTGAAAAGTTCATAGGCTGACTCATAGATGGCGTTACTAGAATTAAATCCATGTGATTTTTACTTAGTACTAACCTTCAAAAGATACGTGTATAAATTTCACAGCTGCCGGATAATTAGTTCGTGAGATATAGCATTGTGAGTGAAGCAGCTTTTGTTATTGTGAAAAAATGGATAAAAAAGAATTTCGTGTGTTAATAAAGCGTTGCTTTTTGGCGAAAAAAAATACTGTTGAAGCCAAGGCTTGGCTTGATAAACATTATTCGGACTCTGCACCAGGAAAATCAACCGTGGAGAAGTGGTTTGCTAAATTTAAACGAGGCGAAATGAGCATCGAAGACGATGCACGCAGTGGACGCCTCAAAGAGGCTGTTACCGACGAAAACATAAAAAAAGTCCACAAAATAATTTTAAATTATCGTAAAGTGAAGTTGATCGAGATAGCTGAGACTTTAAAAATATCAAAGGAACGTGTTGGACATATTGTGCATGAATATTTGAACATGCGAAAGCTGTGTGCAAAATGGGTGCCGCGCGTGCTCACAATCGATCAAAAGCAACAACGTTTTGATGATTCGGAGCAATGTTTAGCGATATTCAACCGTAATAAACACGAATTTTTCCGTCGATATTATACAATGGATGAAACATGGCTCCATAACTACACTCCAGAGTCCAATCGACAGTCAGCCGAGTGGACTGCACGTGATGAACCGAATCCAAAGCGTGGAAAGACGCAACAGTCAGCTGGCAAGGTTATGGCATCAGTATTCTGGGATGCACATGGTATTATATTCATCGATTACCTCAAAAAGGGCCAGACCATCAACAGCGATTATTACATAGCGTTGTTGGAGCGTTTAAAGGATGAAATCACGAAAAAACGGCCCCATTTGAAGAAGAAAAAGTGCTGTTTCATCAAGACAATGCACCGTGTCACAAATCAATGAAAACGATGGCAAAATTATATGAATTAGACTACGAATTGCTTCCCCATCCACCATATTCTCCAGATCTGGCCCCCAGTGACTTTTTCCTGTTTGCAGACCTTAAAAGAATGCTCGCTGGAAAGAAATTTAGCACTGATGCAGAGGTAATCGCCGAAACTGAGGCCTATTTTGAGGCTAAAGAGAAATCGTACTATAAAAATGGCATCGAAAAATTGTATGACCGCTATAATCGTTGTATCGCCCTCAAAGGCAACTATATTGAATAATAAAATCGAATTTTGTCAAAAAAATATTTTTTACTATGTTAGCCTACGAACTTTTCAGCCCAACTGTTATATGCAAACAGTTACAACTGGTCCTGAATCAGAGCGCAATACACGCTAAATAAGTAAGACCTCCCCGATGGCGCAGTGGTAGCGTCGCCGCCTTGTAGTCAAGGGGTCCCGGGTTCGATACCCGGTGGAGGTACAAGTGGTTCGGATCCCACTTTAAACTGTAGGTCCAGTCCCGATTAGCCTTACTGTGCATAAAGTGGACTTAAAACACCAACTCAACAACGCTAAATAAGTATAATGGTGGCAGGATGCCTCATATCTCCAGGTAAGTAGTATTATTCGCACCAAATAACTATTCTACTATTGAAACAGTCTAAAACACGTAATTATCTTCACAAACTGTACGATTTCACGAGTCGCAGATTTTTCTCGATATCGTGAAGACCGATTTTGAGAATCCTCCTTAACAAACGATGCCTCCTCGATTGCGTAGTGATAGCGTTGTTGCCTTGTAATCGAGGGGTCCCGGGTTCGATACATGAGTGGAGGTACACAGTGGTCCGGATCTTACTTTAAACTGTAGGTCCAGTCCCGATTTGCCTTACTGTGCATAAAGTGGACTTAAAATCACCAACTCAACTCCTTTACGAAGAATCGAAAATTTAAACAAGAACAAGTAAATACAATTTTGTAATTTTGAAGTAAATTATTATTATTATTGTTATTATTTTGGGTATTTTTGGGTCTTGTGAATCTGCCTCACACAGTAAGCTTATTTTGTTGAGTCAAGAACAATAACAAACCCTTGCAATAAGTCATTGTGGAAAGACATGTGAGGTTGCACATATATTTAAGCATCTATAAATAAATAATAACCCGTGGTTCGACAGCCCTGGAAGAGCCTTGGTCTATCTCTCGACTGCCAGTCCCTCCCACAATCCTATCTAGAGGTGTGGAGATCTTTAACCAGTAACGGGGTGAAGTGGGGTCAGCACGTCGAACACCCAACCGTTATAGGGGATATCCGTAAAGAATAATTATATTCTTGTGGTAAGGAGTCGTTGTCATTTAACAAACTTTATTGATTTATTCCATCAGCAATATTTAAAATGTAGTGCCATACTGAACTTACCAACTTATCAAAGGCACATTGATTGCTAAATGAGGCATTTTCCTTGTGTTGCAGAGCAGGTTTAGTTTTGGATTATTGCAATGTTTTATACAGTCCGTTCGAAGAATTTTGAGAATATTGATGTTTTGTCAAAGGGACCACCCCCGAATAAATATCTGTGGATGTTTTACAGGTTTCATCGTATTTAAGAAGGTAATTTTTCCGGTGCAACTTTCCTCCGTACAACATGTCTTTTGCCAGTCAAGCTGATGAGCCGAGTCATAGGTGCAACGACCTTGGCAGAAAGAAACTCTGATTGGCACCATGTTTACAAAACACTCAAGAAGTCCCGCAACCGACAGAACTCGAAGCGCTCGGATCCTACGGTGACATACACTTTGGTTGAACACAAACGGATGCATTGGTAGGAAATGCAGTGATTTTATGGGCCGTCCCTTTCTGGGAAGTCGGGGACCTTTTGAAAACACACTTTCCCTTCATGCACATCAGGGGGCCTAAGCCAGGTCACCCCCTTCCCACAAAATCTTCTCTTCATCTGGCTCTGGTTATCGGCCGCGCCGAAACGCACTGCAGGTAGCTAGGACTTTCTGGGTTAATTACTTAATGGTTCAGCATGGACATAGGCTTTTCAAATTGCAAGAGACAAAATTCTACTGTTTATCCCTTTTCTGGCGGGAGATGAATGACAAAGATGTCGCGGTTCCTTCAGGTTCCCACACTCAACCCTTGTGCTCATAACCTGCAATGAAGGGAAAAGCCATAATAAGCCTTTGTAATGTACCAACTTTATATCCTTCTGCTTCTTTTTGCCCTACTGTGTTGATTGGTCGACAATTGATGACTGTCAGCTAGTTCGAAAAAGAGTTTGATCCGAGAAGTGGTTTTATAGTTAGGTTCTGTAAACGTGAGATTCCGGTAGGATCACGGAGTGCTTGAGATCTCATTTTCATGCATTGCGAGTGAAATTTCGATTGATTTGGTTCGTTTTATTTTGCTCTTCTGCCACATTTGGCTAATTGCGAAGATGGGGATGAGTGATGATATGATTAAATTGATCAATGGACACTCACAAACAAACATGCTCAGTCCGGAATTCGAACCCGGCACACCTGGCATCGTAGCACGATGTGATAACCACTCCACCATGGGGGTAGGCGAAGTGAAGGTGCCAGCTCGTTTTCCTCTCGAAAAAGGTGAAGTAGGATGGACTGATCAACCAAATGTCCAACACATTGACTTTCTAAATTGGTGTCCGACTACCACACAGGAGACCGGGTTTGACTCCCAGGGCGGTTGATCTTACATGTGATGAAGAATAAGTCACATTTCAATTAAGGAAGGAAACGAGGTATGTAGTCAACTTTATATAGTAGTGTGCATGCTCTAGAAATAATGTTTCAAAATTCTGCATATTTTGTGATTTTTCTTCATTTAGCCTTCACTTGGGTTGTCTACCTATAACTTCTATGTGTTTTATTGGGTTCCGTTGCAGGACCGGAACCTTTCTTCTCGCACAATTTAAATTCGGTCCTAGTAGTGTATTTTTCCATTAAAAAAAGGTTATTGGGTCATATTTAAATTGATCCGGAAAATATTCCTGCACCGAATTTTAATTGATCCTGGAAAAAAGGTTCTTGGACAGTGTTTAAATTCAGCCGCAAAACAAGGTTCCTGCACCGTATTTAAATTTTACCGAAAAAAGAGTTCCTGCACCGTATTTAAGTTCATACGGAAAAAAGGTTTCTGGACCGAATTGAGGCCTTGAACTCATTTACACTTGCTAATTTTCTCTTCTGGATGGGAATTGAATTGATTTAATATTCCTGGACCTTTAACAACTCTGGCCTCCACCCGCAAATGCAGGCGCTATGGCTGCTGCTTAGGCGGGAAAGTTCACTACACATACAAATAAAATTAATCCAAAGTTATATAGCGAAGAATAGTTACTTCCATAATAATATCATGAAATATGGAGAGCCAAATTATTTATCAAGCATTTTCTGTTATTTGTCTATCCTAGTGGGAGCGAAAATCTTTTGCCCTTGCTGGTGAACTCGCTTCCTGCAAATTCAAGAAGGCATTTTCTAATTTAAATTTCTATTTGGACCGACAACTCCGTGGTGGAGTAGTTAGCAGGTTACGCTACGAAGCAGAATGTCCCGTGTTCGAATTCCGGCCTGAGAATGTGTCTTCTTTGTGATGGTCCTTTCATCAAGTTAATCTTAATTCATTCTCATCTTCACGATTAGCCAAAAAGTGTCAGAAAAGTGACGTAAAATGAACCAAGTCAAGCAATAATTTCTATTTCGTTATTTTACGCCGCTTTTCTACCTCTTGGGTTAAATGCGACGATGAGATTGAATGATGATCCGAAGGAATAGCGATGCGAGAGACATGATGCAACCACACCTGTCCAAGGTCCGAAACTGGGACCTATGGTTTCGTAGCGCGTTATGTTCATGCTTCGGGAGTTGAATCCTTTGAATGAAAAACTATAAAAGTAGGGTGAAAGAAAACAACATTGTACTGTGCAAAAAAGTCATGTTTAGGTCCCCTAAAGAAAACTACTGTTATTCAGTAAAATTAATTTTGAAGGACAATGCTTCCGAAGTGTTTTCCATTCGGTGACGCGTGGTCATCACATCGAGTCGCAAATGGTTTTGAGAGTGGAATGAGCTTGCATATTGATTTTAAGTAGCTTCCCAATTGTCCTCACGATGTTAGGCCATCACAGAAATTTTGGAGTTCCTAACAGGGATCGAACCTTGAAAGACTAGAGCGCAATAATTTGAGCGCGCGGGAATTTTGTTGTTTCTATTGCCATCATATATTCAGTTTTGCACGCGCAAAGAGGATTACTTTGAAGAAATTAGATGTGTGCATAAAATTTCATATATATAGTCATCATTCTCCAATGTGTACATTACGACGCCACAAAAGACTCGTGCATGTCCCATAGAATTGTGGTTAAGGGTGTCGCTTTGCACTAAAGGCCGTGTATGTTACGCCCTCCCTTGCCCGGGAAAACAAATGCTACCACTACCTAGATAGAGGCGGCAAAATCTCCCTCGGACAAGCGAAATAGCGTTACGGTCCAGGTTAAGTTCGTGTGTAGGAACCGGTGACCAACAGTGCATAGCAATAAGCCATATCGAATAAAAACAAAGACATATGTACTTTCAAATTACCACCTCTTTACCTGTAGCCGGGAAGCGGCTAGCTGCATACCTGAAAATCACGGGTAGCGACATGCATACGAAAATGATATAGCCCAAAATTAACATGAAAATAAAAAGTATATTCTATTCATAACCAACAAAAATGGAATTATTACAGGTCCCCACACTTGCACTCTCACATTCTCTCTCAGATTCAATCCTCATGGGGTCATCGACACAAGAAATTATACATGACATGTACAGGTTTTATGACGACAAGCCCTAATTATTGCATTCTCAATTAATTTTATCTTACTTTTTGTCTAATCAGGTCATTTGTGATTTTGCTCCAGTGCTACTTAAATCCTAGCCAGCCCTTACTTAAGTTCACCTTTTGTTTTTAAAAAAGGAACTAGTCGGCGCGGTGACAATACATTACTTGACCAGTATAAACAAAGGCGTCTCAACGGCAATTACATTCACGTGGGCGGACGTTTTCCTTTTACAGGACCTCACGTGGTTCCAAACATAACAAGTAACCTCCGTTGAGTGGCGCAAACATATACTCTCTAGCAGGCGGGACTTAAACACTTCGCCGCGACGAGCAATTCACATTACCAGGCAAATATTTTAACAAACAATCACATATGCGACCTGACGTAGCTAGCAGCGACACAGCACTGACACATAAACATGAACAAACCTCAAGTAGAATATGCAATTAAGCGGGCGGCGCTTTACTCTAATAGTACGCACTTTAAACAAATACAAAGGAGCACAAACAACAATGAATTTAAGATCATAAAAAAATATCACAAGGAATACGAAAAATTGACCTGAGACGAATAAATTACAAATGACAAGCGCGACGGGAGTTTGGTATGAAGTTCGAGTTGAGTGGGCGTTTTCTAAATCAATCGGGCCATCACGGGTTAAGGTTCACACAGATGAATACTTTACCATCTCTCAGCTTCCGGGATGCATCCTGGCGTCTTTATGGGCGATTGAAAACACATAGTATCCACGCGAAAGGTTTCCTTGTTCGCGACGATGGAGATGCGAAAAGGGTTCAAACACCTAGTTCCCCGGCTCCTCTTCCTCTCGGGATCGGTGGATCTCCGTGGTATGGCGCGGTTCGGACGTCGCATCTTAGCGGTCGTTGTAGGCGTCGTCGGCGTCGTCGGGGCGTCAACATCTCTCTCTACGTCTCTCTGTCGCGGCTGGTAGGCGTCGTCGGCGTCGTCGACGTGGCGGATAGGCATCGTCGGCGTGGCTCATCTTTCTCTCTCTCTCTCTCTCCGTGGCGGGTAGGCATCGTCGGCGTGGCTCATCTTTCTCTCTCTCTCTCTCTCCGTGGCGGGTAGGCATCGTCGGCGTGGCTCATCTTTCTCTCTCTCTCTCCGTGGCGGGTAGGCATCGTCGGCGTAGTCTCGTCTGACCTCGGGCGAATCGACGTAACGCCCTCATCTCTCTTCTTCCTCTAGCCCGCCATAGTTTCCGGTGTTCCTCGTTTCTCAAAAATTATAAATGGCGTAAGGTAATCACGGAACACGGTTTCGCTTCAACTTCCCCCAGCGGTTGAGGTAGGCGCACTCGTGTAGACTTACTGCCTATCACACACACTGGTGTTCGCACAACACAACAAAGTCCACTGTACACGAAAGGTAGGACGAAGGTGCTCTCGTTCCAAGAATCGCGGCAAAACTGTATATGGAGAGGTAGCACGGAGCTGCTCTCGCTACAAGGATCGCGGTAAGACTGTGTAACGAAAAACCATGTCCTTCGTTTTATTTGGATTTTGAAAAAGGACGCTAGGCGCACGTTAGAGTGACGCTTCCGGAGAGGTTATTCCACCACGCTCTATTGTCTCCAAACTAGGACGGACCGTGTCCGAAGTTTACTTGTGCGGATTAAGCTTCCGCCTGGCTGTCGCCCATAGCTCAATTGCAATCGCTGTCCACAAACTGATCAATTAGAACCGATTTGATCTGGCGTCCGTAATTGTCGCTTGATCGTGACGAAACTCCACACATCCGTCCTTGCACACATGCCGCTGCGCTGGTATAAGTTTCACATGAATCTGACCGTTGGAAACCGAGATATTTAAATGTTTGTCATTACGGTCGAATTTCCTAAGCTTTAGACGCATAGCGTGACCCTTCAGGTGCTCACCCTTAACACACGCGAACGTCTCGTTCCTCCCGTCGGCTTGGCAAAAATCAAATATGTAATCTTACAAATTTAAAACACTCAACACTTTGAATCAACACGTCTTTTTACCGCTACATACATGAATAATAATGATAATAATAATAATGACGGTAAATCTGACTGTCACAGCCGCCGGATTCGATTCTGGTGTAAACAATATACATGGGATGCAGGGGCGTGCCGTGACCTTTCGTGATAGGCAAGCGATGGGTGGATTTTTCGTTTCGGTTAATTATAACAATTTCAAATATAATATAGGCCTAGACACATCCCCATTTACAATAATGTGCGTAATGGTGACGTATCGGGCTTGAGTGTGTGATGTGCATACATACCGTGAAATCAAATCTTCGCTGCACGGTTTTTAAAGAAGGAAAACAGCCTTTCGATATAACTTTTAAATTCCAACCATGAAGAAAATTATGATTTACCTGATATTTGAGGGCAAATATAAATTAAATTACGTTCTTCTCTAACCCTGAAAATAAGAAACATCCTATTAGCATAAAGTTTTGATATTAAATAAACGGACGGGTTTCGGTTTCTTACTTGGCTAGAATTATGAATCATGACTTGTCTTCAGTTACTGAATGCAAGCGCAGATGTGATTCTGCGAACGTTCATGTCTTTGCACTGCATTATAAAAATTGCTCAAGTCACTCACCGTAGCCTGTATAGTTCCATCAATGGCGTGCTCAGGATTTTCGAAAGGGAGGGGTTATGTATACTTTTTCTTGGTAGTCAGCCCTCATTTTGTCATATTTTCCTACTTTTGACGTTCTTTTTTAGGAATACTTGGCGAAAGGGGGGTTATAACCCACATCAACCATCCCCCCTTGGGCACGCCATTGAGTTCCATGGTCCTACATTTGTATTGAATAAAACGCATGGCCAACAAAATAATTTGTTAAGATCATTGCTGCCACATAACCAGATAATATTGTTGTACTGAGATGTTTTAAACTGCCTAATGAAAACTTTCCCATCTTTCTTAGTTGGTTTGGTTATGAACAATTCAGGACACGGTCGCTCATGGTTCACAAGCTCCAACCTTTCACCTTATGTTCTCGAACTGAATGGTTTTGAAAGAAGGCCCCTAATAATCAAGTCCTTACCTGCAACACTGCAAATCGATGGCTCGTCTGGTATGTCAACCATGGCGGAAATTTTCAATGTAGAATCATACTTTTACATCAGGTACAAAAACACCAGTGCGTAGCGTGATTCTATGAAAGGTGTAAGGCTTCTTTAGATAAACCTGACCTGAATATTGGGTAAAGAAAACCCAAAAAGATCTTAACTAAATATAATTTATTTGAATCTAAGTCATGTATGGGCATACTCATTTTCAAACACAAAATGCACACAATCTATGTTAACAATAATAGCATATGTATTACTTAATGAAAATTCTCATTTATAATCTTACTGTAACTCAATCCGATGATCCTTTAGTCTGAACACCTCAATCACGTCGTCGTAGAATCAGGAGTTTCTGATCAATGTCTTTGGCAGCTCCTTTTCAATGGATATCAGTCCCAAGTCAGATTTCCTTGCCTGAGTCTGTGTGCTGCGTTGAAATGTGTGAATCCTCTTCAGTGCAGAAAACGACCTCTCCACCGACGAGCGTGAGGCAGGAACAGTGAGGAACAATTCTGTTAGTTTGTACACTAGTTCAACAGCTTCATTCAAATGGGTAGTACGCAAGTAGTCATGAAGTTCAAACACACTCTTTACTCGATATTCGGCTTCAGAATAAATTACCTGTAGCTCAACTTTCAACTGGTAGCAATTGACAAATTTCGCATACAGCTTAGTTAAAGACACAAACTCTTCTTCTGGAAAGGTCATGTCATATTTTTATACCTATTATTCTCTTTCTTTCACTAAAAAAGGCATTTGTGGGTAATGCGTAGAATACAATTTGCAAATGCAAATGCATTCGATAATATTACTCATTATCAAGGTTACGATATTTGCGCACAATTTGAAAAGCATATCAAGCAACTTAGTGAAAGGAAAAGGTAAAAAAAAATTCTGTAAATCATAACGCTAAGTATTACGCGCATGCTTTAACATTACCGGCAACTGGGATGCACGCGCCAAACTTTGCGGACGCTGCCGGATCTAGGATTGCCAGACATTCCTCTTTTATCGTTAACTTCGCTGCTTCTAATGGAGGTAATATCCAACATTAAACCATCTCGTTTGTGAACTTAATATTTAGTTTACACATTAAAAATGACACCCGTTTTTTTACACCTTCCGTCAAGCATTATTGAAAGAACACGGGAGTCGAATTTCTTTGTTATCTTCCGACCGTGGCAAGCATAAGAGTCATACGTAGCGGCAACCATGCCAGCGTAAGCTCCGGCTGCTGGGGACAGAAAGTCTCGCCAGTTAGCACCCACTGGTAATGCGCCTTACATCTGGCTCAGAATCGGGGTGCCCTGTCATTGGTTGAGAAGATACTACGTAAGCAAATACACCCGTCAGGAGCGAGTCCAAATCATTTCTTCCATTCACCCACACGTAAGTCCTCTGAAGAAGCCTTACAGAGAAACAACTCGAATCAAAACAAGTCCTCAATTGTTTCGTTAAAAGTTCTACTTGAAGTCTAATATTGCTATGTGTGTTCAAGCGATAAATACGGGAATGAAATACGTTTTCTTCAATAATCTCAACTTGTAAGGTGGACTTACAAGCCTTACGTGGGCACTACGCCGCTGAAAAACACTACACAAAGAACAGAAAAACACAGCATAATATCACAGTAAAAAACAACACGCATCCGCAGTATCCACGCTTCTTCCGTTTCACTCTACCTGCAGTTGCAGTGTTACATACCCTCCATATTTCCGAGTAACTGACTACATGAGGGATATGTTCAAGTACCGGCTGATTTTATTTCTTATAAATAGCACACGACTGGTGATCACTGGCTAGCTTCATAATGTAATTTGTTAATTACTATAGAGTTTCAAACATGAAAATCGTACCGCGTGAGGTGGTGCTACAGATGCACAGAAAATTCTGGAAGTTAGCAACACTTGTGGCCCGTGTGGACGAATTCTTTCCAACACCCTTGCCAAAGACAGATGCGGTCTTGGTGTTGCTTGGCCTCGGCCTTTTTTCTTCGTGAGCGGGGATGGACAGTGACCATGCAAGAACTGCATAAGTCACTCGAAAAGCGGGGAGAAAGGCGAACAGTCCTCTTCCTCTAACGCGGTCAATCCTGCCGCATCGCCCAGCGTCGTCAAGGGTGCAGCCAGTTTATGTTTCAAGCCAATAGAACAGGAAATAGGGGAAATGAAAATTCTGTAATGTAAATATCTTGTAGTAAATAAATTCCATTCTAAGGTATATAAAGGCATTGAAAAACACGGACTTAAGATATCAAAAGTGTTTTAAAAAACAACGCAAGCGGCGCTTGCCCCGCCTTTCGTTACCGCACGCTTCTGATGGGATGCCTATTTTGAACTCATTACACAAACATTTCATTTTCGCACCGTTGTCATACTTGTGCACCTGATTCCAGCACTTTTTTATATCTAAACTGACGGAAGAGGGTTTTCTCTACTTCTCAATTTTCTTCGAGCAAATTTACAAATCTAAGGAGTAAGAACTAATGACATTGTTCTTGGTGTCTCAAAAATCTGACATAAGAGAAAATACATGGATTTTCAAAGACTGTCTAGATGCCATTAAGATAATAAGTTCATTCTGCATTTAGATTCCCGTATAATGGCCGTGGATTTCGCGAGTCTATATCCGTAAATTTATATATATATATATATACACAATCTTAAGTTTTGCCCCCCCCCCCCCCGAACTGATCAACCTAGCTACGTCCCTGCGAATACATCAAGTTGTCAATTGAGTTGCAAGTAATAATATAATGCTGCGGCTGTTTCTTCAAATATCATACTTATTTGCGCGCATATAAACTTGTTAGACGATGATAATCATCACATCGTTCAGGCATTCATGACCTTTCATGAGAGCAATGTCTACATTTACTCATATACCTCGTAGATGCATCACTTCTCAAATAAAATAATAACCATGTGTGTAATCTAGTGGATAATTCCATTTCTCATTCCTACTAGATACAATACATTGACATAAATGAATCATTTGTATGCAGAGTATATTATTCTCTGAACAAATTCTTAAATAATATCGCGCAGAAACAAAAAAATATATTCTTTCTTGCACGCAGCAACAATTATCGTATTTTAGCACATCAGTAGCAATAGGAAGAAGTTCCAACATTATCATTTCCATTTAATATGCATAGATTAAAATATTCCACTTTTCTTTAAATTAAAGTGCGAAGAATAACTAAATTTCTTGATGTATGCTTTAACAAAACTTTGCCTTGTACAAAACTTGCTTGAAGTAAATCATCTCAACCTTTTAATTTAAGATCTCACGGGAACTTGTGTTAAAGGTAAAGAACCTTGTACTTGATTTATTTGCAAAGTATTTTGTTCACGATTTGCCATTCTTGTAGAATCAGAATTAGTTTGTGATACCAAACCTGCTGCTTCAGGTTGAGAATTTAATGAATTTGAATTTGCAGGAAAACACTGATATGACATTATATTATTACATATTAGCACTGCGATTTTCATTCCTGTAATAGAATCGCGATTGATTGAGCAAATTTTCTTCATTAAATTGTCCTGTAGGTGAACGATAATTATTTTGTCTGTAATTATTTCGGAATTGTCCTCCGTTTCTAGATCTTAAACCACAGATATTTATTCGGGGGTGGTCCCTCTGACAAAATACCAATATTCTCAAAATTCTTCGAACGGACTGTGTAAAACATTGCAATACTCCAAAACTAAACCTGCTCTGCAAGACAAAGAAAATGCCTCATTAAGCAATCAATATGCCTTTGTTAAGTTGGTATGTTCAGTATGGCACTATATTTTAATTAATGCTGATGGAATATATCAATAAAGTTTGTTAAATGACAACGACTCCTTACCACAAGAATATAATTATTCTTTACGGATATCCCCTATAACGGTTGGGTGTTCGACGTGCTGACCCCACGTCACCCAATTACTGGTTCAAGATCTCCACACCTCTAGATAGAATTGTGGGAGGGAGACTGGCAGTCGGGAGATAGACCAAGGCCCTTCCAGTGCTGTCGAACAACGGGTTATTATTTATTTATAGATGCTTAAATATATGTGCAACCACATATGTCTTTCCAGTGACTTATTGCAAGGGTTGGTTATTGTACTTGACTAACAAAATAAACTTACTGTGTGAGGCAGATTCATACGAACTAAAAATAGCCAAAATAATAATATTAATTTATTTGAAAATGACGAAAATGTATTTACTTGTTTAAATTTTCGATTCTTCGAAACGTTTGTTAAAGAGTTGAGTTGGTGTTTTAAGTCCACTTTATGCACAGTAAGGCTAATCAGGACTGGACATACAGTTTAAAGTAAGATTCAGGCCACTATGTGCCTCCACCCATGCATCGAACCCAGGACCCCTCGATTACAAAGCAAAAACGCTATCACTGCACCATCGGGGAGGCATCGTTTGTTAAGGAGGATTCTCAAAATCGGAAAAAATATGCGACTCAAGAAATCGTACACTTTGTGAAGATAATTACTTTCAACATGTTGCGTGTTTTAGACTGTTTCAATAGTAGAATAGTTATTTGGTGCGAATCATACTACTTGCGCTGAGATATGATAATCTACATAGGCATCCTGCCACCATTATACTTATTTTATCGTGTATTGCGCTCTCATTCGGGACCACTTGTAACTGTTTGCATATATGTGTATTACCGCTGCCAAGCTGTCGTTCTTCAATCTGGTCACAAACTACTCAAGCTCGAAACATTATTTGGACGCAACGGTAACACCCAACGCCTAACCCTTCCTGTTGTTGACCTGCGACTGCGAGGGGTGGAAAGACCGCTCCCTCAAAATTCCGAGAAACATCGAAGTGCTAGGTTCCTACACTGACATCCACTATAGCTAGAACCAGGAAACCCCACAAACTATTGACGTTAGCCCCAAAAACCATCCACGGCTAGCCCCACAAACCATTCACACAAGGTTAGGTTAGGCCTGTTAGGTTAGGTTCCATTAGCACTCATTTCACCCCTAAATTCATCGAAAAAACAAAGCGCGGCGCCATCTGCACGCACACAATGTAAACAACGGCATAATGTGGCAGGCAATGCCAATTTCTTACGTAAAAAGTGCTTAATTCTTGTTCGGCAGCATTAAACTACGAAGTTTTTACTTTCCGTGAAAGAAAATACCTCCAAGAACGTCCAGAATGCTAAAGAAACTCATTTCAGTAAGTACTTTCTCCTGTAAATTTGAAGAAATCTCTCAGGGCGATATCGCATATTTACCAAACATATAATATCGAACACTTTATAACCGAAACAATAAAATACATATACATATTTAGGAACTTAAATTCTTACTTACGAAAATATTTACAGTCATTTTCAGCAGAATCGGAAGAGGCTTATACAGAATATTATTATTACAAGTTCATCAATACAACAAGTCTTTCTCACGACTTTCCACACATCTTAATTGTTGTTTGCACCAAGGTTATTAGAAGTATAGGTTGGGCCAATCCGTTGTTTACTCGTGATGACGAAACGACGGTAAGAGGTGAATTTATCCATGAAATGAATTCCAAATGTATGCGCTAGTGTTGCACTATGCAGATAGGAAACCATGCCAGAAACTGAACACACGAAATCGAGTACACAAATGAGCATTTCCACCCATTTACATTTTGTGGCTTCAGACAAATTGAAAATAAATATAGATAGTTATTTATTGTTATGCGGGACAGAATATTATTGATCGGTACGGGAATTTTTTTTTAAAATCCCGACATTCGGGACGGGAAATATTCGCAATTTCTCGACTAGTCGGGAAATCTCAAATTCTCATTTTCACCTTAAGTGATTTTCTTTGCATTTCTGGAATGAAAACTAGCAATTTCCGATAAGTTCCAGACACTTGTAATGCAGAAAACGTCAAGAATTAATACCGTTTTAAAATGACCATTCGGTATTTCCCGACTGCTCGGGATCCAGAAAAGTAGGGAAGTCATTTGCTGCAGTCGGGATAGGGACGGAATTTTTCTTTCCGATCCCGACTTTTCGAGATACCGCACACCACTTGTTATTATTATTTATTTTAGTTCAGCACAAGATACATCTTCCAAGTACGTTGACCATAATATATACGTTATATACGATTTTCAAAAGGATTCTTCGGTCACCGAGCTTTGGATTCGTGTGTGAACGCTAACGTGAATCATGCTAATGCTAGAATCTGCAGTGCGCATTTCTGCCCAGAAGATTATATACGTAATCTGAAAAGTCAACTTTTAGGTTTACATCGAAGAAAGATCCTTAAGCAAGATGCCTTCGACTCCTTATTATGAGCAGGAATGTAGGGAGTATAATCCTGGTAAATACTTCGCCTACCATTTCTTTGCCATTGGTGTACAATTCTCTCTCGCTTTTTCCCTACATATTCACATAAAGCAATAAAAATACAAACTGCTAACTTTTCATTCCATTTTGGTTATTTATTAAACGGTACGTGTTTGTATTTATATTTGATAAATTTACTTTGCTCTTCCGGCCATTTAAGTCAATTGAGATGATGAAGTGATAAAATAGATGAATGGAAAATAACAGTTCCCCTTACTTACAAGAGCGACCACAAGAAAAAGAACCTTCCTCCTCTTCCGTTCAACTCGGACTATAAGTGAGCATGCTCCACTCTCCCCCTCCCCTCCACATTGGAGTACGGTGCACAGGAGTCGCGAGTCTGCGCAGGTTTCTTTGCTTGTGGTTCCACTATAATAGTAATATAAAATTGTACACTCACCTCACTTAGTTGTCCGGCAGTTTGTTTCTTTATACATCATATTTGGAGAAGATACAATCATATACAATTGAATCTATAGTTGTACGTACACTGTATATAACACACCTGGATGTACAGGATCAAGGAAAACAAAGAAATGAGCATAATTTTCTCTTCGGTGAAGATGTGGAACCTAAACAAAAAAAACTCAAATAATGAATTCGACAATGTAAATTGATGAGCTTTAGTAAATCATTTGATGAAGTGAACTAATTCTGAGTGGACTAATCGCAAAGGACATACTCAGCTCAGACCCTATTACTTCTTCATGGTATGTGACGTAAAGTTCCCGCCCAACCGTTTGACGGCGTTAGTGGTTATCGCATCTCCTTTTCCGCAGCCTGTAGTACACATCCTCATCTAGACATAGTTCTTGTTCTGCTGTTTAATATCTGCATACTGCAACACTGTCGTTTTGTCATTTCACGTGACTTCACATTGGAGTGATGCATTCACTTGGCCGGTTACACGTCATCGCATGCAAAAACTTCAACCGTTACCATGGTTTTGGGCCAGGGCTGGTTTGCACAGTCTATTGCACAATAACAGCGGTTTGCTGCTTCTTCCTCTGGGAGGCGGCACTACAGTGCCTCGGTTTGTCAGACGTTTTAAGGATACACAACAGACCATATTTGCAATATAAAATAAAATCTCATCGCCGGAAATGCATAATATTGTACACTTAAAAATGATGAAGCATTTTCAAAGCTATGAAGGTTCCAAGCAACTGAGAAAGCATTATTTCTTATATAATTTTACTTTCTTATTTCGTTCTAGTACATTCATTGTTGTTAACACGCTAATATAGTACTTTTTCATTATCTGTTACCTTCGTCTGGCTGTAGAATAAATTGCTCATGCATTAGAAATACATAAATTATATGTGATTGTTCCGAATGTCCTGCATGAAAACATATATGTGCATTCAATTCGCAAGTGTACGTGTAGTGAAAGTTTTATGAAAAACTAAATATGCTGACCAAGGCAGTAATTTATTTTATTAAAAACATAAACTAAACGTAACGTTTCAACCTTCTAGCAAGGTCTTCTTCAGACTCTGTATCAAGTACAAAAGTAACAAGATACAAAAACAGGGCATTATATATACACAAACATAACTCCCTCCAGACTATTTAGAAAGTTGTTCGGAACTTTCTAGCAGGTGACTTTCACTTGCCAACTTTACTTTCACCTAAAAGGCTAAACACAATTACTTCCATATAGAATGTGGTTGGACTTTAATCTCACACTCTTTAATAAAATAAATTACTGCCTTGGTCAGCATATTTAGTTTTTCATAATCATGGAAACAAGGCTTAATGGTGTTATGAAAGTTTTAGTTTAAGAGGAGCTGTGAATTTTTTGGGGCAGTAATAATCTGTGGTGGTTAGGATAGGCTTGTTGGGTTTGGATCTCTTAGAAGAAGAAGAAGACGACGAAAAATGGTTGTAGCAGCAATACCGACCATTATTATTACATGTTCAACACGACAAGTCTTACTCACGACTTTCCACACATCGTAACTTGTCTGTGTGTATCTTTGGGGCGTCTGACAGGCTGGGGCGCTGTGGTGCTGCCTCCTGGAGGAGGAAGCAGTAGACGCTGTTATTTTTATCTAGCATGGTGTGCTCCGAGTGCCTGAGTTGCCACCCCCCAAGGCCGGCTCAGGCTGTGATGATCCCCTTTCCGCATTTAGTGCATTTTCTGGCAGAAAAAATAAATATCAGCAAGGAGGGTAAATTTACAGCATGTGTCTGCGAACACACAAGATAAAATATTATTTTCTAAGGATTGTATCGCTAAAACAAGGTCTCAATCAGCAAAAGTCACGAAGAAAAGCTGGTTGCCAAATTTTAAATTTTATTGGTGCTAAACAGCTGTACTGTGAACACGCACTCATGCTTAACAATAGGTAATAATTACACAATTCTAATAACCAGTTTGGCGTGGGAGAAGAATTTTATGAGGAACTGATGTTATCGATGTGTTTGTGTGTGTGTGTTGTGTAGTAGTTGTGCTGTCTAATGTGTTTGTGTTTGTCTTATGTAGTAGTTCCTCCATTCATATTGGGGGTTAGGCGTAGAGCTGACAACTCTGCACTGTAAAAAAGAATGTCAAGAAACAGCAATATAAGGCCATGGATGTTCCCAAGGTAAAATATTCCGGAGGTAAAATAGTCCCCCGTTCGGATCTCCGGGTGGGGACTACTTTGGGAGGTCCCTGGACTAAGGATAAGATCTACATTAGGAATAAGGATATTAAATTAGGCACCTGGAATGTTCTGAGCCTTAACCGGCCTGGGGCATTTCAGTGTACAGTGGGATCCATGAGTATTACCGTGCAAATTGTCCATGAGTATTACCGTGCAAATTGTCCATGACTATTTTCATTAATTTTTCTCTTACATTATATGTGTTTTTAAATGATGGATTTTTATGTATGCCGGTGCACAAGTTGTCAACAGCTTGTTTGGAGTTTTCTTTTAATTCTTGAAGCTCTTATTGGGGTCAAATAAAGTGCACGAACATGGTGACGGACAATTTGCACGGTAATACTCATGGATCCCACTGTACAGTTAATGAGATAGTTAAGTATAAATTAGATGTAGTTGCTGTCCAGGAAGTTAGGTGGCCAGGAAAAGGGAATTGTAAAACTAAAAATTATACTTTTTTCTATGGTGGTACTGAAAATCATAATTTTGGAACAGGCTTTCTCATAAATAATAGAATTATCTCGGCTCTTAAAACAGTAGAATTTATTAATGATAGGATATCATATGCAGTTTTACAGGGTAGGTGGTGTAAAATTATTTTAATAAACATACATGCACCAACGGAAGATAAAGATGATAATACTAAAGATGATTTTTTTACAGAGTTAGAACAGGTCTTTGATAAATTTTCTCAGTATGATATGAAAATTCTGTTAGGTGACTGTAATGCACAGATTGGCAAAGAACAGACATTTAAACCCACGATTGGTAAAGAAAGTCTTCATGAATTAAGTAATGATAATGGTATACGATTGATTACTTTTGCAACCTCAAAGAATTTAATTGTGAAAAGTACCACTTTTAAACATAAAGATATCCATAAATATACCTGGTCTTCTCCAGATGGTAAAACTCATAATCAGATAGATCATATTCTCATTGATAAGAGAAGGCATACTAGTATAATTGACGTTCGTACACATAGAGGTGCTGACTGTGCCAGTGACCATTATTTAGTAATTGCTAAATTAAGAAAAAGACTCGCAGTGATAAATCATAAGCAACAAAATCTAAAAGTTATAAAATTTGATACAGGAAAGTTTACTGATGAAAGAATTAAGAAAGATTACCAAATTAAACTGTCAAATAGATTTGATGTTTTGCAGGATTTAAATGATGATGAAAATATAAATGAAACAGACGTAAATAAGAATTGGGAGCACATACGTAACGCAATAGAATCAGCAGCTAAAGAAAGTATAGGATACCATAAACCAAGAAAAAGTAAGCCATGGTTTGATAATGAATGTCATAATCTAATAGAAATAAGAAATCAGGCTAGACTTAGGTGGTTAAATAACTCTGATGATACAAATCTAAACAATTATAATAGAATAAAGCGAGACGTTAACCGCACGTTTAGAAGTAAAAAAAGAGATTACTTGAAAAGCAAAATTAACGAAATTGAAACAAACAGCAAAAATAAAAATATCAGAGATTTATATAAAGGTGTAAATGAGTTTAGAAAGGGCTGGCAACCTAAAGTATACTTGATAAAAGATAAAGACGGTGATTTTCTAGCTGACCCAAGCGATATTCTAAATAGATGGAAGAACTACTTTAATGACCTTCTAAATGTCCATGTAGGAGATAAATCAGAAGTAAATGAAGTCCACACAGCAGAACCTTTAGTTCCAGAACCTAACTTGACTGAAGTTAAAGATGCTATTAAAAGGCTAAAGAATAACAAAGCACCTGGCATTGATTTAATACCAGCTGAGTTAATTAAATATGGTGGAAATTCATTAATATGTCAAATTCATAAATTAATTTGTTTAATATGGAATAAAGAAGAAATCCCTCAACAGTGGAAAGAATCCATAATTGTTCCTGTGTTTAAAAAAGGTGATAAAATGAACTGCAATAATTACCGTGGAATTTTATCTACTCTCAACAACATATAAAATATTATCTAACATTCTTTTAACAAGACTAACCCCATATGCTAATGAAATTATAGGTGATTATCAATGTGGAATTAAACGTAACAGATCAACTACAGATCAAATTTTTCACATCAGACAGACACTTGAAAAAAAGTGGGAATATAATCAAAATGTCCATCAGCTATTCATTGATTTCAAAAAAGCATATGATTCGGTCAAAAGAGATAAATTATATAATATATTAGTTGAGTTTGGAATACCTAAGAAGCTTGTTAGTATGATAAAAATATGCACCAGTGAAACTGAAAGTAAAATTCGTGTGGGTATTAATATTTCTGACAAATTTACAATTCATGATGGGTTAAAACAAGGAGATGCATTATCTCCATTGCTCTTTAATTTTACCTTAGAATATGCTGTTAGGAAGGTAAAACAAACTAAAGAAGGACTAAAATTAAATGGTGTGACTCAGTTGTTAGCATATGCAGATGATGTAGACTTACTGGGGGATGATGTGAATACAATTAAGAATAATGCTAAAATATTTTTCAAAACTGCTAAAGAGATAGGTTTGGAAGTTAACAAAGAGAAAACTAAATATATGCTTACAGGCCGAAACCAAGTGTTAGGTAATAATCAAAATCTAATTATTGATAACAACTCGTTTGAGCCAGTTTCCAAATTCAAATACTTAGGAGTAATATTAACAAATGAAAATTATATTAAAGAGGAAATAAAAAGTAGTCTTAATTCAGGAAATGCATGTTACTTCTCTCTTCATAAACTTTTGTCTTCTCGTTTAATATCTAAGAAACTAAAAGTTAAAATATACAAAATAGTAATTTTGCCTGTAGTATTATATGGGTGTGAAACTTGGTCCCTTACATTGAAAGAGGAACATAAATTGAGAGTATTTGAAAATAAGATCCTTAGGAAAATCTTTGGACCTAAAAGGGATGAGGAGACAGGTGAGTGGAGAAGGTTACATAATTTAGAACTACATAATTTGTATTCATGTCCAGATATTATTAGAATGATTAAATCAAGAAGACTTAGGTGGGCAGGCCATGTGGCACGAATGGGAGAGGAAAGAGGAATTCACAGGATTCTTGTTTGGAAACCTGATGGTAAGAGACCTGTAGGAAGACCAAGACGAAGATGGAGCGACAACGTTGAGATGGACCTAAAGGAAATTGGTAGGGATTTAAAAGAGTATATAGAACTTGTTCAAGATAGGGACAGATGGAAGGCCATGAACCTTCGGGTTTAAGAAGGCTAGGGAGTTAGTTAGTGGTTAGTTTTAGTTATAGGAAGAGGTAAGGAAGGTGTTAATTCTCATAAAAACACACTAAAATCTGCTACGGTAGATATTAATACCACTATGGAATTATAGACCACATTATCGTTGTACTTACTTCTTCTTCTTCTTCTTTTTCTGACCCTATCAACTAGTAGTCGATTTTAGTCATCTTCCTGAGTTTTTTCTTTTTTTTTAAATATGTATTTAGTTCGCTATTCACTTATATTTCACAAGAATGAAAAAAAAAACATCTATAGATATTTGTTTATACTGTTTGTTAGATCGTCAAATTACATCTTCTTGCATATCCATAAAGAAGCCATATGGTGGGAGGAATAGGATCCGTGAGCAGGGCAGTAAGAGATGTAGGGAATGGAATTCTATGTCGACGCAAACCACTATAAAATTTATCTCGTTCTCTGTCGAAATTAGGACATTGTAAAAAGAGATGTGTAGCATCTTGATTATCTTCTCCACATGTGCAGGCTTGTTTTGTTGTAATATGTAATCGTGCCAAATGATCATTAGTGCGAACATGACCTGTACGTAGACGTATTATAAAAGTAATAACTGATCTTGGAAAATTATATGAGTAGTACCAAGGTTTGTTTTGTGAATGTTCTGCAAACCATTTATATGTGTTGCCCGTGGATTGAAATTGTTCTATACACCACTGTTTCCATTTATCTTGAAGTTTATATTTGACTCTTGGAAGAAGGTCCGTGTATGGAAGTCTCGCAAATGAGGTAGATTCCGATGATCGAGCGGCTTTGGCATATATGTCCACACGTTCATTTCCCGTGTTTACTTGGTGAGCCTTTACGTAACTAAACTGGACGTTGATATTTCTTCCATTAGCCACTGGGTTTGTTGGATTATAAGTATGATGAATAAAGGATGTTTACAAATCTGAGGATATGAGGAACTCAGCGCCATTAATACGCTTAAAGCATCTGTTATGATGAGAATTTTTGTGTAATTATTATGGATAGCGTATGTGAGAGCTTTATACATTGCATAACTTTCTGCAGTGAAAATAGAAGTGTCAGGTGGTAAACGGAATTGTTTGTTTATATTTTGATCTGGAATGAAATAAGCACAACCCACACCTAGGCGGTCTTTGGATCCATCAGTATATATGATTAGGTGTGTTGGCCATTTCTCTTTATACATGATATGTCTTCCTAAATCCCTGAAATGGATATTGCATTGGGTATATAAGGGTATGTCTAATTGATAAATTAAAGGATGTTGGAAGGTGAAAGACTTTGCACGTGATTCCGGGTCTATGTATTGGCAATATACAAAATAAAAGAATGTGTGTTTAGGATCTATGGCTTTATCTTCTGTCCATTGTTTTTGTATTTCAAATAATTTATTGAATGGGTGCGTATGATTTTCCCAAGTTTTGAGCAGAAATTTTATTGTTAATTGGATCCGTTTATGTGTCAAACTAGTTTCTCTGCTTTCCATATATACACACTGACATTAGGACAGGACTGCATGAGACCTAAGCAGGTCCTCAAAGCTTTTCTCTGTAGTATGTCTATTTTGTCTAAAATACTTACTTTTGCACCCCCATAACTAAAGGCTGCATACTCAAAGTTTGAGCGAAAACAATTCCTATAAAATAGCAGTAAGATTTTGGGGTGGCCACCCCATTTAATTGTTGTGATACTACGGAGTATATTTATTATTTTACGGCCTTTATTGATTAAATGCGTGATGTGTGTATTCCATGTGAATCGCCTGTCAAAATGTATACCTAAATATTTATGTGTTTCTATTACTGGGGTATTAGAAATGTGTGGTATATTGTTAGGATGAGTATCCAATCGTTTATTATTAAAACAAATAATTTTTGATTTTGTTTCGCTGATGGATAATCCTTCTTTGAAAAACCACGCTCTTATGATAGCGATTAAATTCTGCATTGCTATTATGCCTTGAGTAGCATCATCTGTAATGTTAGAAACAGAAATCATCTGCATACTGAAGGGGATGAAATGGTAGAATTGGTAATGCATGTATCTCATTCGTATAGATATTGAATAAGAGAGGGCTCAGAGGTGAGCCTTGAGGTATGCCGATTGAAGTGGAACGAGGATCGCTTAGTTTGTCGGCGAACCATCCGAATATAATCCTGTTGGAATATAGATTCCACACAATTGTTGAAAGTTTTGGGTGTATATGAAGATTCTCTAATTTATGACAAAGATTATTTAAATTTATAGAATCATAAGCTTTTTCAATATCTATAAACAAACTGAAACAGTAGGAACGTGTAATTTTACTATTTTGAATTGCTGCTGTTCGAGTGGCTATAGCATCTTCACTACTAAGATTAATTCGAAATCCAAATTGTGTGGAATGAAAAAAAAATTCACGTTCTAATAACCAGGATAGTCTATTTTTCATTGTGCGCTCAAATATTTTTTTCCAAAACTGAAATTAGTACTATTGGTCTGTATGAGGATGCATGGTCCGGAGATTTGTTTGCTTTTAAAATTGGAACAACTACATGATTTTTCCATTCTAACGGAACTATGCTGGTTTGATATATATTGTTGTAATGTGAAACAAGAATATCTGTTCCGGTATTTGGTAAATGTGTTATGGCCTGGTACGGAATACCACCAAGACCTGGTGCTGTGTTTTTCACATTTTTAAGAATTGTTGTTAATTCCTCTCGGGTTACAGGTGGAAAATCTTTTGTAAATTTTGAAGGGAGATTCTCGTTATTATCATAATCTAGGTGAACAGATGGTGGAGTTGGGAGAGAAATTGATGTTGCCAACTGTCATCTATCGGTCTTTTTTGAGGAGAACGTGGTTTGCGTAAAGAATTGAATTTATGCCAAATATTTCGGGATGATTCCTGCATGTCTATCGAATTGCAGTAGTTAATCCATGCTTGTCGTTTGGTTTGTAAATATATTTTTCGTGCTTGAGCTACGGACTTTTTCCATGATATGAGGTTTTCAGGATTGGGGCATGAGGCATATTGTTTTTCTCTGATTTTTCTATTTGATTTTGCCTCTTCACATTCTGTCGTCCACCAATGTATCTTTGGAAACATTGTTTCACAATGAGTATTTTTACGCGAGGTTAATATATCTAAAGCTTTAGTAATATATTGAAGTAGCAGTGAATAAGATATAGGCTTGGAGGAAGTAAGATGTTTTCTTAAAATAAAGGAATCTATTAATATTTTATATAATTCCCATTTTACATTGTTAGTTTTCCAGCGGAGAATTGGTAATTGGACGGGGGGAAAAAGTTGGCTTGGTAAAAATTGGGCACGAATATATATGGGAAAATGATCGCTACCATAGAGTTCATCCTCTATGAACCACTGAAATTGAGGGAATAGTTAGTCCGATGTTATAGTTAGATCAATTGATGTTGGATTACTTCCATTTCGAGGTATATGTGTTGGTGATCTATCATTTAAAGCGATGAAAGAGTTGTCGTCCATCCAATCCACTATACTAGTGCCAAGTCTATCTGCTCTATGCGTACCCCAAGCATCGTGATGCCCATTAAAGTCCCCGACAATTAAATAAGGACTGGGTATGTTGAATGTTAAAGCTTGTAAATCAGTTTGTTTTATATTTTGAGAATTGTAATTGGAAGGGATATACACATTGATTATCGTAATTTTATATCCTGCTATGTAAATTTGGATTGCTCTTGCTTCTACTTTATAATTCTGGAATAGTTTTTTATGTTTATGTAATTGTATTTCCTGGTAGGCTACCTTTTCATGGACATATATACCAATTCCCCGTTCCGTATCTTTGTATGGAGGTCCTATACAATGATAATGTGAAATTCTATATATTTCTTGCTGATGACCCTTAGTTTCTTGTAAACACAGTATTAAAGGGTGTCTTTCCGTCATTAGTTTTAGTAGATCTGGTTTACGTGCAGAGAAACTATTGACATTCCATTGAAGTAATAATGTCATATTAGTCAACTTTTATATAATTGATTAATTATGAGGTGAGATTCTGTAAAACGGCCAGCAGGTTTGTAGATAGGGTATTAATATGTTGTAAAAGAAATTTCTGTTGCTGTAATTCTTTTATTTGCACAAGAATAGACCATAGAAGCGGTATTGTCTTTAATAATGAGGTGTAAACCTCTTGAATATTTTCAGATGGGAGATAAGAGGATGATTGTTCTAAGTTTTTATCTATTGAATTAGCATGCTGTATCCTTGAGGAACTAGAATTAGAATAAGCATTTTGTGCTATATTTAAAGAGGTCTTGGGTTCTGACCATAGGCGTAGCTAGAACTTTATATTTGGGTGTGCACAAAGAAAAAAAATGAGGTCTTGTACCTTTTTAATAGCATATTTTGCAACACAATCACTTGGCTCTTTAACTGCACTGATGTTTGTAAAGGAATATAAATTCACTAAATGACAGTGTTGAAAATTTCTGAATATATGTAGTAGAAAAAAATAAAATTGCATAGAAATTACACACACACAAAATGTTCATAAATGTTACAAACAAATACATCAAAATACATGTCATCTATAACAAGAGACGTCTGTCAAAAGGAACAATGTTCTTAAACTCATCAATAACTTCATTTACATCAATATACTAAGCTTCTTCCTGTTCCACAAATAGCAAGAGCAGGGCTTCAAATCTATCCTGCTTCTGAGTTGCTCTTAATTTAGTTTTAACTTGGGTAAGCTTGGAGAAAGCTCTCTCACACGTGTAGCTTGTGACAGGTATAGAAGAAAAACGCTGCAGTACAGAGTAGAATGCAGTAAATATCTTCTTTCTCCAATAACATAAAAAAATCGAAAAACTATAGACACTCGTTTCATCAGCGATAATGCACACGTTTGTACCAAGTAATGACATTTTCAACTTCTTACAAACTGCCGCTTATTTTCTCTCTTATTGAAATATCTGTCTTTAATTCTCTTTGATAAAGCAGCCCATTAGGGTGTGCCTAGGCACACCCGGCATACCCCGTAGCTACTACGCCTATGGTTCTGACTCAGCAGAAGAAGTATCTGTAATTGATAGTGTGGAAGGGTTGGAGTGAGTATGTATCCTTGGTTTCCTAGAATGTTTCCTTTTTTTTATTATTTCACTCTGATATTTTTATGTACTTCTATCGTCTTCCCTGATGTATGTGGAATAGGATGATGAAACGTTGAAGCAACTGGAGTTAAATTTGATCCAACAGAATGATCTTGCCATTTATTAATGCTGGGGCTGTGGTTAGCAATTATGATAGGTTTAGATGTGAGGGTAGGTTGTGCATTATGATTTGGAATTTTTGAGGTTCTAGGTGAAGTATTTAGTAGGGCACGAAACTGAATAGGAGGAAGATCTGTTTTGTTTACAATGAGATTCAGAATTTCCTCTATAGATGGTGGTTGTATATATGTGCCTTCAATAATTTGTCTAACCTCACGGTAAGGGAGATTATCGTTCGCCATTCACTCCTGTATTTGTTGTTCTCTTTGCCACATTGGACAATTTTTATCAAGAGCTGAATGAGCTCCTTGGCAATTAGAGCATTTTGCTGGTAGGTTACAGGAGGAACCATGCTTATTGTCTCCGCAGGTTGCGCATTTTGGTTGGGAACGGCACTAAGTTGCCGTGTGTGCATATCTGAAACATTGTCTGCACTGAAGAACAGCTTTTTGCCTGGGATTAACTTCATATATCATGCTATTTATGATTATTTTGTACTTAATATTATTATTATTATTATATATTATTATAATAATATTATCGTTGTACTTAATAACAGGACGATGCGTTACAAGCTACGTGTTCAGACAATATTAATCTGTGACAATACCGTGTTGAAGGTTTCAACGTTCAGGCAGCAACGTTCAGTCATGACGTCATCATCTTGAGGCCATCGTCTCAAAGCTGTTATAGGAAGACAATTTTTCTTAACAATTCTTTCGTAAATTAACGTGTTTATGATGTTTTTTGGAAGTGTCTGCTGCCACGTTCTTTTTCTGCTGGAACCTCTAAAGAGATGCGCGTGGCAGCAAACTCGGTGTTTGTTTTATCGTGATTTCATCATTCTATTTATGCAATTACGTCTGTAACACATCCTGTGAAGTTGTAGCGATTACTTTCACATAAATGTTTTAAGATTAGGTCCCTTAGCATTCTTCTAATAACAAACCTAAATGCTCTCGTAGTTAGGTTAGGTTCCGTTAGCATTAAAATAATATCGCTAAATGCTTTCTAAAGAAAAAGGTTCTAAATTACCTGTACATTCATTCCCACTAATCATAAAATTGCATTTTTCTCGTCTTCATCTGTTCTTAAGATTTGTAACATCCTTAGCAGACGAATTACGTGGCAGGAGCAAATTTGACACTTATTCTTACTGCTGACACGTGCGTGGCAGCAGACTCGGCCATTTTTTTTTCGGAATGACTGGACACTCAGAGGAAGTTAATTTTTTTAAAATTTACCCTCACAGTGAATATAAAAAAAGGAATTTAAGAAAAATATTGAATATTTACACCAAATTTTTGTTAAGCCACTATGGCAACCACCACTAGCGTACAAAGAGGTGGTTCTGAAGGGGCTACAGCCCCTCTCCGAAATTTTGAGAAAATTGACATTTTCAAACAAAAGTAGTTAAAAATGAAGTGTTAAATGCAAATTCGCCTTAAAATGACCCGCGAGTGCCATTTTTGAGAGTGTAAAATGTTCTATTTTTTATTGTTTTTTTTTAATATACGAAATATGTTAATGAGTATACCGCCACCCTAGCAAGCAGCTATGCACTATCCACGGTTACAATTTCAGCCCCTCCAGAAAAATAATTTCTGCGTACCCCAGTGGGCACCACAACAAACAGCCTACCATCGCACACAATTATGTACAGGGTTCCCACATAAACTCTAACTGCATTTTCCCTGAAATTTCCCCGAGTTTTCCAGAATCAGTACATTTTTCCCAGAGTAGTAATCAATACCCCGTACATTACTATTCTAAATATGTATATTTTACAATAGCCTATGGTGCATCTGTTTTATCAGTAATATTACCGATCCAATATATTTATAAACAATCTGTAATTTAGTGCATTATTCTGCCATCTTGTTATTTATTTTATGAATAAGAACATGTAATTAATGTCATGGTTTTTCACAGTAAATGTCTAAATAGGTAGTTCCTTTTCAAAGGCAAAACCCACTACAATCACCCAGTTATATGCATTAATTAAGGAGGTGAATGAACCAGGCACGTATCCAGGAATTCCTTTCGGGGGGGGGGGGGGCTCAACACCATTTTTTTAAGGGGTATAGTAAGAACCTCACAATTGTGTGTTTAAGACCAGAGGTGGCAATTGGGTTCCAAACTGGGGGGGGGGGGGGTGCGGAGGGCGTTGCAAGGAAAGTTTACTTTCTCTTGGTAGCCAAGGCTTAACATTAAGAGGTCATAATGTTGAGGCAAAAAAATAAAAAATGGGGAGCAACTATCCCTTAAATCGTTGCCACTGTGAGACTATCATTTTAATCAGAACGTGAAATCGGAACATTTTTTACCACTCGACTCCTCTGTTTCCATGCATTAATATTGTGTGCCGGAACCATCTGAGTATGTGGGTTTGTCCATTTCTTCTCATCAGGCATTAAAACATTTATGGTGTGTCTGAGTGTTTTTACGAAGCTGTTACACATGCACGGGATGGACAATCCACTCGCCAACGCGAGATTCAAATCTTGGGCTGCGAACTGGACTAAGACAGCTCTCGAATATTTCTCTCTGATTCGAGCCTGAACACCACTAACATGTCTTGTCCTCCAATTTTTTTCAGCTCTTATAAAAGCCGAAACCCACCAAATTGTTCAGATTCAGGCCTTAGCACTCACAAGTGTTCAAAAATGCCTGTCACAGCTTCCGCTGTCTTGTCATATATCGGCACGAAACAAAGGAAGTCTTCTCGAATACAGGTGGATCACGAAACAATTAATGCATAATGAAAACCCTTCCGTTCCCAACACATCTAATGTTTCGTCTCCCAGTATGATCAAATGCTTACTCATTTATCTCCAGTGACGTGCCCAAGGGAGGGTTGGTTGCCCCATTTGACCCTGTATTCCTTAATAAAAAAAAAGGAACGTCAAAGACAGGGAAAAAATGGCAAAATCAGGACTGACTACCAAAAATAGTATGCGTAACCCCTCTCCCTTCCGAAAATCCTGGGCACGCCTCTCTTTATCTCGGACACATTTTTTAAAATGAACTCACCAGAAGCTTTTATCATCGTATTGGAGATTGAAGTAAGATGCGTTCTTCCTGCAGGTTTGAATATGATCCTTTAGGGTGCTGTCCTCTGCCTGCCTTCACACCTAACCTTAACAAGGCCCTAATTTTCCATCCTTGTGACTTGGATTTTAAAGTCTTAGGAAGGTTTCAGACCGAAGGGACACGCGATACATGTCGATTGGAATGGGCCAATCAACAGCAACGTTTCACACCGTAGCGACACAAAAGGCCGCACAAACCTAATCTTCAGGCGACACGGTGTGAAATGTCCCTTATTAGGCCACTGTCATTGTCACCTCGAAGTAGTAGCTCTTGTTGACCACAGAAAAAATTATCCTCAACCGGTGATAATGCTCCTCAGTTTTCTTCTCTCTCCTATATTTTCCGTGCTTGTTCACTATACAGGCAACATCTTACGATTTGATATACACAGGACATGTACTATGTACACATTTTAACGAAAAATCGGTTGAAGTCAAGGATGACTAGGTGGCTCAGTTGGTAGAGCCCTGATTTGGGTCCTGGTAGAGCCTGCAATTTCCGCCTAAAATGTCTACATATGCAACATCTTCTTGCTTTCTCTTCTCGACATTCATAAAATTTTCGGCTGTCTCTTTATGGTAGTTAAGTGTTTGAATGTGTTTCGAACCCAGTAGGCTTAAACAAAAGTATTTTTTATACCATGAAATTCTCGGACTGCATATACGAAATTTAGTTCTGGCAAAACTAAATCATCACTCAAAACTTTGCTTTTCAGTTGATCTATGCAGTTTATTTCAGTTTTAATAAACCACTCCAATATCCGGTACTGCTGAAATATTCACTTTAGAGAAAGACCTTTGATCTCTTCGGCCCTCGAACTGAACTAGCACTACACCGAGGCCCCGGAAGTTCTGCTGTCGTCAATGTCTTCATTTTCGAATCACTATATCTTATAAAGCAATCAGAGGACGCTGACTGATCTGATCACCAATCGACTGTATGAATTGTCACTCTTACCTCTGAAATCTCATTAACCGATTCTTTGTACAGATCAACCGAAAAATTGAATCCGCGTATTTATATCCTCATTATATTCTAGAACGTTCCGCAGATAAAACGATTCGTTAATATTGCCTGTAGTCGACTCCTTCTCTCATTCAAGAACGTACCCTCTCCCGCCTTCCAGACATGGGCGTCCAGAAGGGGGGGCAAGGGGGGCCGTGGCCATCCCCTGGAAAATGAAAGTCAACCAAAAAATATGTATTTCACACATATAATTTCATTTTAGGCACAATAATTTGTGTTAATTATTGCATGAACACCATAAATTCATATTTAAGCAATGTTTTTTAGGGAACAACACTATTTTTGGGGAAATTTTGCCTTCGTTTGCCCCCCCTGGAAAAAAATACCTTCCTTGCCCCTCCCTGGAAAAAATCCTGCGGACGTCCATGCTTCCAGAGATTAGAAATTACAAGGAATCGCCCTACGTGTGGCGCTACGTTTGTTGTGCAGCTTCCAAATGCTCAAGTGCGCTGCGACAACACCGAAAGCGCAAGAAAAGTGTACGTGCAATATTATCAACAACAGGGTTATAGAACATTCTCCGTCTTGCCTCGATAATTGTCTATCTCCTTAAATCATCGTCACATTATTCAAAAACCCAAAAACCTGATTTTATCTAGTGTAAAATAAAAAAAATCCTGCGGGGGGGGGGGCTCGAGCCACCTCAACCCCAGCTTGGATACGTGCTATTAACAATAACAGGGTTATAGAACATTCTCCACATTGTCTCGATAATTATTTCTCCGAAATTATCATCACATTATTTAAGAAGCCAAAATCCTAATTTTATCTAGTGTAAACAGAAAAAATTCCTGAAGGGGGGCTCGAGCCTCCTGATTCCCACCTTGGATACGTGCTATTGACAATATTAGTGTTATAGAACACTCTACGTTTTGTCTCGATAATTATTTCTCTCAGATTTATAAATTTATTATCTTCACATTATTCAAGGTGCCAAAAATCTAATTTTATCTAGTGTAAATTGAAAAATTTCCTGAGGGAGGAGGGGTGCTCGAGCCATTAACAATAACAGGGGTATAAAACATGCTCCGTCTTGCCTCGATAATTATTTCTCTCCTTACATTATTTTCACATCATTTAAGAAGCCAAAAACCTAATTTTATCTAACGTAAACTGAAAAATTTCCTGGGGAGAGGGTCGAGCCCCCTGTGCCCCATCTTGGATACGTGCTATTATCAATAACAGGGTTACGGAACATTCTCCGTTTTGCCTCGATATTTCTCTCCATAAATTATTGTCACATTATTTTATTTCACACCACAAGAAATCAAAAACCTAATTTTATCTAGTGTAAACCTAAAACTTTCGGGGGGGCTCGAGCCCCCTATGCCCCCCTCTGGATACGTCCCTGGAATGAACCATTCATCAAACATTCAAGGAGCACTTGCAATTTTATATCAGATCAATAGGTTTATTAGTAAATTTTGTGTGGTACTTTATCAGTATCAGCCAATAACAAAACAAATTAAATAATAAAATGATTACTTTATGCACTTAATTAAGGAGTAAGGTTTTTTTGGGGAATTTTCACACTTTTTTACAGCACACAAAATCACAAAATAAATTTCAAACACCGTCACAAACTCTGGTATGTGGCTCATCACATGGTCATCAAAGTAATTGATAATTGACCTACAGAAGTGATAGAACATTGTCTTTAGCTTTCATAATTGAATGGGATGGTTATGAAAATCACGTGGCTGTTCATCAGCCTAGGTAGGGAAGTCAGCTGAAATTTTCAATATTCTCTAGGAGCTTCAAATCTCCCAAGTGATTCAAGTATTGTAGTCTCCAGCATTTCAGTGACACTGGAAAAGTGAAAGACGAGCCCAGCCAAGGACAACCACCTACTATAAGCACTGTGTAACTGGAAAAATCAGTGTACGGAAGCATCAGTGATGCTCTGTGAACTGACCGGTTCCAAAATGTCAATGTCTTGTTTGTTGCAAAGTGACCTAGGACTGAAAGCTTACAAACAACGTACAGACCACTTTCTAGCCTCAGAAAGCAATAAAGGCAAAGTGCCTACTGGATCATTAAGCATAAATTGGTACATAAGAATTATCATGGAGGCAGCTTTCAACTTGCAGGGATGACAGGTTGTATGTCACAAGAAGTTAGTAGGGGCCACATTCTGCTTCAATCGTGGTGTGGTAGGAAATGGGGCATTAGATACCATCACTGAGCTCCTTTTCTGCAAGAAAGGGGTAAAAACATCAGCCCAAGTGTACCACGAGACAGTCCTGGATACAATGGTCAAGGATCTAAGCAATATTGTTCGATTGCCAGGAGTAGAGTTTTCAACAGGATTGCATCAGTTCATATGTCTCAAACAACCCAGCAGTGGCTTGAGACAAATGTGCTCAACTTTATTTTCCCTTCACATGGATTATCTGGCAGTACAGGGGACTAGAAATTTTGGTCTGTACTTCAAGACATGATTTGCAAGAAAATATAATGCAGTATTGCCACTTTGAACCACTATCTTGTGAAGGCAGTTTAAGATTTCTCCCTCGATACAGGCATAATGCAATTGATGAGTGGTCACAGAGACTTAGGTCCATAGGCGTGCGCAGACCCTCTGATTAGGGGGGCAAAGCCTTGATGAAAGTTCAGTCGGGAAAGAAAAATCTAATTTTATCTCAGTCTTTTAGCTTTATGTCATTGATGGTTACATATATGTGTGTGTGTGTGTGTGCGTGTGTGTGCGTATATATATAAAACATATTACTTAAATACATTACATAATAAATGCATCCGCCTCATAACATATCAAATGATATAACGTTCCTTTTCCTCCAAAACAAACTGTTATAGTAGCAACTGTCTGAAGTACTCAGTTGTTCTTAGTTGTCCCTCTGGCAATTCACAATAATACATTACAAAAAAGAAAGAAAATGCGAGCAAAGTGAACAAGAAATAATTTTGATCCAAATTTATATAAATTGAAAACAGTATCGATTTAATAGCACGTAAATAATTTCATGGGATGCCATGGCATTCTCTTCTACAATTTTTCTCATTCAGATCATGCGGCGTAGAGGGACAACTCCCGCAGCCCCCTAGCTACAACTGCTCTGAACTTGACAAGGCTGTAAGGAAAGCAGATATTGCGAGCGAAGCGAGCAAGAAAATTTTATGGAATTAATTTTTATTTGTATAAAATTTGAAGTCGAGTGGGCAATTGCCCCTCTCTGCCCCCCTGCAGGTGCTCCTGTCTGTCTGGAAGAAATAATGCAAGAAAGACGTGAAAACTAATTCCATCTTGAGTATCCTTTTGTCCTGTTACTCTTAGCTTCTGCTAGTTTTACATTCTTTTACCTCAATGTAAAATGGCGTCTCTTGTTGTTTGACGTCTACCTAGTGAGCTCGTAATTATTTTGTAGTTTTAGTGGTAATAAGGTTAAAAGTATCATTATCTTATAGAATATATGGTATATGAAGAGCAGCGATAAGTAATAAGATATTTGAAGAGCCCAGGAAATTGAAGCAAGAAAAGTAAGTAGCAAAAATGTTGCCATGCACAAACTGCGAAGATCTGCGAGCTGAACTGGCCAGCAAAAACGAAATTATAAGGATTCTAGAAGCCGATCTCTTACTGCTCAAAGAAAATGAAGTGTGTGAAGAAACTGTGTGTGCTTATCAAGAATAATGGAGTGATGTAGTTAAATCACGTTCGTCACGTTGCCAAAACCCCCGTCTGCAGAGCGGAAATTATTGTGGAAAAAAATTCCCACGTGCAATACCGGTACACAAGAATCAGTTTTCAGTGTTACAAGACTTTGCGGAAGGAAAAACTTCCAACAACGACAAAGAATCTGGAGCAATAAAGAAATCCGTCACAAAGCGGGCATGCAGCTACAAAGTACAAGTATGTAACAATGGATCAGAACGTGTGAAAGGCAATGATACTAACAACATAAGGAACATTGTCATATACGCAGAGAGTCATGGGCGTAATCTAGCTCCACAAATACATGGACTTGCACCAAACATGCGCTGCAGTGCTATTGGGAAACCTAGTGCAAGGACTGGTAAGGTCACAGAAACAGTAGTTGAAGATGCAAAAATTTTGGGTGCAAAGGATAATTTGGTCATAATAAGTGGTACAAATGACGTCTCAAGAAACAACGCAGATGCCACCATCCCAAATCTGTTAAATACTTTACGAAGTCTAAATCACACTAACATAATCATTGCAAATATTCCCCACCGCCATGACTTAATGAAAAGCTAGTGTGTAAATTCAGAAATTTCCAAAGTAAACCGTAAATTAGAGAAAGTATGTAAAGCCTTCAAAAATATCAAACTTTTGGATCTAAACTCAATGGATAGGGCACTCCACATGCAGCATGGCTTGCATTTTAACAGAAGAGGAAAAAGTCACATTTGTCAAAGGATCATGGATATACTTAATGAAGATTATACAGACTGTTCTACCATCCCTCTCCCTTGGAAACAAACCCCCTCTACAGTGAACGTGGAATACAACACAGTGCTAATTACATGCAACAGTGGTGATAGTGATAGAGAAATGTTTCAAGAAATGCCAGATGCAGGCAGTGGTGATGATCGCGATAGTTACGTATATAGAAATATATCATAAAGTGCCAAATGCATGCAATGGTGTTAATGGTGGTAGTGATGTAGAAAAAATTCAGAGTTCAAAGATAAATACACCACGTACATTAAGATCCTCAGAAAGGGTAAAGCGTGTGCCCCAAAAATGGAATGAAGATTTTTTATGGTAAGTCGTAACAAAAGTGAAAGAAGAAATCTAGAGTGTCTAAAGCAGCCAAGTGGTAATTTTAGCGTTGCTCATTGTAATGTGCGGTCTCTTGTACCAAAAATTGATGAACTACAGTGTGTTACATTACTGCATGATTTTGATATTGTCGCAATCTCTGAAACCTGGACTGATGCCTACACACAAAAGTAGTAGATGACTTCCTTCATTTCATGGATGAACGGAGTGCAGTCATACTAGTCCTCTTAGACCTCAGCAAAGCCTTCGATAGTGTACGGCATGATCTACTTTTAGCTAAACTCAGATATTATAACTTCAGCCCATTAGCAACCAAGTGGTTCAACTCGTATCTTACAGACAGACACCAGAAAGTACAAATGCCTGGCACTCCACTATCATTTTCAAAATCTGTGCCAATAAAAACTGGGGTGCCTCAGGGATCAATATTGGGGCCACTATTGTTTATACACAGCAGACTTATCGAGAGCAATACAAACATGTACATATCATTTCTATGCTGATGACACACAGATATACCTACCTACCACGCCAATTAGACTTAGACGTGATGTTATGGTCCTCAACGATGAATTAAAAAGAATTTCCACCTGGTGTGATTCCAATGCCCATGTTACTGGGGAACAGACAAACAATTACGAACGACAAGTATAACGACATAGTCTTAAAGATACGTGGGATGTGCATACCGCATAAAAAAACATCTAAAAACCTGGGTTTGGTAATTGATAGTTCTCTTACTTGGACAGAACACATCAATGGACTGTGTAGAAAATCATTCTACATTCTCAGAAATTTATATAGATCTCAAAATTATCTAACAGAAAAAGTTAAACTGAAGCTCGTTGAGCTCTTATTGTGGTCACTCTTTGATTACTGTGATGTAGTTTATGGTCCTGGGGTCTCAGTCAGAGATAAAAGGAAAATTCAGGTGATGCAAAATTCTTGTATACGATTTGCATTGAACATAAGAAAATATGAACATATCCTGCCTCATTTAAACACAAAGAAAATATTAACAATGGACAGAAGAAGGCATCTGCACTATATCACCTTCATAAACAAAATTTTGAAAGTAAGTAAACCAGATTATCTATTTAGAAAACTTAAAATAGGCACTCAAATACACTCACACTTCACGCGAGGGCATAACAAACTTTTTACATGTCATTACAGTACCGCCTCCTTCAAATTATCATTCTCGGTAAATGCAGTTTCAACCTGGAATAAATTACCCATAACAATAACTAACCAATCAACACTGCATGCTCTTAAATCCACAGCAAAGGACTATCTACTATGTAAACAGTTTGAATCTAGAAGCACACACGAATAAAAATACATACCAAAATGTATTAATGTCAATGTAAGAATTTGGTATTACTTCATGTCAAATATTTCTATTTTTGCACCATCAAATATTAACAAACATGCATTTACGTGTACATGTGTGTGTGCCTATATATATATATACTTAAAATTGTATTTAGAATTTAGTTTTATGTGTATACATATACTCATTAATTGTATCTTTACAGTTCTTATTTGATTTCAAATTGTCCATACGTTTTTCTTTCATCTTTCTTACTTATTTACTATTATTATTATTATTTTTGGTTTTGTTTATTTTTTCTTATTGGATATATATACCTTTTGTAACTGTAGACTGTATTCTGACGAGGGTTAGGTGGGAGAACAGTGTATGCTGAACCTCGCCCGCTCAATAAAGATATATTATTATTATTATTATTATTATTATTATTATTATTATTATGTTTGCCTCCCTAGAATTGATATCTGTCCAAGGTTGGGAGAAGGCAATGCCTCCCCTGCCCCCTTGTGGTTGCGCAACTGAACCAACCCCCTTCCCACGTTGTTGCTTCGAACTTTCATCGGCGTGAAAATACTTAATTTTTTTAAGAGTATAATATCGTTTAATAACAGCAATAAGATTCCTCTACACTAAATTTCTAAGGGAAAGTATAATAATATACTTCGAAAACGAATGTCAACCTAAAAGTATATATTGTACACATATAATTTGATTTCAGTCATAGTAATTTACATTAATTTTTATGATATAATTTCAAATTGAAGTGCTGTTTTATGAGGGGGCAACACTATTATCGAGGTAATATGCCCCATGGAAAAATACCTTGCTTGTCCCTTCATGGAAAAAAATGTGCGAACATCCATGATTAGGGAGGGTAACTGCCCCTTGCCCCCCGTGCAAACGCCTATGCTTAGGTCCTATGTGCAGGTCAAAGGTGGTCATTTTGTGCTTTGTGTACACAATATATCCACGTAACACATATCAATAGGATATATCTTAAAAGTATATTCTGTTATTTCATTCAGAGCTTTGAAATATTTATATGATAAGACATCATGTGTACATGTAAAATACTTTAGACAAACAGAAGTTGATACAGAGTGTCTACCAAAATAACAAATCAAAAATTCTTGACTTTTCATGACTTTCTTTTACCTTTTCTCTTTATTCTTAACATTTATTAAATAACCCCCTACTTAAGTATAGTTGGAAATTAAGAAAATATATATTTTTATTCAATAAACTCCTGGCCCAAGGCCGGTTATGATGAAAACTGAAGCTCTACTTTAAAAAGAGACTTAGATAATTATTAATGCATGTAAAAAAATTTTCTTAAGAAATAAAGTGAACCAATCTTAACCACAACTCAATACAATTTTAGATTTCCAAATATTCAATTTGATCAAATCACAGTACAAGTATATAACAATGTAAATTTCCTATACTGTAAAAAATAGCAAAAGTTCTTGACCTAAAGCATAATTATCTACATCTTCAAAACAGTTCATATAAAGCAAGTTAATGAAGTTGGAACTATTAGTACAATAACAAGCATATTTTAGTCCTTCAGATGTGCTTCATTGGGACTCAATGATAATTAACGATTTTCCCTGAGTTTTTATTTTTCTTCAAATTCCCTGAGATTCCAGGTTTTCCCAGGTGTGTGGGAACCCTGTATGTAGAAAACCGTTAGAAACTTGCTGGGGGAAAAAAAATTAGGAATTGTGCTTCTTAGTTAACACTAATATTTGTCAGTTATGGTGAAACTTGTTACAATTTTTGTAAGAAAAGTAAAATTCAATAGAATAAGTTAACCCTGCATGTTAGGTTGGATGGAAATTTGCCAAGTTACCTAACCAATTAATAAACTCACAAAAGAATCGCTTCTACTTTCATGAATTTTATTTTCTTCCTATTTTTTTCATGTAAAAACCACCATAGATTGCAATTGCAGTACTAACTCTCAATTTTTCGACAATTAAATAAGGCAAACTGCAAAAAACTTTCCAGTCTCTTCCATAGCTGGCAAGTTCTTTCAAAGCTTACTGACAACACTTTGTCACTATCGCTTGTACCAAATCGAATACATATAAAAAGAGCTAAGTTGCACCTGAAATGGAGCTAGAAATTTAAAGTTTTTTTAACGAGCTATAAACTGCCTCCTAGGGTAATAGTAGATATGAAAGGGAGGTGCGGGGGAAGGGGTGGTTCTATTAGAAGTAACTTTAACGTCATGACGATTTAATCTTAGTTCCCAAAGTCTATAACGGGCATACCATCCTCCCAGTTATGGGCATCGAAACCAGGGGTGCCGATGGTGCCTGTGCTGCTCCAGTTTTCAGTTGCCCCACCTTATAATTGGCACAATGTATAATGGTGATGAATTTTGAATATCATTTTCTCATTTTAGTACATCGCTTTCCTACCTATTTCGATTAATCATGACTATGAGGATGAACGTGATGAACTTAAATTGATGAAAGGAAAATTCACTATAATTATTCTTAAGCTTGAGTGTTTCATGTGGGGCAAGTATACTCAAGATTTAATATTTCATTACCTCCCCATAGACTAATCAATGTTTCTGATTAAATGATTTGTCTACTACACTGAGAGAAAAGACGGGTTTGGCTGCAACAAATCCTAGTTACAGCAACCATATCCCTTGTTTATTATACGCGAGCAAAACGTTGAGATTCCCTGTACAAAATTATTTGATTGACTTAATTTTGTTCATCCAACCAAATCTCTTGTATGGAGTATGGAATTGGGTGTAGTTCTCTGAACAAGATAATTGGTACCATCAAACAAATCAATTTGTTGGCAGTAAAAGATCTTTTGTTGGAATTATTATTATTAAAAATATTAAAAAGCATGGACTCCTGGAGGACAGGGGGGAATTTACCCCACCATGAATTTTGCCCTACAAAAATTCGGTTGATAAAGGAATTAGTTTGCTACTTTATAAATACCTGATATATGTGTATCGTATCGTACCCAAGGTATTGGGTAAGAAGTATAAAGTCTTAGAATAGCAGGTAGCAGAGAAAGGAATGCTGAATAAGTAATCAGGCAAAGGTCAGGTGATTGACTTGGAAGGCGTATGTGGCATGAGTGTTGGGAATTGTCAGGAGGTGTGATCAGTTGGCGAGTGGACGGGATAGAGCAAGGAAGTTGGAGGGACGATTATTGGACAGTGGTGCATGAGGAGAGTGAACTCTAACTGGAAGGTCAGATGTGTGTCAATTACCATTATTGAGAGGACAATCTATGGAACAACATTCATCTATCTGTGAGTCAAGTATTATCCTCTTCTTGTCAATATCCATATCGGTTCAGTCATGGAGAGTACAGAAGTTCAATTACTGTACGTGTGAATTCTTGTGCCATAACTTTGGATGTAACCTTTCGCATACATTATACTTTAGGCTAAGCGGGCGATAACCATCTGAAAGATGAACGATGAATAACTACACCACCCAATACAATTGTAGGTTCTTGGTTCGATCCCAAACGCAGCATGGGAGTTGCGTTACATGGTGGACGTGCTTTGGGCTTCTCATCCATTTTTCGCAAATGCGATGAGAAAACATTGCAGTACGTGAAATACTGCGATTTTCATTTATTTCATCCCGAAATGTAATGAAAATAATAGAGCCTTCTAGCTTTTCAAATTATGTTCGTGCGATATGGCGCCGGAATTTTCACTTGTTAGCGCTGCACGTTGTGTTAATAATCAATTAGTACCAAATATCAAGAAAAGAAAGCAAAAGGTGGGCCTAGCAATATGCTACGCGGTAAGGCACAAATAAATAAGAGTAGAGTTTTAACTAGGTTATTCGGCGATTGGCTTGTGAAAAGATGAGAATTAACATTAGGATGTTGCATAAAGGTTGGTTAAATATTTTAAAGATGTGTTCGGTACTCTCGTCACTCTGTTGCGCGATTGTTGAACCTAACTTGTCAAATTTCCGGGAGAGTAAACAATTGAATTGCTGATAATGTCCTGTCAAAGCCACGGGGGGATGAGAAAAGAAAGCAAGCAACTTAGTGCTATTTTTAAGCTAATCAAGCATTTTTCCTGCGCATAGGCTAATCATAGAATCATGGCGCAATCTAGATTTATCCACCCCAACATTCTCGAAACTATCCAGTTTCAAGGTAACATTCACGAGGATGTATTAAAATTCATTGATAAATTTGAAAGTTTAGCTATTCTTAATGAGTGGAATGACTTAAAGAAAAGGCAAATGCTACTGGCATTTTTTGGTGATTCAGCATTGGAATGGTTCAATACTTGGAGTCGAACTTAGGAAGCACAGGATATAGATTTTGTAACTTTAAAAACTAAAATTGTGGAAGAATTTACGGAACCGGGGGATACTTTTCAATTAGAAGAACAAATCAGATTACGCTTCCATCAGGAAAATGAACCTGTTTCAAAATATGTGAGAGAAAAACAGTTATTGTTATTAAAATTAGATCCTGCCATGGACATTAGTGAGCAAATTAAGTAAACAAGCGGGGGTTTACAACCTAACTTTATGAAAGAAGTTTATAACAGGGAATATGATTTAGTGCATGAAATGTTACGAGACCTGAAACATGTTGAACAATTCAAATATCTTGTGCAAAAACGTAAAATTCTAGAAACTGAATGTGAGACAATGAAAGCTCTGTCGTGTTCTGAATCGAGTCGAGCCTACATGCCGACTCAGCAAGTTATTACATTGCAGCGCACGGTCAATGGTCATTTTGACATAAGTTATTCTCAGACTAATCGGGAGATCGAGGAAAGATTAAATGCACTACAACAAGACCTTGATCAATTACAGTCGAACACGGGACTCCAGTCTCATGAGTCAGATTTAGTTTTGCAATTTCAGAATCTTGAGGCTAAAGTAAATGCACTTGCAGAACATCGGAAAAAACATTCATTTACTGAGTCATCATTCTCATATACAGTTAGAGAAAATGAACATAGAGATAGAAACAATAGGAGAACCTATTATCATAATAGTAATCATAGAGCTCAGAATAGAAATACTTGGTATAACAACCACAATAATAATCTCGACGCACAGTCGCAACGCTCGCATAGGGGGCGATGGTGCAATGGCGGTAACCCTCGATTTCAGCGTTCGCACTTTTCATCTTCATCGCCGCGAACATTTTCGGAGCAACAACAGGGGCGCGAAGATCCAAATAACCATACTAATCAGGTTGTTAATGCAAATCACTCTACTTTTCGTAAGAACAGAAGCAATTTTAAACGAGTAAGACCTGCATATGACGGGGACTTAGGTGCAGGATCTTCGGGGAAAACTCTAACGGTCTCTACTTTTCCTTCTGAAGATCTGATTTACCAGTAGCGGCTCGTGCCTAAAATAACAGGTGAAGAAGTTCGTTTTGTAATGGTTCTGTATTTCTAACGAACTTCTCGATATTAATAATGCAACAAGTTCCTTGAAATTCCCACGATTAAGCGAAGACACGCTTTCGTCGTGACCCCTGAACGCAAGTTCTTGTTTACATAAATACAGCGTTGCGTCAACTATTAATTGTAGGAAAAGCCTATTTAATCTTACATTTTCATTGAACCGTACATTTAAAAGCCTACTATTTTCTTGAAGGGCATCTGCTATGGTATTCCTGTTTTTTTTCAAAAACTTTGAATTGTAATTTACACTTTAAATGTTCCATCGAATCATTGCGCTTATGCAGAGAACGCGTTATATTGACAAAATCGTTATACCCTTCTTTATTCCACACATTGTATTTGTTACTAACAGTAAACAAAGCCAGTAGAACAACGATTGCAAATAACGACTACTACACAACCAAGGAAAGTCGACAAACCAGGAACTTTTAAATTTAATGTTGTACGATTTCCCTGCCTTTTTGTTCTCTCGCTTAACTGATATTTGAAGAATGTCAGTGGGCCCCCCACAATTTAAAATGTCTTTTTTGTCTTCATCCGTCCATCTGGAAAATGGTGTCTGCAACAAATTACACACTAAGTCATTTACTGGGTTCATTGTAGAAACCACAGCTCAACACATGAACACAACACACGATAGGAAACGCGAAACACACACGCGGAACAAGATCTCGCGAGAACGCAAAGATTTTGCCACAATCACTGGATGCAATGTTTTCTCCGACAAGAGAACTGCTTCGCGTAGGAGGCGACACCCGTTCAAGGCCAACGCTAGGTGACGTCACCGTTGCCATGACAACCGGCTAAGTTTTCCGCAACCTGGCGGCATTTGCTCTTGGGTTGTTTTATGCTACGACGAACTCTTCACGTGCGTAGCGCCGAGCGGCGTATTATTGAGTATTATCGTGTGCGTTCTGCTGGGAAATAGTTTCATTTAACAAGCAAATGAAAAATGTCAATATTAATTTGAAAATTAGGTGAAAACATCTGCACTTGTTGCACTTGGCCAGCCGCCACTGATTTACATCAATGTCAAAGTAGATGGGGAAATTCGACAGTTCATCCTGGATAGTGGAAGTCAAATTTCGGTAACGGGAGATAAGAACATACCAGTCAATGCCAAGCGATTTAATATAAACACTGCGATTAGAGGGGTCACTACTAGTCAACTGACGGTTAAGGAAATTGTGTTACTACCATTTTCTATACATAACCAAACATTTGTTCATCCATTTAGAATCGTTAAGGATTTTAATCAAGTTACTATATTAGGAAATGATTTCTTGAAGGGACAAAAGGCTAAGTTAGATTTTGAGGAAAATAAGCTTACATTGCATAGATTCGGCACACCTCCTAGAAACCAAATTAAAAATGAGAATAAAAAAGCTTTTGACGTGTCAATCAAAGTTTCCCATTTGTTACAGCATGTTTGGCAACCAGAATTTGTAGCTGCTAAAAAGATAAAAGTGAAACCCAGGACACATTTGTGCATTCCATTGAAATTGCCTAATTCATATGACAAAGATAGGACACTCTTGGAACCGGACCTACAGTTTCAAGAGAAAACGGGATTGATGGTTGCCAGAGCAATTATTAATCCGGATTCGAATCTTATTTGGATCACAAATCCTTTAAATTATAATGTTACAATTAAGAAAGGCACTATTATCGGGAAAGCTGAAACATGGGATAGGCCAATCATGAGTAACAGTAATGATGAGAATAAGGATGAAATTGGTGAACAGGCACAGGTTTTTGCGACGGAAGAGTCAGGGAACGTCAGTGACGCACGGGCGGACCCTAGTCGGTTTGATGTGAATCCTAATTTAGAACCCCAGCAAAAGGAGCAACTTTTGGCTGTTTTAATGAAATATCCACATGTTTTTGCGTGGTCAAAGGATGATATAGGTAGAGCCACGAATTATAAACATCGAATTCAGCTAAAAGATGACACAGAATTTCACTTAAAATCCTACCCGATTCCAGTTCACCTTCGTGATGAAATTAAAGATCAGATTGAGACTTTATTAAAGCAAGGTGTTATTTCTCCTACACAATCACCCTTTAACTCTCCAGTTATCCTTGTAAAGAAGGCAAAGGGGGGTTATAGATTATGCCAGGATTATCGCAGATTGAATGTTTCGTCTGTATTTGACGCTCTGGGTGTGAATAACATCAATGAAATATTATACAATATGGGGGGCAAGAAATACTACTGTACGGCAGACTTGAAGAGCGGATTCTTTAATATTCCTCTCACTGAGGACAGTAAGAAATATACAGCATTTACAATACCAGGAATGTCACAGTATCAAATGAACGTCGTGCCACAGGGCCACGTCAGTTCATCAAGTGCAATGACTCGTTGCATTCACCTAGCGTGCTCAAATTTGGATCCCAATCACTTTGCCCATTATTTGGATGATTTATTTTGCTTTGGAAATACCTTTGAAGAAATGCTCGTAACTCTGAAGAAAATGTTACAATGTTTACAGGCCGCGGGATTGAAACTTGCAATAGAAAAATGTCACTTCGGCTACACTGAGATTATTGCTTTAGGACATAAAATTTCAAAATTTGGCTATCGGATCAACGACAAAATCATTGATTCTATCAAGAAATACAAGACACCGTCAACTGTGAAACAAGTTCGCTCATTTCTCGGATTAACATCTTATGTCAAGAAGGTTTTAAAATCATATTCCGACATGGCACTTCCCTTGCAAAAATTGATAGGAAAAAAGAAGAAATTTCTCTGGGGGGAAGAACAGCAAACTGCGTTTGAGAGGTTGAAAGAAGCTTTACTTACAGCTCCTGTATTGATGGCATATGATCCATCAAAAGAAGTAAGGGTATATACGGATGCAAGCAGTAAGGCTATTGGCGCGGTGATTTTACAACCGAATGCGAACGGTGATTTTCAGCCTATTTCCTATTGCAGTAGAGTGTTAAAAGACCATGAAACTCGACTTTCAACCATCGAGCAAGAATTGTTGGCAATCATATACGCATTTAAGTCATTCAGATTCTTCTTACTGGGTCGACATTTCGAATTATTTACCGACAATCAAGCAATCACATTCATTCGCTCCTCAACGCAACTTTCAAACAAATTATTTAGATGGTACACGTTGATGGCCGAGTTCGATTTTACGCCAATTCACTGTAAAACTACACAAAATATGGCGGATGCTATAAGCAGAGAGACAGAACATGATCCACAGAATGAAGACGAGGAGCTTCCAGAGCCACGTACATTGTTATTGTTAGATGAGACAATTGATGTTGCTATACACCAACGAGAGGATTCTTTTCTTGGACATATCATCAATATTTTGGAAGGAAAAGAAGAGGAGGGGGGCAACAACCCACCCAGCCCCTCCCTGCAAAGGCAAGCTTGCTATTATATTATGGAAAATGGACTTCTCTACAGACAACATAAACTGGAAGCTACGATTAAGAAATTATTATGCATACCGAAGTCACTTCGCAACACTGTTATTGAGACATTGCATAGTTTACCAGCTGGAGGAGCGCATTACGGCTTCACTAAAACATACAAAAATGCACTGGATAAGATTTACTTTCCATTTATGAAGAACCATATTCAGAAAATGGTCAAGGAGTGTGTAATTTGTCAGCAGAATAAGCGCATAAAAGGAGCGCCATATGGAGAACTTTTAACGTTCAACTCACAGAAACCATTCGATAGAGTCGCTTTAGATTTTAGCGGATCGTATCCACCAAGTGGTTTGCTCCGCCATAAATATATATTAAGTGCAATCGATCATGGTACTCGATTTTTAATTGCTCAATCAGTAGCAGATACTTCAAGTGAGACAGCAGCTAACTTCCTTTTTGAAAATGTAATTTTACGCTATGGATGTCCTTCTCATATAGATACGGACAGAGGTACTTCATTCACAGCTAGTTTATTTAAGGAACTATCGGAGAAATGTGGAATCCATCTTAAATTCGCTCCAGCAGCTAATCACAATTTAATTGGATTATTGGAACGATCACATGCTATTTTACAGGGACTTATGAAAAACTTCGTGAACTCAAAACACACAGATTGGCTTTTATACTTGCAATCGGCCGTGTGGTCGTACAATGTTAATTACCAGGAGAATTTGAAGAACAGTCCATTTTTTCTTCTTCATGGATTTACGCCTAGATTAGTCTGGGAGAGCGGACTACATTTAACGCCCAGTGTGAATGTAAACAACGAGATGAGATTCAAGATTCTCGAAAAAGCACGAGCAGCAGCTTATGAGAGTCTACAGAAACGCTACCGACAAGCAAAAAAGTACTACGATAAACGTCAACAGTCCATTGAATTTACGCCAGGAGAATTGGTTCTAGTATACGATGGCAGTCATCGTGTTCACACCGCTAAATGCTTTTCGAGAGTATATAAAGGACCTTGTAAGATTATAGCAAAAGAAAATCCCAATGTTTACAAAGTGGAATATAAGACAAAACGGGGACAGACAGTCGTAGACTCAATTTCGGTCCAGAGATTGAAGAAATACTATGCTTCGGAACACGGTAGCGGCGATGAGAATGTAAATGGTGATGATGAGACGGAAGAACAGGAACAGTCAGGATTGAATGAGTGAGAACATACCTTTTACCCTGTACGTAACTTCCTTTTCAGTACTCTGATGCACTAAATAAATTTTACATCTTGCATTTTTTTTTAAACGAACAAACACTAAAATTATGTGAAATATTATTGTTTAGCCCTTAATAATTGCACGGCAGTGTAAAACTAGTTATTGCCACACTAAAATCATTAGTTATAACTCGTAGACATCGAGGTATCATAATAATGAACAACAAGTACAGGAACGCGCGAAAATAATAATAATAATTAATATTATTGTATTCACGAATAGTGAACAAAGGGAATGAATGTAAATAGCGCGCAAGAAATTTTCCTCAGGTTTCTGAATGCATGTAGAGAACCGATGGAAATAATCTTTTGTGAATTACAAAGGATAAATAGTGTAAGTCGATAATATACTTTAGTATTTTTTATGAATAAAATGTGTTAAACACATTCGGTAAGGAAAATTAGAATTAAAATTCTCTATGATTTAGAGTGGTTAGTTAAAATAGGGTTTAAACAAGTAAACATTTTAATATTTCAATTGTTAAATTTAAGTAATAATTACATTTATAATTTTAATAACTAAATAAATGACAGAAATATGAGATTATCAGTTTTATAAGATTTAAATAACGTTAAAATAAAGAGAACAGTTATAATAAGAGCTGAGAATGCATACAGCCAGTAAATTATTCAATAAAACAAGTTACAGATCAATAATAACTAAATAAGAATTGCGATAATAAGAATTATAACATAGATTAGGGATGGGACCGATTAATCGGTACTCTATCGGTATCGGCCGATATAGGCATATCGGTGTATCGGTTTATCGGTAAAATTACCGATTATTTTACCGATCCGATATATCGATAAATATCTTACAATTTAGTGCAAAATTCTGCCATTTTGTTTACATTTTTATGGATAATCTCTTTCCCCTTCTTTCTAAAAAAGTAAATGTCTAAATATTCAACTTCTTTTGCACTGCAGTCACCTCGAAACACACATTTATTAAGGAGACCAATGAACATTTCAGGTTCTTCAAGGACCATTTCTAATTTTATATCGGATCGGTAGAATATCGGTTATCGGTATCGGTAAATTTTATATCGGTACTTTATCGGTATCGGCCAAAATTTCATATCGTCCCATCCCTAATATAGATAATAATAATACGAAGAGAATAGTGAATATTTTGGTTCTTGGATAATTATAAAGCTCACATAAAATGTATCACATGGAAATAATATAAATATTAAGATTACCTTTATAATTATACGTATTATGCATTGAGATTTAATTTTTTGTATATCTTTCTTATATAAATTTACATAAAAGCTAGATTTGAAATCTAACATGAAGATTAATAAGTCAATTAAGAGCATAGGAGAAATAAGTAGTATTTTACGCATACAGCTACGATCATGAGTTATCAGCAACCACTTGTCAGATTTTATTAACAATTTAACGACACAGTCATGAGATGAATTACGACAGTCTTGAAGATGTAAAATATCTTTCATTAAACATGTACATTACATTGATCCATCTAATTGGGATACTTCATTCCAAATACGACTCAATTAGTTTATTGAATGTTATAATCAAGTTACTTAGAGTACTTCCTAATTTTTTCTTCCGCATGGTAGAAATTTCCCATCTTGTAAAATTTCCACTTAAAATTTGGCTCACATGTATTTCATACTTCTCGAAGCGATATCCACAGTCAATTTCAAATGCCTTCATGGTAAAATGTCTTTCGTCAGCAAAAGATAAAGTTCAACCAGGGTGCAACGGAAATGTTCTTCCTCCGTAAAAAATGGATAAACATGAGTTACATTCAGAAAGACAGAATAACTGAAGAAATATGCAAGTTAGGCATTCTATTCGTTTCTTGCGGCAACGATATCTACCTACATCGGCAGGAGCAAAATTCACTCTTGACATGAAGTAACTAACACGTTGCAAATAAAACAGCAGATATCTCACATTCCACATTAGCCGGGGAACTGAATAAACTGCCGACAGAGCATTCTTTCAACTCAGGTTATCAGCTCGAATGATACGAGGGAACATGCAACTTTATGTCCGTTCAGAACGATATTTCTTCATCTGGCAACATTTGGAATATAAATTGCAATTAAGATTTTTTTTAATGTTAGGTGATTATGTATATAGTTAAACGCTACCAATTGTCAACTTTCATTTTTTTTTTCTCTCCATATTTTTTTTTTGTATACACAATTGTATATTATTTTCCTTGAATATTCTTAGGCTGATTGCAAAATCATTAGGAGGGAAAGAGTCAACAATGGACAACGAAATTTCGGATTCTTAGAATATTATTTTACGTATACCAATTGTCATGGATACTATCAGCAAGTTGTGTATTTTACAATTAATCTTTATTAATGACGATATTTTATCAATATTTTACTAACAGAAGGACGATTGATCAACACATTATTTTTTTTAGTAATATTTAAAGTATTTTATTCAATTCAATTGTTATTTATAAATATTTTCAGTCAATTTAAGCATTCATATAATTTCAGACATCAATTATAATTTAAATTTTGCAGTAGTATACAGTATACACTCATAAAATCTTCAAGAGTATTTACAGCATTACATTCCATTCATATGTAAAGTTCAATTTGCTTTTAGTAATTATTAGTAGTTATATTTATTTATTTTCTCTTCTCAAGATTATAATTATATTTGGTGTGTAAAGGATGGCATTAATCAGAATTTGGGTTATTTATAGTAAGACTAAATGTTGTGACTGAATCGGTACTCCTTTTCAAATCCCATTTCCTAAAATATAACAACCCTCAACTACAAGATTTTCATACTTGTAATATTTACAAGTACTACTTTCTTAAAATAATTGTGACTTAGAGGCGCCCTTGTCTCAACAAAACCTCTACACATACCGACATATTAAGTTCTCTCACACACACATTACACTAACGATCAGGAGGAAATGCCTGTTCGGTATATGATGCAAATTTCCTTTCCAAAACCTACCTGAATTGCCTCACAGATAATTCAAATTTTAACGGTGAAATTAACATTTTAACAATATTATGAAACCATGTTAACAGTCCTCAGTTCAGCTCTTTCATAGATGTCAACGTCTATAGATGGTCACCAGCTAAACCTTGGAGAAATAAGACATCAACATGATTTACACCTGAAGGACGCAGGAAAAATTATTTTGTTTTACGATTTATTTTTTTATTTTTTTGAGAATTTCTCAAGATTTTTATACCTGAGATTTCTTTTCATTTTTCGACACGTGGAAATATGAATTACAATTAGACCTTTCATCAGTTTTAATTACGCAGTTCAGCGAAATCAGTCGATAAGCACCAAATCGTTTAAGACGGATCTCCTTCATTATATTCTAATTAACTCCTACTGAAGTCAAGTATTAGTGAGACCTGACATTCAACGCTGATAATACATACATCGATTTGAAGGAATATTTACATACAACTAAATACTTCACAGTTACAATTCGACGATATGCAGTTCTCTACTGTACGTTTTTCATAAATTACAATATTTGTAACTGCAAAGTTAATGCATCAAAGTGAAGAACATTTTTCACGGCCACAAGGAACTAATTTATGGATATATACGTGGTTTGGTTCAAGAAGAAATTTCATTGCTATACGCAGAGACTATTAAGTGATGATAACAAGAGTAAAATTATGGTATTTTACTTGAACTATTTGTGAGAATCAAGATAACTCAAGGATTATTTTATGGACAAATGTTAGTGCTGTGATTTTATCTATCGAACACTATTATATTCTTATTTTCAAATACATAAATTCATGTACATATATTATTACTCAAGGACAGTTACTGACACAGTGTATATATTTTGATTAACTTCAAGTTTTCTGATTAAATATTTACTTTGATAGTTGACATATATTATAAATATAACCGACAGCGATAATTACATGATACACTAAAGTAAGAGACGGTGAAATTTACATCGATAATATGACATATGTGTGCAAGTGTAACTCGGATGAGTATCACACGTTGCTGATTTTGTAAATATTAACTTCCAAATACAAAACAGTGTTGTACAGTGTCAGTGCTTGCAGGATCGATTACACTACTTCGCTAGTGTGTCATTGAGACATAATTTTTGACAAGATCCATTCTTGTGGAACAATGCTTTTATAATTTTCTCACGTGGTGTCAGAGTGTTGCATGCTTATGCACGGACTTCGCTACGTCATCATGTACTATTGGGACTTAGGTGTAGAGCGTAAGCCTCTCAATGAATACGCGCCCGAGCAGATTGCCGAGTTAGCATAACAAACTCACGTGCCAGTGTTTACCTTTTATATGCTTTACGCTGACAAGTATTGTTTATTTATTTTGTTTATTTATTGGTTATTTTTCTCCATTCCTTTTCCTTTTTCAAGAACAATATTACTCAAATTTCATATTTTCGGTTATGGTATGTAAATTCAATAATTTTGGGACTATATTTTGTAATAAAAAAAAATCTCTCCATAGAAAGGATCGATATGGAATACAACTTTAAATCTTTCATATTTAAGTGAAAATCAAAAGATTTTCTTTAGGGGGTAGAGGAGCGTGTCGTACCCAAGGTATTGGGTAAGAAGTATAAAGTCTTAGAATAGCAGGTAGCAGAGAAAGGAATGCTGAATAAGTAATCAGGCAAAGGTCAGGTGATTGACTTGGAAGGCGTATGTGGCATGAGTGTGGGAATTGTCAGGAGGTGTGATCAGTTGGCGAGTGGACGGGATAGAGCAAGGAAGTTGGAGGGACGATTATTGGACAGTGGTGCATGAGGAGAGTGAGCTCTAACTGGAAGGTCAGATGTGTGTCAATTACCATTATTGAGAGGACAATCTATGGAACAACATTCATCTATCTGTGAGTCAAGTATTATCCTCTTCTTGTCAATATCCATATCGGTTCAGTCATGGAGAGTACAGAAGTTCAATTACTGTACGTGTGAATTCTTGTGCCATAACTTTGGATGTAACCTTTCGCATACATTATACTTTAGGCTAAGCGAGCGATAACCATCTGAAAGATGAACGATGAATAACTACACCACCCAATACAATCGTAGGTTCTTGGTTCGATCCCAAACGCAGCATGGGAGTGGCGTTACGGTATATATGAATGAATGAATGAATGAATGAATTAATGTGTACACAAACATTTAATATTGTATATTTTGTTATATATTTATAATATACAGTGCTAATGTCTATGTATATACATACATTTATTTTATATTACACACACTATACACTATATATATATATATATATATATATATATATATATATAATAAAGTATATAAAGTAGCAAACTAATTCCTTTAAAATCTGAATCTTTGAAGGATTGTAGGACAGAATTGTTGGCGAGGGAAAATCCTCCCCTGTCTTCCAGGATTTCATACACTACTTTCTAATATATACTGTGATATATATATATATTAATATATATATATATATAAATATAATATGCATATCATAATAATTCACACACATTCATGTAAATGAAGTTCTTCCTCCTCCCTCACCAGTCTTCAATGATTTCGCATCCTGGAGTACAGCAATTTCCTGTTAATTGCAGTACAAAGGGGACATGGAAAAAGTAGAACCAATATATTTTTTTTCCATTTTACAAAGTGGAAATGTGATCAGAGCCATGCTATAGCCTCCTTTCTCCCCCAGACCGCCACTCATTTTTGGCTGGATGAGTGGCAGAGCTACTTGTTGTACTAGGACAGATTGAAAATTCCCTCCCGAGATTACATATTCTAATAATGAAAACCAGGTATCATGTATGGTAGTCGGACGTCCTATTGACTGGACCACCATGGTTCTTTTCTGTTATCATGATGTAGAAAATCTACACTTAATGCCATGCACTTAGCTCAAAAAGTGAAACTTTATTTTGAGGCACTGTCTCATGTATGTTGCAGACACACATTGCAATCTCGCTACACATTTTTGCATTGCCTTTATAGAAGTATTTCACCATAGAGACAACTATGTGATGTACTCCATTTCTTCACATTGATATTATAAATAATAATAATATCTTGAAGTATTATTAAACCCTTCAAGAGAGGAGGGGAATTAGTTCTACTGTTGATTGCTATAGTATATTAAACTAAATCTTAATTAGGAAAATAAATTTAATTACTTACCACAGTCCTCTTATGCAAAGATAAAATGCAGGTCAACCTTTTGTCGTACAGACAGAATGCTGATAGTTATCATGTGTTTCAGAAGTTATTAAATAACAGGAAGGTGGGTGGTTTGGTCATTTGTGTCTGAACTTACACTTGTCGATATTCCATGTTTTATTTTATATATTATTGTAATATTCAGTTTACATACTACAATCAAGAATGTATGGGGTTTGGAGCAGCAGCTTTGAATATCAAAGCCAACTGATTCTGTTCCTGAACCAGGTCCAACACTTTGATTGATTGATTGAATTGTTGTTTTTAGTCCACTTTATGCACAGAAAGGCTATCCGGGACTGGACCTACAGTTTAAAGTGGGATCCGAACCAGTATGTGTCTCCACCGGGTATCCAACTCAGGACCCCTTGATTACAAGGTGAGGACACTACCACTGTGCCATCGGGGAGGCCTAAGACTTCGAAACACAAGCACAAAAGGAATATAAAGAGCACCACCAATGTTGGAAATGCTATGAATTTACATACTATATACTATATATGGTACATGTATATACTACAATAGCTCTAACCTGTGTGCACATCTTTGTAATGCATAATGTTGATTGTGTAAGGCGAGACTGTCTTTTTAACATGCAGCGTAATATTCAATGAACGTTGCAGAGAACGAAAAGTTAATGGAAAAACATTATGAATCTTCCTTTAATGGCATGAAGTTTCCAATATGGATTTTCACCCTACATTATACTACTCAAATGCACAGGTACACAAAATTATATATGAAGACAGGGAGGTTTACGATAATTTTACATGATATGGCTAGAATTGTCAAAAATAATTTAAACTAAATGCTATACACAAGGAATTCTTTCTTCCATACATAACACATACATTAATACTGACAAATTTATTACAACTTTATTGTACAGCTCTTATTAAAAAATGATTACATATAAAAGTTGCTTGTAGGCACAGACACATTATTGATGATAAAGATACTTCAAAATAATTGCAGTCAGAGTACCACTTGATTTAAAGAAGGCATAGATTCTTCTTGGCCCTTAGCCTTTGAATGTTTCCAGAAATCTAAAACGAAAAAAACATACATAAAATATAGTTTGCTGGTTGGTTGGTCAGTTTATAAAATTCTATGTAATAATGTTGCAAATTCTAGTAGACACTTCAAAACACTTATGAGCAACTTCAACTTGCATTGTGGATTGTGGAAGTTCAAAACTATTAATATTTGTCCCCCAACCCCCTAAAAAAATAGGAACTTCACTTTCCCTCCTTGTCAGGCTGAACCACAGTGACTCAGAGTATTCCAAGCAAGTGTTGATGTATCTTCACCACCTAGTGCAGTGGTTCTCAATCTTTGTAAGACAACAGCCTCTTTTTATAAAAGTTGAAATCCTGCCCAAACAATTAACCCCTTTCTATTTTTTAAACTTTATACATTCATTTGCACCATAGATTTTTAAATATTAATAAATAATGGCATACATATAAATAATAAAAGCTTGTTCTGTCTAGACTTGTTGACAAATGTAAAATTGGAATTAAATTAATTGGTAACCACTGGATCTCTTATTAGCTGGTATGATTTATGTTAGGGCCTAGTACACAGCCACAGCACAGCAATTAAGAGTACTGGCCTAGTGCACAGGGTCTATAAAACATAAGGTGTGTTCCAAAAGTCTTAACGAAACGAACGCACTCAACGAAAATAACTGGCTTTTACAGACTTATGGGACACTCTAGGCGAAAGCGCACGTGCAGCGTTTTGTTTTAGAGAAAGTTTCTACACGGCGTCCATCAGAAGGAATGTCCCAATGGCAAAAATAAACTCTACTTTGGACATTGTTACTCATTTTAATCGCATTCCAAGAATAGTTAAGGCATACTCATCTTGTGCATGTGGCTTCACATCGCTATCTCTTAAAATTATAATACATTTTCCGAACTAGTGCAGTTTGAATCCATCAGCATGCACATTGTCCATAAGCAGCAGACGTTTCTCACCAAACAAACCAGCCTCCTGGCCCGTGCGTTTGATGAATCTCATTCTTGCACGAAATGCGACTTTTGGGACAGCATAATGAAACTTATGGGACAGCCAGTTACTGTAACTCGTTTAACGCGTTAAGTTTGTGTAACTTTCGAAACGTGTCCATAATTGGACTTCTCTCAGAAAAAAAAAAGTGTAAGTACACTTTATGCCCAAACATGAAGATTGGGACTGAACCCACACTGTGCCTTCATTGGGGATTGAATCTGGAACACCTTGATTACAAGGATTCACAAGGCATTATACTTTGTCATCACGGAGGACCATTCCTTCACATAACTTTCATTAATATGCTGGTCTTTTTCCAAAAACAATACTCGCAATTGCAAGTAATTCTGGTCTCAACAGGTCGCGTTAAAACAGTCTTGAAGTGAGAGGTAGAAATGGGGGTATCCCCCAGCTAGCAGAAATTATTGCAAAGCATTCCCCAGATGACTCCCAGGCCCAACTAAACACCTCATCCTCCCAGCCAGTTAAAAATTCCAACATCATGCGCTGCATGAAATCTTAAATCTTCCTCCATTATTAAATGGAGTGTGCATATGCATTTTAATGTAAAAGGTGTACAAGTAAGAGTAGTAAAGTTTTTAATTTCCAAAAACCTCTAACCAGTTGATATTAACATTCGTTTCCAATTATATCACATGAAACTAAAAATTTGGCACACTAAACTCTGTCACGAAGTGGTTGGCACGGTGCGCTACAACCCCAGGTCTACAAAGTTTGGAATCCTGGCCTAGCATGGGTGTTCTTTGTAAACAAATTATATTGTACATACATAAGAAGCACAAACACGTGAAAGTTTGTTTTAAGTTCATTTTATGTTCAGAAGGACTCAAAGTTTTAAAATGGAACGTCAACCACTGTGCAATATGTCTCCATTGAGAATCAAACCTGTTACACCTTAATTACAAGACAAGTGTTATCATTATGTCACCTGGTATGCACACACACATATGAACGTATGGCAAAAACAAATTAGTAAAAGAAGCAACGACCAAAATCTGTCTCTTGACTGCTACACCATGTAGAATAATTTAGCTTGTTCCAAATTAAGACATTATGTACCTCTAAACTCACAACTGGTCCTCCTCCGTAGCCGAGCGGGTTAAGGCGTTCACTCGTCTTGAGATCGTTTGCTGCGGCGTAGGTTCGAATCCGGCTCTGGTCGGAATTTATTCGGCCTACGTATAGGGCCGGTGGCAACCCACCATCGTGAGGAAATTGGGGAGCTCCGAGTGAGTGAGCGTAATCCTACAGTCCTACAACGGCTGGAGGTCGGTCGGGCTGACCACCCGTCCCCCTAGTCTGGCTGCAGATCTCCACGCCCCCTTGGTGGCTCGCGTGGGAGGGAGGCCAGCCTTGGCCCAATATTGGGCTGTTGCACTATTGGATTATAAACTCACAACTGATAATGCAAGTAAAATAGGTTAGCCTCAACTGGCAAAAATTTAAAATTTTCATTTTTCTTTCTTTCTAACTTTCCAGCTTTCTTGAGACTTTAATATTTATAAAAGATAAAACTGAAAGCAGAAGTAATAAACATAACTAACAGCCAAAAGACAGAAAAAAGTAGATATATTATTTCTATATAGCTATGTCTATCTGTGCTTTCATTCCATGTCGTGATATTAACAATACATCATTAGCAGAACTTTTTATGACAGGTATATGTAAATATCTCATTGCATCTGAAGTTCTGCAAGAGGAATGGTAGAAAAGGTAAAGTGCTCCCCTGTGCTTAGCACCACGCCATGAAGGAGTATAGGGGGTGTGGGGGTAACGCCCCACACTTTCTTGATCATGGTCATGAGTGGGGATGTGATCAGCATCACGCCCCTGACTGCCTTTACCCCCCAGGGTTTCCCCCAGGTACCCATGTCATTCGACGCTGGGTGGGCGTCGGGGCCGCTTCCAACGTTAGAAAAGTTCCCGGATTTGAGCCGGCCGGGGATCGAACCCGGAACCTTGAGCATGGTAGTCAGACGCGTTACCGACTGAGCTACCGCGGCCACCTGCAAGAGGAATGACTTTAGGATATTTATAATATTGCATGTATATCTTATGAAATGCCCTATTAAGGGCACCACAAAAACTGACCTCATGCACCAATCAACCTGCGCATATGGTTGTTTATCTTCAACTTGCAACACAGAAAAGGGTGAGGTGGTAGAAAGAGGCACTTTTACTATTCTGGGCTACACAATTTCGAAAATTGTTGCACATGACCAATATTGGTCGCAAATGACAGATTGACATGGCATCAGTCATCAGACATCTAATTATGTCCCTTCGATAATTTCTTACATATTTTTCTCACTCAAAAGTGCATTTCTGGAAAAAATTTAACGCTGCTTTCCGCCAGGACTAGTGCACTCTTATCATTAAGTGGACTGTCAACTCGTATAAGATGTAATATTTAGTGGACTTTTAATATTTAAAGGACTGTTAAGTGTGTTGACGAATATATAAAAGTCAAGTGTAATATTTAGTGGACTATAATGGAACATTGTTTTGAAAAAATTTTCAAATTTCTCATGAAAATTAAAATTTAGTCGAACTTTCAAAATTTTTCCCCAGGAGAGGGATCAATGCAACGATCCCGCTAGACCGTTACAAAGTTACGTACTTGTTCTTTTTGTTGTTGAATAACATTGTGTAATCTTATCTGTTCTGTTATCGCTTCTGCATAGCATTTCACTGCTATGCTTGGTAGAGAAAGAAGTTCTACCATATCTCACTAGGGAGCGTTTTTGTTCTACTTAAAAAAGGTAAAATCTCTCTTGAATCGTTCCACAATATATATAAAAAAATGTAGGGGTTAAATTTTGTTACTGTACTGCTTTGAGCCACCAGCACAGCTAGCCTCGTTGAACTGGAATACACGCGCATGACAAACAATGCTTAAAACCTCTGATACGACACACACGTTTGATCGTTGGTAAATTACTTCATTCCGTTTCTCCTTCAATCCGTCAGTCAAATGGAAAAGAAACATTTCTGTTCCTATTCTACACGTGTATTGATTGATTTGCTTTATTTTACTTCGAATTTTGTGCCACTTTTGGCTAATTTGAGAAGATGGGGATGAGTGATGTTATGATGAAATTGATGAATGGACGCTCACAAACATCCATGCCCAGGCCAGGACTCGAACCCGGGACCTCTGGCTTCGTAGCGCCATGTTCTAACCACTCTCCCACGGGGGTCGGCTTCTACATGTGTAATGAAAACTTTTTTCTTATATTGTCAAAAATTACTTAGTTAAATGAAAATTATACTATATTCGTGGACAACTTGCTTCCTTTTGAATGTATGAATAATATAGATTTTGTTATATTTTTACTTCGCTTTTCTGCCACTGCTATTCGCAAAGATGAGGATGAGTGATGATATGATGAAACTATGAACACAAAGAACACCCATGCCCAGGCCGGGATTCGAACCTGTAATTTATGAATAATAAACCATGATCCTAATTCTATATAAAACTACAGTGAATTAGAGACAACTGTTAAAATGATAATCCCCATGGCTCCGTAATGTTAATTAAGCAAGCAACAGAGGTCCTGGGTTCCAATTCCGAATATGTCTTTGTATGTTTCTTTGGGTTTATTTTCTCCGCAATTTTTCAGTTCTTCATCCATGCTTATTGTCTGGATTGACGCTAATAAATAAAAATGGCTTCATTTATAATAAAAGTTCACCAGTATTTTTCAAACTTAAGAAAAGACTAGGAATGAAGGTGCATATTGAATGACTACCTTGCAAAGAAACGTATTGATAGAAACCGTATGTTTACAGAACAAGCAGAGTAATTTGCATTAATTATTATGAAGGACTGATAAATACAAGTAAGACTGGCACAGAACACGATGGCTTCACGACTGAAGCAGTGTTTTGAGAGGGATAGAACATTGGTTGATCCCCTCCCCAGAAAATAAAAACCTTCCGTGCGCCTCCTCCCTTCCCATGGAAGAGAATTTTCATTAAAGGTCAAACTGACCGCACTAAGATGAACTTTTTAAAAACCATTATCATACGTTTGTCTTTCAATTACGTTTTTTATATTTCACTGTATAGTACAGTAAACTTGTAATATTACATTTAATAATAAATGTAAAGTCTTCTTTACCCTCGGAGTAATCCGATATTCTCGTTAATCCGACACCCTCTGTGCAAGGAATGACGGTTTAACACTTTTACACCATCAATCAACATATTTTAACCTGGAGTCAATTAAGTCTTCTCTTTGATCTAGCTTTGATTGACCTATCCTTTTAGCACATATTCTTTCATCAGTCTCTGGATAAGGTAGAAACTCTGCTTTTATCGAAAGTTGCAATTCAATAGATGTTTTCAGGCTACTGGCTACTGAAAGGTTCTACAATACCCACTCGGAGTTTTCCCCATTACATGAGAAATACGGAATTAAAGAAATTAACTTTATCTTGAAGCCAGATCCTTACTGAAAATCCATCATTGATTTTGGCTTGGTATTTGTGCATGCTTGGCTCACTCCTTTGCTTAAAGGAGAACATTTCTAAGGCTGCAAAGTGCATTGTTTCCATTCTCGGCGATATTAACATTGCGCTTGGCCGGGGGTATCATTCTTTGATGCGGTGACGCCGGAACTTTAACTTCATATATATCTGAGATTAACCCATTTGACAAGACGAGACGAAACTTGTCAGTGCCTCGTCTAGTGTCGAGAAATATCCATCTCGTTCTTGGTTTGGTCTCGAGTCTCGAAACACAGTATAAACTTTCACAGCGTATAGAGGACATGAAGGAAAACATTTCTTAATAAAGCTTTTTTCTGTATGATGTCTCGTTTCAACTCTACAAGCCCTCAAAAAACAGAATTTTATCCTCAACACACACACATACAGACGCACGCGCGCGTAGATAGCTATAGATGTAATTATATTGTTCGATATCCAGTGGAGGCACAGTGCACAGTGGTTCGGATCCCATTTTAAATTGTTGCAGTTCCGATTAGCCTCTCTGTGCATAAAGTGGACTTAAAACAACAATTCAACAATACACAAATACACACACACACACCCACACATATATATTAGAGTTGAGCCGATAGCACTTTGAACCGATACCGATACTTGGAAATTGCAATAATTTAAATTTGTTCAAAATAATGATCATTAATGGTGTGTAAATATTCTTTTCCCAATTATATGCATCAATTTACCAAGAATTTTTTTCTAGAATATTCAATAATTACGGCAGAATATCAAAATAAATGCTATGTAATCAAAAAATACAGTTGTTCATGCAAAATATGTACAAAGTAAAAAGAAAGTCTGAATTTGCATAATTCCCAGGATAATTAGACTCCGCGAAAATGTCACGCGGAATTTTTGTGGACCCCATGAAAGACCAATATGCAGGGAAAAGTTTCAGTTGGTATCGGTAGATGGACTTCTTGGAGATCCTTCAGAACGTATTGAGGGGATCATCACTGCCCGGAAAAAGGTCTTATTCACACTTGCATCGCGAAGTGCGCCAAAATATGGCGCAGAGTACTACCGTGCTACGAAAAAGACGGTCTCCATACCGATATTCCGGACACTTAAACCATCAGGTGACCTCCCTGTGTGTGTGTGTGTGTGGGTGTGTGTGTGTGTGTGTGTGTGTGTGTGTGTGTGTGCAACCACACATCACAGGTTCACAATTGCCACTAGAGAGCACTGATTTTGTAACCAAATTGATGACTTATCTGGCAAATATTTTCTTGGTATGTCGGAAGAAGTAGCATAGTAAAGTAAATTTCGTTTCGGGTAGTTTTTCAGATATCATACCAACGTCTCGAACGAGACCGAGAGTCTCGAACACTACGTCTTATTTCTTGTCTCGTTTCGGTTTATGAACGCCCATCGTGCTGTTTTCGAACAGCAAGTCTCGGTTTCGAGTCTATAGTATATGAAACACACACACACCTACGCACGCGCGCACACACACACACACCATGACACACGCACACACACACACATACGTGCATATGCTACCTTGTGGGGACTCTGTTAGTGCACATACACTGTGGGGACCGGGGGAAATTACAGTCGTAGTCTGATGTGTTTGTTGAAAATATGTGACAAATAACACAGTAAAACTATAAACTCCTGAAAATTAAAAGTAACCTACATTGTGAGCAAATTATACAAGAAAAACGTTTCCTATCCTTGTGGGGACACCAGTACCCACAAGGCCTGTGAAATCAGGTGGCCTCGGGTCCCCACAAGGTTCATTAGATATATGAAAATTTACACATACACTCCATACACACGATTGATTCTGTACAGACGCTGTGGGGACCGATGTGTAAATAAGTTTGAAAATGCTACCCTGTTGGTACTTGACAATAAAAGAGAGGAAATACTTTTAGTCTGTGTCGATTTTTGCAGTTTTTGTCGTTTATGATATTTTTCATAAACAAAATCGTAAATATTTGTCTTGCAGAGAATAAATCACTGGAAAAGAGAAACAGATGTTACATGAAATAGGAGAGATCTGACGGACACAAGAGCACTGGTAAAATGATTTTGGATGTAAATAAGTGGCTGACAAATAAAGTTAGCAAAATAATTATAATAACGAGTGTTGTGCTATTTTATGAAGAAATGCAAACTTCTCTTTTTTAAAATGAAGACAAAAAGTAAAAAGCTACATAGCAAGTGGATTACAAATAATAATAATGATGATAATAATAATATTAACGATAATAATAATAATAATAATACCATGTGATATAATGTGGGAATCATGCAGAGGGATATAGGACTCGAAATCGATTCAATAAAGTTCTGAGTTCGATTATTTTCTTCCAGTGTCACTTCATCAATTTTATCTATTCGTCACGATTAGCCAAAAAAGCCAGAAAAAAACTATGCAAAATGTGATATATGTGCAAAGTATCTTTCATTGTTCTCACAAACTATTTGTGTTTAATTTATATACATTTCGAATCATGCTTTGCTTTAAGTTAAATGTTAATTTATATCTGAAGTCAATTAAACATTACAATGCTGACCAAGGCATGAAACAAGGCTCAACAGTGTTACTAAATTAAATTAGTCAATAATTTAAAAAGTGCTTTTACAAGGGATATAACTTCTGATAGAAAAGTGAGTAGTGTCCCTACAACGTTGTTATCTTCCATTGAAGAAATATATAGTGCGCTCAAGGGTATACAAGCGCTTAGAAATTTTCCAAGGAGAAGCGGGAGGGGTGTATCATGGGCAAAGTCAATATATTTTTCAAGGAAGCTAAAATGTAAATTTACACGTTATGAAAAACTAACAGTAACTGTTACTAATATTATTGATTTATGTACATTTCTAACTTATGATAATATATTATTCTTTAATGCATTATTTACATCTCACAAATTCAATCAATTTACTTTATGTGCTAGCATGCTTTGAAATAAGAAAGTCATGGCTTCAATTCGCGATAGAAATTCGATATACGTTTAAGAAACTTTTCGATCCACAAGCTTACCTTTTTGTTGTTAAAGTGTATTGTGTGCTCACAAGGTATATTACTGCCGATACAAATTGAGTAGTGTCCCCACAAGGATGATATCTTCTGTTGTAGAAATGTATGATGTCCTAACAAGGTTTATTACTTCTGATGCAAAGTGAGTAGTGTCCCCACAAGGTTACTATCGTCTGTTGAAGAAGTGTATGATGTCCTCACAAGGTTTATTACTTCTGATGCAAAGTGAGTAGTGTCCCCACAAGGTTACTATCTTCTGTTGAAGAAGTGTATGATGTCCCCACAAGGTTTATTACTTCTGATGCAAAGTGAGTAGTGTCCCCACAAGGTTACTATCTTCTGTTGAAGAAGTGTATGATGTCCCCACAAGGTTTATTACTTCTGGTGCAAAGTGAGTAGTGTCTCCACAAGGATGTTACCTTATGTTGAAGAAGTGTATGATGTCCCCACAAGGTTTATTACTTCTGATGCAAAGTGAGTAGTGTCCCCACAAGGATGTTACCTTATGTTGAAGAAGTGTATGATGTCCCCACAAGGTGTATTACGTCTGATGCAAAGTGAGTAGTGTCCCCACAAGGTTACTATCTTCTGTTGAAGAAGTGTATGATGTCCTCACAAGGTTTATTACTTCTGATGCAAAGTGAGTAGTGTCCCCACAAGGTTACTATCTTCTGTTGAAGAAGTGTATGATGTCCTCACAATGTTTATTACTTCTGATGCAAAGTGAGTAGTGTCCCCACAAGGTTACTATCTTCTGTTGAAGAAGTGTATGATGTCCCCACAAGGTTTATTACTTCTGGTGCACAAGTGAGTAGCGGCCTCACAATGTTGTTATCTTATGTTGAGGAAGTGTATGATGACCTCAAAAAATATAGGGGGCTTAAAAATTTTCCAAGGAAGGAGGGGCGACATAACGCATGGGTAAAATCAATATTTTAGTCAAGGAAGCTAAAATGTAACACCATTAAGCCTTGTTTCCATGATTATGAAAAACTAAATATGCTGACCAAGGCAGTAATTTATTTTATTAAAAACATAAACTAAACGTAACGTTTCAACCTTCTAGCAAGGTCTTCTTCAGACTCTGTATCAAGTACAAAAGACCTTGCTAGAAGGTTGAAACGTTACGTTTAGTTTATGTTTTTAATAAAATAAATTACTGCCTTGGTCAGCATATTTAGTTTTTCTAAAATGTAACTTTACATATCAAAATAATAGTAATTGTAACATTTAGTGCATATAACTTATTTATGATTAAATTATTGATTTAGTTTATTTTACTTCGCTTTTGTGCCAGTTTCGGCTAATTGCGAAGATGGAGATGAGTGATGATATGATAATATATTATTGTTGCATGCATTATTTACTTCTCACACATTTAATCAATTTACAGCAAGCGGAGAACAAGTCTTTGCGCAAGTGGTGACGCTAGACGGTCACCAATGAGAGGAAATGGCATTGCGTGAAGAGGGAACACCGATTGCAGTTACCAGTCTTCACAGCAGCGTGTACTGCTTCGTTCTGCCCACTCGATTTCCCCCTTTCTGACGCTAGGCGCAGTTTTGCTCCACTTCCATCATGTGATGTACTTTGGGGCTTCTCCTACGATAATCAAAAAATATTTTAACCAATTGCATCAAATGTGAATCTGATTCTTAACAAAATAATAAATAAAATACACTTGATGCGTTCTGGTGCATCAATAGATATGATGCATTTAGTTTTCTGTGTGTAGCCTTTTTCACAATGGCCTCCCCCAAGGCGCAGTGGTAGCGTCGTCGCCTTGTAATCAAGGGGTCCCAGGTTCGATACCTGTAAACTGTAGGTCCACTCCAAATTTGCTTTACTGTGCATAAAGTGGACTTAAAACACCAACTCAATCAATCAATCAATTTTTCACATATATACTGGCTTCAAGATTCCACTATGTCAGTGTTATATCTAAGGAGGAAGCCACTGTGAATTCATTATGGCGGGGAAACAAATATGTTTTTCTTTTTTTGTCGCTTTGAAACATTCCTTCCACTGCAACTGCTTACTCATGATATCCGATTAACTGTAAACATGTTGAAGGGAAAGAACGGCGCCACATATCATGGAGGAAGAAGAAGGAAGTGCAGGCACAGTGAATGATCCAGTGGATCATAATGATTTATTTTTAATGCTAGTGTTATTTTTGTCTTCGGTGCGTCCTTTCGGCGGTACGAATGTTCAAAACAGTCCGGTTTTATGACATTGCTCTCTGTGGTAAAACCATGCGTGCTAGGGGTGCAAGGAACACATATTCAGACCAAAGTAACGTCATCAAAACACGAAGCCTTCGGTTGGCAGAACCGACATTTCAACTGATTCAAGTACTGTTCGACGATATATCGTCCAGACGATATATCGCGATGTTGAGAAACTATCGTCCAGGCGATATTAACTAGACGATATATCGTCACGATATTTTTGCGATATATATTGTGCAGAGAGAGACGATATATCACCCATATCACGGTACGGAAATAATATCGTATCGTATCGTCTGCTACGATATTTTCTTGACGATATATCGCGATATCAAATTCCCGATATTGTACATCCCTAGATTCAAGTCCAATTTATGCACAGATGTTAATCAGCCCGCCTATGCGTCGGATACGATGTTTGTTTATTAAAGTTTACCTATTCTGGTTATTTCACGTCATTCGAAGTTGAGGTTTAGTTATAATGATGAGGATGACTGACGAACTCAGGAACATGGTGATCGAACCTGGGACCTCTGACATACTACCAGTCGCATAATGATTTTTAAACTTATCAAGGAAAACGTCCGGTAACCCAACGGAAATCAGACTTCAGTTTGCGGGATCAAGAAGTCTTGTCCCGGGAATCTTCGAGAAATGATTAACTTACTTTCGGAATTTCGAATAGGTCAGGAATTTAAAATGATCGCGAAATAAGAATTCTGGATATACTTAATTATCGGAAAGGAAATCTTCTAGTCATTTTCACGTTCAGAAGACACAATGGGCTCTTATGGGCAATGCTTTTCTTATGGCAAATATGAGCGCGCTGTTGTGAAATTTCTGGATTTACAAATTTAGCTTAAGTAAAATCGGTACCTGCAGTTTTGCAGGAAATTTTGTACAGAATACGATGGTGAACACAAAAAACTGGTAACTTGCTTACATAATTTTAGATAAATTAAAAACGCAAATTTTCCTTGAAAACACAATTTTTACATTGTTTTCATTCCTAACGTTGAAACATGCCGTAAAATTGAAGCATTCATTATTAAAAAAATTGACACTGTTTTTTAATTGTCATAGGTGGTGGTGGTACTCAGAATTTATCAATACTTTAAAGCATATTCGCATTAAAAAATATTCAAATGAAGTATGTGGAGATTTTTTATATTCGTGCAGTAGAAAATGTCGTCGCTGGCCATTTTTTGTTCTGTAATTCCAAGTAAAACTTCCAGCGACAAAGTTGTGGAGAAAATAATGAAATTATTTTTTATAACCACTCAAAGGTTCCCAGAAATATTACTTCCATGCATTTGGAGTTTCTTTTTAACCCGAACCGCGCGCGAAGTAAGGAGACGTTGTCTGGCCATCTTGAGCCGACTCATCGCAGCATTCCGGCTATCACCACCAAGTTTTCGAGTTGTTATTTTATTTCCATTCATTAAAAATATGAACTTCATGCAGTTTGTTATAATAGAATTGAAATTACTTAAATTTAATAATTGACAATTATTTCCAATGCTGCTGTTGTGAGCAACATTAGTGCTGTCGCAAATACACGTTGTTTTCGTTTACATTACTGTCGACATTAATACTGAAATGAAGATCACTTTTCAGTTTCCAACGTACACATAAATTCATAGACAACATATTAACCTTTGAAAGTCTTTCCAACACGTGACAAAATATGGGTCTTCAAGATAGAAATATGACATGCCTTGCTTGAGTCATTCACGTCTTATCAGTTCACGTGGGCCATAACTCATTTGTTTGTTTGGGTTGCAGCTTGAATTTAACCCATGTGCCAGGTTCCCCTTACTTGAGTGAGAAATCTACTTTGGTCTGTTTAGACTTTTTCCCTCTCCCAAAAAAGTGTTTTCAGTTGTGTGAGCTCTCAGTGATTTTTACTTTTTTAAGTGATTTCTGAAGTGTCATATTCGTGCATTACACTCGCATGTGTAGTGATCGCAATGGATCATAGTAAAAAGGGTAACTGTAACGTTCACAGTATAATATTAATATTAATAATTACATATAATTATCATTATATATACAAAATATGTAACACCTTCATTGTGAAGGAAGGTCATCATTTCCCGGCGACATGAGCTAGCGCTGTATTGGCAACACTGTGCGGTTTCTCCATAAGCGCCGTTGTGTCTTCTGAACGTGAAAACGACTCTAGAAATGGCATCAAAATACCTAAAATAATTTATTTGGGGACAAAATGTGCGTGGAACTCAATAATTTCAGTAGTGTTAGGAAATTCTGAACATTACCTATCGATAAAATTTTCTGAACTAGTCGGGAAATACGTGAAATTTTCTGTCCTGAAGATCGGGATAGTTTTATATACCGTATCGATCCCGTCCCGGATCCATAAACTCCGATCACTCACACCCATTAAGTAAAAGAAACAGTGGGAAAAAGAATAAATATCCAAAAGAAATTGTGCAAACTGAGGCATAAGGTTTTTGATTGATTGATTGGGTGTTTTAAGTTAACTTTATGCACAGTAAGGCTAATCGGGACTGGACCTACAGTTTAAAGTGGGATCCGAACCACTATGTGCCTCCACCGGGTATCGAACCCAGGACCCCTTAATTACAAGGAGACGACGCTACCACTGCGCCATCGGGGAGGTCTGAGGCATAAGGAAAAGAAACGAAACATTGCTTTCTTCCAGTAAGCATTAATTTAGTTTTATCTAACTTGTAGACATATTTCATTTGATGATTTTTGGTCTTTCCATTAATTTACAGTGAACGAAAATATTCTCTAAATAATTTGAAAAATGTAAATAGCTTGGTCGTCTTCTGTGGCGGAGAAGTAAGTGTAGCGCCAGAATTCCTGGATTCGAATCTTTGTCAAGGCATAATGTGTTTTTGTCTTTCCATCTATTTCACAATTTTATCCTTGTCGTCGCGATTAGCTAAATTGGCAGAAAAGCGACGTAAAAATACAGATGGAATTAGTTTGATCTTTTCTCAAACAGCACATTTGCAAGGGTCATTCAGGATTGACCGACCAAGACTACAAGTCCTACAAGGACAAAACTACGTGAGTGTTTTAAAGGAATCTCCATGAGCATACAGGCATAGCTGCTATCACTGTGTCAGTTCCGTGAGTTCTTTGGCGTTGAAGACACTAGACTGCTGCCATAGCCACTGCAGGATATCTTGATATCTTTTGTCAGTGCTTCATCTGTCTAAAATTTCTTCCCTCTCATATTATCTTTAAGCGGCTCAAATAAATCTGATATTCACTAAGAGTTAGCCCGGAGTGTAAGAACATGAAGCAAAACCCTTTCGGAAAGTTATTGCTGTCAAATTGACCATGTGGGGATGTTATGGTGAAGGATAACATTTGCAGACAACGTCAACGTCTTTTTTATGCAAATGTCATTACACGGCACCCTTCATCAACGTGCAGGAAAACTGGGCATATTTCATGACCCTTTCCCCAAAAATTCACATAAGGAACACCTTGCATGTCCCAGTCCGACAAATGTGTCCACGCGGTTCATTCGTGAGAAACTGGCGTTCTTCGCCAAGCTGTTGAGATCATTCGTACACTCTTGCCCATTCTCCGGCAGTTTTGTCGTTCTCCTATTTATCATTGCACATTACACTATACCGAGAGTCACTGGTAGATGAATTTGCTTAGTTTGATTTATTGATTTGTTGTTTTAAGTCCACTTTATGAACAGAAAGGCTAATCGGGACTGGAGCTACAGTTTAATGTGGGATCCAAACCACTGTGCCATGTGCCTTCACCGGATATCGAACCCGGGACTTGATTACGAGGCGACAACGTTACCACTACGCCACCGGGGAGACCCTGAATTTGCTTAGTGCCTCGTAGAGCCGCTAACTAGTCAACTAGTCAACCGACAGTTTCTCACAAAAACGCGGCGCAGAAAATGGAAAAACTGTAGCAGAGGGAAGTTTATAATCGCATAACGTTGATCCCCGTAACTAGCAACAGTCACCTGAAAAAAGAATCATCTGAATCGTCGCCACGAGTACTGTTGGCTAAATGTAAGATGTTAGGGAGGAGAGCTCTCGTTTTATGACATCTGTAGAGGAAATTGCAATTTAGTCTCATAATATGTGATTTTTTGTCAATTTTAGACATCTTGGGGACGGGGTCGTCCCGTCGAACTCATACCTCCTTTAAAAACAAAATTATTCATCGTGCAAGAAATTCCGGATCTCGGTATTTAAAATTTAAAACTGGGTAGTCCCTGGTGAACTTTTTGAGTGACATTTTTTCATATTTTTGCACGTAAACGTTGTGTTTTTCTTCGCAGCAACCAAAGAAATACAAGGTAACCAAAAAAAGTTCTTGCTGTTCTAGAGCAGTGATAAACAAAGAGCAATACAGTGGAAGGTACGTACCTTTAGGTTTCGAGTAATCTCCATCAGCATCCAACACCTTTAGCCAACGTTCCTGCAGCTGCACAATACCCTGGTGATAAAACTCGGCGGCCTTGGATGCAAAGAAGTCCGTGAGTGCGTTCCGTAGGTCTCCCTCATTTGCGAAGGATCTACCACGGAGGTGGTTGTCGAGGGAATGAAACAGGTGGTAATCTGTTGGTGCAAGGTCCGGTGAATATGGTGGATGGCACAGTGTCTTCCAGCCAAGTTGCTGAAGGGTTTTTCTGGTCCTCTTTGCCACACGTGGTTTGGCATTGTCGTGCAGGAACAGCATACCCTTGCGATTCACCAATGCCTGCTCCTTCTGCCGCAATGCACGGTGCACCCTTTGCAACTGCTGAGAGTAGAGTTCAGCAGTGATGGTCTGACCAGGTGGAAGGAACTCGTAATGTATCACTTGCCGACAATTCCACCATACAGAGAGCATAACTTTTCGTGGGTGCAGAGGTGGTCTTGAGGTGTGAGGAACAGTGTCACGTGGCGACAACCAATGTCTGGTATGCTTGGGAGTGTCATAGAGGACCCACTTTCCGTCACCAGTGACCAGCGGAAGTGAAGAAGGGCAACTACGTCCCTTTATTTCAAATTTTGTACAAATAAAAATACATTTCGTATTTTTCTTGCTCGCAATACCTAATTTTCTTACAGTCTAATCAAGTTCAGAACCGTAGGTAGCTAGAGGGGCGGCGGGAGTCAACCATAGGAGCCAAACGATACAAATGAAAAAAAAAATGTAAAAGAGAATCTATATTATTTTCAGTTTTCACAATTTTGGTTCTAAAAATTTTCTTGCTCACTTCGCTCGTTATAAGAATTAAATTCGTTATGCATTGTCTGTCGTTCAAAAATGCAGTTTGTGAGCTTGTTTTTCATTATTAGCTAATGAAATTGAACGTGTTGAAAAAATATTTCAAATAGTTTGATCCAACACTATTGCTTGGGCGCCGACTTCTAACTCCCCTTATTGCGTGAATAATAATGTGTTTGGTACTACTACTATTAATAATAATAAAATTGCAATACTAATTACAATCGTGTTATTGTTATTATTATTATTATTATTATTATTATTATTATTATTATTATTATTGATACGTTTATCCTAGTGGTTGCATCCCAAACAAAAATTCGTGGTTGCGCCTCTGACTGAAATATTCTTAAATATGTTAAAACTTTTGTTAAAATCAGAAATGCAAAATACGAATCTTTAAATATAACCCATATTATTTTTAATGAGCTTTTATTTCTTTCCTTACTCCAAAATTCGCGCTCGTATTGGGAAAGGGGGGGGAGGGGGCAGTGAAGCACTAGACCTAGCTGAGATGTCTGGGAACACCTAATATCATTTGAATAGTGAAATTGTTGCGTGGACAAGGTGTGTCTTGAAAGACATCAGACTCAGTGGTCTCTGATATTTGAGTTTTTGTTTTTTTAAGTCCACTTTATGCACACATAGGCTAATCGGGACTTGACCGACAATTTTAAGTGGTATCAGAAGTTTTGGTTGCCTCCTTCGACTACCGAACTCGGAACCGCTTCATTACAAGGCCACGTCATTACCACTACGCCATCGGATTGACCCTAGTCTCTGATATACACATTGTGAAGAAATACAAAAAGACACTGAACTGTTTCTAAAATAAATGATAAAGTTTATGAAAAGGAAGCAAGTCGAATCCAGTTTATATTTAAATAGTGGACTCAAGTCTGAACTTAGCAACAACGCCACGGTATTTTCAATTCAATTAAATTTTATCATTTGTAAAACAACGACAACAATAATGATAATAATAATAAAATGTCAAGGTAATATTTATGACTGAAGGGTATGATATGAAATATTACCCTGCCCCCAAGTGCTCGAAGTGAAAGTCCTTGCCCAGTTGGGGAAAGGATATGGGAATGCTTGTAGTTGTATGTATCAATTTTGAGAAAATGCGGTAGGTGATGGAATGCCTATGCAAATTATCCTTGTCGTGGATGCTTTGTTAGAGTTTTCTTAACTGGGGATATCATTACTGTGGCATAAGAAGAAAATATCGAAGGACGTATGTAAAATGTCGGTGCTTGGCGGAGGGTAACCGTGGGTAAGGCGCCAGAATATCGAGCTGCGGAGCTGGTTATATTTTTCATAATTGACAATGTAATTGTTTTTGGAAAAAAGAAACTCGTTGGATGCATTACGAATATTAAATATCTGAATTCAAAAACATCTGAAACACTTGAACGTGGATCGATCTCAGAAAGAAATCCATTGGAACAGAGGCGCAACCACGAATTTTTGTTTGGGGGGCAAGTACCAGGATAAACGTACCATAATAATAATAATAATAATGCTAATAATAATTATGTTAATAATGTTATTATTTTAACATTATTATTATTGACTTTGCCTTATTTTACTTCGCTTATTGTGCCACTTTTGGCTAATTTGCCAAGATGGGGATGAGTGATGATTGGATGAAATTGATGAATGGACACTCACAAACATCCATGCCCAAGCTGGAATTCGAACCCGGGACCAACATTATTATTATTGTTATTAGTAGTAGTAGTAATATCAAAGACATTATTACCCTCGTACATTATTCAAGAAGGGGGTAGAAGTTGGTGCTAAAGCATTTGTGTTCGAACAAACGATTTGAATTATTTTTCAACACGTTCAATTTCACATTAAAAATGGAAAACAAGTACACAAACTATTTTTCAAAGACAGAAAATGCTTGATAAATGCATTCCAAATATAATTATTTTTTACATTAACATGTATGACTTTCGTGCACGATATATGTTTCACATATCGTTGATGAAGGGACGAAGTGGCGTATCTTGATTTTTATGATTTTTCAGGAGATAGATTTAACGTTTTTCGTTAAACATAATACCGTCGTGTTCATTTGATATTTATTATATCAATTGAAAATTTTGTACAATAAGTGTTGATTGTTGTTATATCTGGGAAAAAAGTTACATTTTGAACATGTTTTCATTTCTGCTGGAAGAAAAATGCTGGAATGTGCTTGAATCACTTACGTCCCTTCGCCTTTTCTTTTCAAAGATTGTGATTAAAGTTACGCCCTCCTTAATTTTTTTTTAAAAAATAATCTTTTTGGTATGTAGAGATACATTTATTAATTTTCCCGTTAATATAAAGTATTTAATAATAGTTGTATTGATTTTATTCCTTTATTTAAAAATGAACCATACATTCACGTCTATTTATCCATTGCTGTTGAAAATAGTAGTTAAAATAAGTTAATAAAATACAGAAACTTAATAATGGTTTATCTTTAATGCAATTCAAGATATAGTAACACTTCAGTACAAAGATAATATGAATTCTGGTTGTACTTGTAACTAAGAATAACTATGGGACTCTAAAGGCTCGTACAATAGCATATTTTTAATATTTTGTTTATATGATATTCAGTGTGGAAGATTTTTGTAGAAATACACAAACTCAGGTTCGCTCACTACAGGTGTATCTCCTTCACATAAAGACATCAAATCTGCATACATCTGTAGTGAAATCCTTGGTGGATGCGAGTGAAGACACTTTGGAGTTTTGGTGAATATAACTTTCCTTTGCAGCGAGATACTTCGATGAACCACATTTAAATGGCTGTCCTTGAAATAAATTTTATCTGGTTGATCCTTGATCACCATTAGTTCTCGTATGCCTGTCCAGTCAATTCCTTCACCATTATCATCCTTCCTTACAGATAGGATCCTCACATTTTATGCGACATCTCGGAAATCTAAGAAATTCATGCATCGAAGGGAATGCTCAGTGTATGGTTTATCAGATCGTGCAAGTCTAAAAATTGGTAGCAGCTGAGCTGGAATGAATACATTTCCAGTTGATTTTAGTGCCTTCATTCTGTCCGTGGTACGATTCAAAGAAATTTAAAGTGATGACACTGATATGCTGAGCCATAATAACAGTGTAGAGCATCATGGCTGCAACTATTGAGTTTTTATTTTGCCCTGTACAACCATCAGCGAACAAGTAAACATCTTCAACCTGTTTTACATCCAATTGATGAAGAAAATTGTTTAGGCAAGTGGAGATTTTCGCATGCACCTCTGTGGTTCACTCCTTCGTGCCAAACAAAACAATGACATTCCCTTGTCTTCAGATCATAGACTGTAATATTATATGTGCATAATCGTCTTATATAAAATAACTTTATTTCATTTGAAATGGGAAAATAAATGACTTGCTGAAAATGAAACACTGAAGCAACAGTCTTGCATTGAAAGTCCGATGTGTCTTTAGCTTCCATTTTCTTCTTTCTTACAGCATCCTTCTCGGCGATATGTTTTTGATGCTTATCAGCTAGTTCGCTTTTCTTCGACTCATCTCCTTCCAGAAAGTTGCTACACAGACCGTATGTATCCTTTTTCGGTCAATGAAAAGAAAAGGCCATGCTTTTGAATATCTTTCTGTATGTCTGATAAGTTGGTAAAGGGGTGATGTTCTCTTTATGATCCTCAATAAACATTCTATACATTTTGCTTTTTGGCAGATCCGAATGAAGACATTGTCTTTGTGTATCTTTCCTGCAGTAGTGAGATTCGACTCTTGGGGCCGGACCCTGTGGTCGAGTGGTTAGCACATCGCGCTGCGACGCCAAGGGTTCCGGGTTCGAATCCCGCTCGGGCTTGGTTGTTTGTGAATGTCCATTCATCAATTTCATCACTCTTCCCCATCTTCGCAAATTAGCCAAGAGGCGCAAAACGCGAAGTAAAATAAACTAAATCAATCAATCAATCAATCGACTCTTGGGAATCTCTTTATGAGTTCTATTATTATTTTCTCTATTATTTTGTCCCTTTCCAGTAGGGTCTGAAGTTTTCCTCCTATTTCAATTTCTCAATGACACCTGAGCATCTTCTTTTGGCTAGAGCAGTTCGCATTGTTTTCTCTGGTGTTAAAAGTGTGTTTATAAACATGGTTTTACACAATGATACTACTTCTCTTTTCTTCTATGGTAAAAAGTAATGATTTGTTTTTGATCTTCGAGATTCTTCATTTTGCGTAGTTTTGTGTTTAACGTCAGAAACCTGTGCATATGTGTTGACGAATTCTCGTTGAAGCTGAAGTTCGTTACTTGCAAAAAAGTCCTTAAAAATTTCAAGTCTTTCCGCATCTGTGATTTTTACCAAACTTTTCACATTTTCCATCACATTTTACTTTCAGATTTCTCCCTGGAACTAACTTTTTTGTGTATGGACTAACGTATGATTCACCCTTGTTTCATAAATCTTATATACATTTATATAATCTTTCGTAAATCCTATATCTTGTTTCCCAATATAGGCTAAGCTTACGCCATTACGCACCTTCATTTCTTAGCAGCCACTGAAGCAACTTCTCAGATTTTTTTATGCAGAAAATTTCAAGATACGCCAATTGCAGGGTGCTTAAATCTCCGGAACCAGTGGGAATTCAGCTTCGAAATTTTGACAGGTAACAGAGGAGGTAGTCATAACTCAAAAACGCAATTTTTCGAGTTACAACACTTCGCGCCTTCACCGACGATATATGCAACATGGAACGACGTGGACACTAAATTGTGTGCATATTCAAAGTTTATTTAATACATATTATATACAACTTATATTATTTAAATCCATTAGGCAACAAATTCATCCATCTCACAATAAACCAACAGCAAAAATTACATAAATTGTCTCTCAAATGTGCACGCTCCCTTTCCTCGAAACAATTGTTCATGCATTTAAAACAAAATCAATTAAGACAAGTCTTATTTCTCTGTCTCTTTAATACAATTTTCACTTGCTAATATTACTCCTAAGTATTTGAATTTGGAAACTGGTTCAAACGAGTTGTTATCAATAATTAGATTTTGATTATTACCTAACACTTGGTTTCGGCCTGTAAGCATATATTTAGTTTATTATATTAAAGAGGAAATAAAAAGTAGGCTTAATTCAGGAAATGCATGTTACTTCTCTCTTCATAAACTTTTGTCTTCTCGTTTAATATCTAAGAAACTAAAAGTTAAAATATACAAAACAATAATTTTGCCTGTACTATTATATGGGTGTGAAACTTGGTCCTTACATTGAAAGAGGAACATAAATTGAGAGTATTTGAAAATAAGATCCTTAGGAAAATATTTGGTCCTAAAAGGGACGAGGAGGCAGGTGAGTGGAGACGGTTACATAATTTAGAAGTACATAATTTGTATTCATTTCCAGATATTATTAGAATAATTAAATCAACAAGACTTAGGTGGGCAGGCCACGTGGCACGAATGGAAGAGGAAAGAGGAGTTTACAGGATTCTTGTTGGGAAACCTGATGGTAAGAGACCTGTTGGAAGGGCAAGACGAAGATGGAGGGACAACGTCGAGATAGACCTAAAGGAAATCGGGACAGTTCGCTGCCAGCACTGGCACGCGGTGCATCGTCTCTACGTGCGGTCCGTGTCGAGCATTTACGTGCAAGCGAGTGAAATTCCGGTTAAGTCTACCTTCTGTGTTCTGAACCATGTCTGTACGGCGAGTGAATACTGTGAAATTGGTCTTCACGAATGTGCGACAAAAACCAACATCGATACAACTGCATCGGTGGATACAGCAGAATTTGTCACTAACAGAAGTTCAAGTGCTTAGTATTGAAATCGATCAATATCGAAAGTGTGTGTTTATAAAGTTAATATCGCGAGTGTTAGGCGAGCAGATAATATTACGATCGGGAGGCACATTAGTTTACACTGATGACAATGGGGAGCATGAGGTAAAACTGGAATGGGCGGATCAAAATAGCGTAATTGTGAATGTACATGTAGTTCCTATGGAACTTCCAATGGACGTTCTACAACAGACACTGACAACATATGGTGATGTGAAATATGTTGATGATGAAAAGTACACGGATGAACATATATACCCAACGCGTACCAGTACAAAGCGAATTCGCATGACGCTTAAAAAACCAATTCCATCGTACATCACTATCAAAGGTGATCGATATTGGGTAACGTACTATGGTCAAAAGATTACGTGCAGGATATGTGAATCTACAGAACATCTCTCAAATTGTTGCGATAAGCGTAGAAAACCAGGAAGAAGGACAGCCTCCACATATGCGGAAGCCACCCACCGATCACCAATCAATATTGATGCAGCAGAACAACCACTGCCATACCAGCCTACAAGTTTTCAAGTACCCAAGACAACCCTGGACATAGAAATGAAAGAATCCCCAAAGAACCCAGATGTAAAAGAACCCGAAGGTGCCGCACAGACGCCACTGGATCCTCCGACGAACAAAGTTTCATCAGAGAGAGCAGCAAAGGAAACTTCCCATTTGTTAACAACAGAAGGTCACACTTCGTCATGGGTTGCAGAAGTTGAACGCGAGGAACTTTCGAGTAACTACCAGGTCTCGCCTGAAGCCTCGATTAGTGATAAGATAGCCCCTCCCCTCCCCGCGAACAGCTGTGTATCGGAAGGTGAAAAGAGCCAGGTAGGTGATGAGCTTTCCCTGCCAGGCGCTTCCTTGCACACAACGACCTTGAAACTAGCAGAAGGAAACGTGAGTGGACAACATGACCAACCTAAAATTGCTCCCCCCCTTCCCTCGTCACAATCGCAAGAAATGGTATCAGGAGATGACTCCCGAACTGAAGAGGAATCCACAGATGATAAGCAAGTTATGGACAAAGGTCAACGAAATAGAAAAAAACGCACAAGTTCACGACTGAAAGCGGTAACAGAAGGTAAGAAAAAGAAATGTACCAGGATGTTTCTAAGCCAGCAGTCCGTCACACACAGCAGGAAGACCCAACAAAAGTGAAATGTTAAGTAGATGTGGGTTCAGATCGCCTTCCCGCCCCCCCTCCATTAGGTAGTTAGTGTAAGGAGAAATGTTTGTTTATGTTTTGAGATGAGAGTGATTTACGAGTGTAGTGCGCGACATAAATTTGTGTACTTTCCTAGTGTATACAGTGTAATGTTATATATTACATGTTACAGAGTTACAAGATGAATATCGATATAATAACAGGTAGAAAAAATAGTGTAAATTGTGTCATGCACATGAACGATTATCATCATTCTGAAAACACTTCGGACTAATACTTACTTTAGTGTAATTGAGCACCAAAAATGCACATTTACGTGGTATTCTTATATACAGTTTTTTATAATATCGTATTGTGCATGAATTACAGCACTCGTCTTTGTACCCTTAACATCAATGGGATCCTGACGCCAGTGAAATGCAAATTGCTTGCGGACTTTGTCCGAATCCACTCGATTGACATTTTATACTTGCAGGAAGTTTGTATTGTAGATTTTAACTTTCTGTATGGGTACGAGGCTATTGTAAACTTGGGGACAAGCGGGAGAGGGACGGCAATTATAATCAAAAGTGGTATAGAAATAAAAAATGTAAAGAAATTAGTCGATGGGAGGGGAATTAGTTTTCAAAGTCAACGTTATACTTTTGTTAATTTCTACGCCCCCTCCGGACAGCAAAACAGATGGAAGAGAGAACAATTTTACCAGGCTGAGATCGTATACTTACTTCCAAACAATGATTCGTGTATCATCCTAGGTGGTGATTTTAATCAAGTGCTGCGATCATGTGATTGTATAGGAAAGTTTCAAAATAGTTTAGCTTTAACGACCTTAATCAGCGATTTACAGCTGAAGGACATCTGGACCGAAAAACGAAAGGATATGGTGTTTACCTATTTCAATAACAAAGCAGGTTCTAGACTGGACAGATTCTATACACTTGGTCATACTATAAAATATGTGACGACAATAGATGCTTTGCCGGTACCTTTTTCAGATCATATAGCAATCAGAATGAGTATTAATCTACAAGAATCTAAATTAGTTTGGGGTCCGTCCTATTGGAAAATGAACTCTGCCCTACTTCAACAGCCTAATGTTAATGATATGTTTGAAGAAAAATGGAAGTATTGGTGCCGGCAACAAAAACACTATACTGATTACAATACGTGGTGGGTAAAATACGTAAAACCTCGAATTAAATCCTATTTTCAATGGCTAGGGAAAGAGAGTGCACGTGACCGGAACTTAATGTTGAACTTCTATTACAAATGTTTACATGAGTTATGTATGCGACCTGATGTCACCGAACATTATCCACAGATACAAAAATATAAAGCACAAATCCTTACGTTGCAACGGCATCACTTGGAGGGTATAAAGATAAGAACTACTCATGCGTCATCCTTGCAAGATGAACGAACCTCTTTATTTCACTATGTTCACACACAAAAACAAAAGCGAGCTCTTTTGATAAACAATATTGTCGATTCCGGCGGAGATACACATAGAACTCAACAAGGTATATCACAGGCGTTTTACACGTATTATAATAATTTGTATACTGGTAAAGAAGTAGATCAATTGGCTGTACAACAATTGCTCACATCGGTAAATAATTTTTTGACGGACGAAGACAGAACTTTGTTAGACAGTGACGTCACTGTCGATGAGGTGTATGAAGCACTGCGTACTTGTAACGTTAAGCGCACTCCTGGCAACGATGGCATAGGCTACCAATTTTATATACGTTTTTTTGATGTTATGAAACATGAATTGGTCAAGATAATACAAGATGCATTTCGAAACGAATGCGTGCTTCAAAATGAAGGTATAATTGTACTGATTGCCAAAAAAACGCGTCCGAGCGCAGTGACTGACTTTAGGCCCATTACTTTGTTAAACTGTGATTATAAGATTATGGCCAAAGTTTTGGCTAATAGACTGAAACCTATATTATCTTCCTTACTCAGTTCACGGCAAACATGTGTCAGTAAAACTCAAAATATATTTTCTACGGTGGCGGGTATACGTGATATAATGTATTATTATGAAATGAAACAAACCGCAGCTTGTATACTATCCTTTGATTTCACAAAAGCTTTTGATCTTGTAATTCACCAATATTTGTTTGAAGTACTTCGAGCCTATCGCTTCAGTGAAGCCTTTATATCTGTTTTGCAAAGTTTCTATAGAAAGGCAACCTCCCGTCTTCTTATCAATGGATTCGTGACTCCTGCAATACACGTGACGAGATCCATTCGCCAGGGGTGCCCCTTGAGTATGCTTCTCTTCGCTTTGACCTTGGACCCGCTACTTCGATATATTCAGTGCCGAGCCCCACCCGCAGCGATTGCTTTCCTTGAAACGCAAGTGTTTACATTCGCAGACGATTTATCAGCTTGTGTAACAACAACGACCCAGCTCCAAAATATACTGAATGCAATGTGTTTGTATTGTTCTGCCAGTGGAGCGGAAGTTAACATGACAAAATCAAAGGCTTTACCTGTTGGCAACTGGAAGCAAGCAAATCCGGACATAGGGATAAAATATGTAAACGAACTCAAAATATTGGGCATTACTTTTCATACTAATGAATCCAGAATGCTGGATCTAAACTGAACGAAAATTGTAAGCGAAATCAGGTTACAGTGTTATCAAATGAGAGGAAGACAACTCAATTTAATTCAGCGTGTTTGGTTCCTACACACTTTTATTTTTAGTAAATTAAATTATGTCGCTCAAGTGTTGCCAATCACACAGCAATATCTCCGACAAATAAAGTCTGCTGTGGGATGGTTCATGTGGTACGGACATTTTTTTCGGGTACCATTCCCGATCATGTGCCAAACACAAATGACAGGTGGTCTAGAATTATGGAATATTGAAAATAAATGTAAGTCCCTATTTTTAGCTAGAAATTATAAATTGTACTTAATTGAACGGTCGATTACATCAATGTGGTTGCGTATATTTACCGATACGTTTCCACCGCAAAATCCACCCAACTTGTCTCGACTAACAAAGAGCCCTATGTATGTACGAAATTTTGTACAAGAATGGAGTTATGTGGAGTTTCCCATGGACTTGAAGGAAAATACTCTGTCAAAATATTTGTATGAACATTTTCAACGACAACTTTTTTTGCAGCAGAGTCGAATAGAGAAAAAATTTCCTAATGTTATTTGGTCAAATGTATGGCAAAATCTCCACAAGCCTTTCCTTGACACGGACATACGAAGTTTGTGGTATACCCTGGTGCATGATCTAGTTCCAACAAATGTTCGACTAAATGAAGTAAAAAGACTACCAACAAATGAGTGTAGACAATGCGGAGAGGTGGATACAAATGAACATCGCCTCACTACATGTAAAGGAATTTCAGAAATTTGGGCCTTTCTCCTTATGTGCCTTGTAAAAATATGTCGTATATCGCCACAATGCTTTCAAGCAAAAATTTGTATACTACCAGACTTCAAATATTTCCCTGTGAAGAAACAAAATGCCATTGTGTGGCTAATAGCACATACAGTATATTATATATATAGCAAAAAGTTTGAACCAAATATCACCCTATATACAATTTTTCTTAAAAGATCTAGATGGAAACAATCAAATAAACAAAATGTCCGATTGTCACAATATTTTGGTAAATATCTGGATGTAATGTAATTGTAAGTATACATGTAGGAAAAAAATCCATAGATGTAAACAGAATAGTGAAATAAAACTTATAAAAAAAAAAAAAAAGTGGTTAGCACATCGCGCTGCGACGCCAAGGGTTCCGGGTTCGAATCCCGCTCGGGCTTGGTTGTTTGTGAATGTCCATTCATCAATTTCATCACTCTTCCCCATCTTCGCAAATTAGCCAAGAGGCGCAAAACGCGAAGTAAAATAAACTAAATCAATCAATCAATCAATCGACTCTTGGGAATCTCTTTATGAGTTCTATTATTATTTTCTCTATTATTTTGTCCCTTTCCAGTAGGGTCTGAAGTTTTCCTCCTATTTCAATTTCTCAATGACACCTGAGCATCTTCTTTTGGCTAGAGCAGTTCGCATTGTTTTCTCTGGTGTTAAAAGTGTGTTTATAAACATGGTTTTACACAATGATACTACTTCTCTTTTCTTCTATGGTAAAAAGTAATGATTTGTTTTTGATCTTCGAGATTCTTCATTTTGCGTAGTTTTGTGTTTAACGTCAGAAACCTGTGCATATGTGTTGACGAATTCTCGTTGAAGCTGAAGTTCGTTACTTGCAAAAAAGTCCTTAAAAATTTCAAGTCTTTCCGCATCTGTGATTTTTACCAAACTTTTCACATTTTCCATCACATTTTACTTTCAGATTTCTCCCTGGAACTAACTTTTTTGTGTATGGACTAACGTATGATTCACCCTTGTTTCATAAATCTTATATACATTTATATAATCTTTCGTAAATCCTATATCTTGTTTCCCAATATAGGCTAAGCTTACGCCATTACGCACCTTCATTTCTTAGCAGCCACTGAAGCAACTTCTCAGATTTTTTTATGCAGAAAATTTCAAGATACGCCAATTGCAGGGTGCTTAAATCTCCGGAACCAGTGGGAATTCAGCTTCGAAATTTTGACAGGTAACAGAGGAGGTAGTCATAACTCAAAAACGCAATTTTTCGAGTTACAACACTTCGCGCCTTCACCGACGATATATGCAACATGGAACGACGTGGACACTAAATTGTGTGCATATTCAAAGTTTATTTAATACATATTATATACAACTTATATTATTTAAATCCATTAGGCAACAAATTCATCCATCTCACAATAAACCAACAGCAAAAATTACATAAATTGTCTCTCAAATGTGCACGCTCCCTTTCCTCGAAACAATTGTTCATGCATTTAAAACAAAATCAATTAAGACAAGTCTTATTTCTCTGTCTCTTTAATACAATTTTCACTTGCTAATATTACTCCTAAGTATTTGAATTTGGAAACTGGTTCAAACGAGTTGTTATCAATAATTAGATTTTGATTATTACCTAACACTTGGTTTCGGCCTGTAAGCATATATTTAGTTTATTATATTAAAGAGGAAATAAAAAGTAGGCTTAATTCAGGAAATGCATGTTACTTCTCTCTTCATAAACTTTTGTCTTCTCGTTTAATATCTAAGAAACTAAAAGTTAAAATATACAAAACAATAATTTTGCCTGTACTATTATATGGGTGTGAAACTTGGTCCTTACATTGAAAGAGGAACATAAATTGAGAGTATTTGAAAATAAGATCCTTAGGAAAATATTTGGTCCTAAAAGGGACGAGGAGGCAGGTGAGTGGAGACGGTTACATAATTTAGAAGTACATAATTTGTATTCATTTCCAGATATTATTAGAATAATTAAATCAACAAGACTTAGGTGGGCAGGCCACGTGGCACGAATGGAAGAGGAAAGAGGAGTTTACAGGATTCTTGTTGGGAAACCTGATGGTAAGAGACCTGTTGGAAGGGCAAGACGAAGATGGAGGGACAACGTCGAGATAGACCTAAAGGAAATCGGTAGGGATGGAAAAGAGTATATAGATCTTGCTCAAGATAGGGACAGATGGAAGGCCTGTGTTGCTGCAGCCATGAATCTTCGGGTTTAAGAAGGCTACAGAGTTAGTTAGTTAGTTATTTTACTTATTTCTCTGTCTGATAATTAACAATGCATTACAGAGAACAATGACATATTGTGAGCAAAGCGAGCAAGAAAATTTTTGGATCCAATTTTTTTGCAGGCTGAAATCAATATTGATTTAATAGGGCTCAAACAATTTCACGGGACGCCAATGCATTATCTCTTACAACTTTTGTGCCTGCCCGACACAAAAATATATACACTTGGGAAAATGCGAATGGTCCAATAAATAAGTTTATTATGGTGTTCACTTCATGTATATTTTACTTGTGAATATTATCTATATTACAGACAAGTTCACATATTATCATTCAATAAAAAGCTTTGTTGTCCTTTGCCGGAACACTGATTTCATGAATAGGTTTACAAAAATCAGAGTAAATAATAAGTTAAATGGAATTAATTTAAGCTTTTCTTTCAACTTCCTTAACTTTAACATTGGAAAGCGAAAGGAATTTCCAAATCTTTTGAAACAAAAAATGTTATCTAATGCCCACTTGTATGCTTAAGCAGCCAGTAGGCTTAAAGGGCAATATGGGAGGCGCAAAATTTTGCAGAATATGATCAAGATTAGAACAGGATTATGGGCCTGAGGGCTGCAGCTTCTGATCTTCACAGGGATGATGCATAAAAATTACTTTGAAAATGTGCCACATAATGAAAGAAATAGATACTTGAAATGTGGCAAAAATATAGAAATATAATTAACTGTCTGCCATAACTTGGCCAAAAAGTTGTAACTGAAACTGAGTGTAGAAGGGGTGGAGTGGAGTTGTTTGATGTTTTCAACTCCGGGCTTCCGGCCTGGGTATGATTAAGGTGATCTGTTAAACAAATAAAAACCTCTTCTTCGCGTTGCTTCCTCCAGCAACACACAAAGTTGTTTAGTTAGGTCTATATTGAAATACTAAGACAGAGGTATTTTGATATGTCCCTTTCATCATTACGATTTTATATACTTGTCATCTTTTAATTTCGATATCGTATCCAAAATAGATAATAATAATTTTATATTCATTCTACTAATAAGAAGCAATCACAAAAAAAAGATTTTGATAAAACAGCTCTGTAGGTTTGAAAAATAGCTGCAGAATTATTCACTTGATGAGTTAGCAACCGTATGTAGAAATCTAGTTGTTGTTTTAAGTCCACTTTATGCACAGATAGGCAATCGGGACTGGACCTAAAGTTTACAGCGGGGTCCGAACCACTATGTGCCTCCACCGGTTATTGAACCCGAGACCCCTTGATCACAAGGCGACGACTCTACCACTATGCCATCAGGGAGGCAAAAAATCTTCTTACAGATACATTTTCCCTATCAGTTACGTAATCATGTGATTTTTCTTGTGGTTAACTAACATAGAATAGGGACAAAATTTTAGAACTTTGTGCTTCATAACATAATACATACAATTTTATTTATTTACTTATTTATTACATTTCGATTATATTTTTCCAAAATGTCCTTCTTTAGCTTAGGTAAATATTATGCAGAATGAACTAAGAATTTGATTTATACCGGGTTCTTGCTTTTTTTTAAATTTTGCTAAGAAGACATTATTCATACTTATGTCAAACGCTGAGCTGTATTGGGCGCTCGGAATGCACACGTGATGTAGTGACACCCTTATACAGATCGGATTGATTTTAGTTATTATGTATTAGTTTTAATCTGCGAATTAATTAATGTTTAAACGACATTTTTCATTTTATTGCAAGAGATTTTACAATTCATTATTTTCAGTAAGGGGTTTGCCCCCGTATTATGTGAGGCACTCGATTAGTAATTTAGAAATAAATAAATAACAGTCTGCGTGTGAAACAAAACAAGGTGGCGAACACACTATGTTTGCATTTCTCAGTTCGTCCATTTAATCAACATGTCGTAAGTGCATCTTGCGATTCACGATTATTGGTACTGCACGACACTCGAAACACGACGGGGACATTTTAGAATAAAGTGTCTTTAATTTCAGTCCGTATATGTTGGAAATTCTTTGTCTTGGCCAGTTTGTAAATACTTCTTATAGGCATAGGTGTGCACACGGAGGTGACAAAGGTACCTGGCTACCCCAAATGTCTTCTAAAAAATAAAGAAAATATGTTCAACTACCATTAAAATAATGAAAATAATATCAGTGGTAAGAAAATAAGGAATTTCGTTTCATTTGAGATGACCAGCTCTCTCTCTCTCTCTCTCTCTCTCTCTCTCTCTCTCTCTCTCTCTCTCTCTCTCTCTCTCTCTCTCTCTCTCTCTCTCTCTCTCTCCCTCTCCACAAAACAATGTGATATTCCTTTACTATAGTAATCAGTAATCACGTAGTAAATAAATTATTTTTCCCTTGATAAATCGCAGAGCCCCTTCACATATCGGACCGTAAATATTATTTTCCCGAGGACCGACTTGTTTCTTAATGCAACCTTCTAACATTTCCAATAAGACTTTCATGAATGCTCTCTCACTTCTCATTCAATGACAAGTGTATCAATTTTCAGATTTTTGCTTACATCTGAATTCTACGGTTTAAAATGATATGTAACACATGGCATTAACTATGGAGTGACCAGGTACAGCAATATATTTTATGAAGTGGGCTAATGTGCATTAGAAAACATGGTAAAACTGAACCTACAGATGTACTTCGTGAGAGTAATTCAGCTGATAGTACCTGTAGAGATATAACCTTGTATTTATCATTTTCAATTGTTTACTTTCATTATTAAAATATCGACACGGTGATAGTAAAACCTGTGCTAAAGTGATAACAAATGCTCATTCTATAATGTTAAATTTTCATGTTGATATACTTAACAGTTTCTGTGAAAATAACATGAAGTTACGACTATAGGCTAGCCATGTCCAGATAGGTAACTGAAACTTCCGTTAAGGGACCCCCAAATAAATTATTCTGCGCGCAAGTATAATTATTCTTTTGTATTTTGCCAGATAAGACTCTCAAGTTGTTGTTTTCAATTCAAGTGGCAATCTTGTTACGCGTCCCTGGAAGTTACGTCAGAGCGATCGGTTGGTGAGTTGGGTTGTATACGTCCAGTCATGGACACTTCTGGGTTCTAATGATTGCATTGAAAGTTAATGAGATTGTTATAACCCAGAAGTGTCCGTGACTGTACTTACAGGTTAGATTTTCAGCGCTCGTAGATCAGAAACTAAGCACTTTCGAGGTTATGAGAATGAGGAACAGTTTGTTGTTTTTTTATATATCTACCAGCATCCAACCGCTGTTGAAGTTGCTTTAGGACACCCTGTATATGTTGGAGGGGGGGGGGTACGGGCATGAGTTCATGGAACACTCATATACGGTCTTAGATTTATACTGCCCACCCTAATTTATGAATATACAGCTTCTGCCCACCCGGTTGAAAATTTCTGGCGCCGCCCCTGCTCCTCGATGGTATAATGATAACATCGTTACCTTGATACCAGCTGGAGGCACATGGCACAGTGGTTCGGATCCCACTTTAAACTGCAGGTTCAGTCCCGATTAGCATTTCTGTGCGTAAAATGGACTTAAATCCACAACCCAATCAATCAATTTTACAACTTATTTTCCTTCAAGTCGTTCGGCGCACAGGGCAGACTCCCGCCGCCCCCTAGCTACGGTACTGAAGACTAAGAAAAGCAAGTAATGTGAGCGAAGCGATGAAGAAAATTTTGCGAAAAGTATTTTTATTTGCATAAAATTTCAAGTTGTGAGCGGTAATTGCAGGTACACTTGGCCGTCAATGTTTGCCCCCCTTGCCCCCCCAAGAACTCATTTCCGTCCAAGGTTGGGGCAATGCCTCCCCTGCCCCTCCCCCTTGTGGTCGCGCCACTGCAACGGAATAAAAGTGGCGACACGTGAGCTGCGTTCGCGCTAAATCTTTCGTTGCTGGGTCACTTGATGTCGACAAATAAACTCAAGGTCAACAGATTTAGGGTCGCGTGGGTGTGCAGGGAAACGTGTAAGCTGCTTACGTGTCACCTATGATGTAAGCGCTCTCATTTTGATAGGAGTTTTTGGGATTGATTATGTCAGGGGAAATGTTTTCCTTACGCTAACCTGATGGGAGGGTAGGAAGTATCAACTAGGAATGAAGTTAATGGCAAGCAGAAACACACCTGTTGTGTGTGTTTACGTAGAGGTCGATTTGGTTGATTTGATGTTTTAAGTCCACTTTAAGCACAGTAAGGCTAATCGGGATTAAACCTACAGTTTAAAACTATGATCTGCACCACTGTATGCCTCCACCGGGTATCGAACCAGGGACTTCTTGATTACAAGGGAACAACCCTACCACTGCGCCATCGGGGAAGCCGAATTAAATATTATCATGAGGATTCATAACATACCCAACTTACAGACCCTATTTCCAAGATGTCTCAACTACAATTTTACATTAAACAACTCTGGGAATAATTGAATGTCGATGCTAAATTAAAATGTAACACAATTCAAACAAGTTTCAAATGTAGCAGTTTCCTAGCTTCTTCCTTGCTCAATTCATTCAACTTAAATTGACAATTTGTACTAGGTGGTTAACCGTGGTGACAAAGTAAGAGAGTGATGGAAAATGTGATAAACACATAAGAGGAAGTGAAATATTTCCGCAGCATTTGTCTCAAGTGACGGTGGAAACTTCAAGTTAACATCCACTCAGACGCGGCAACAGAAAGCAACAGTATTTCTGTTGTCTGCTTCTATTGAAATCAAATGGTTTAACGCCCACTACAGGGAAACGCACGGAATTTCCATGCCAGAAGTCTGCATGTTATCTTAAGGGTTATCGCACGCTGAGACGCCGGAAACGCGTCTGTTGCGTTCTGTTGCTGCGTTTAACAACGTCTCAGTGGGCGTTAAGCTTAACGCGTGAATTATAACCGGCTACTTCCAAAAACGAATCCGTTATCTTAGACGTTGAAAGGTAACGAGGTGTCTGACAGACCCGAGTGAAACTTACTTTGTCGACCATTTTGTGATACAAACTGCCATGGCAATCCCTTTGAATGTACCCCATGCTAGGTGCTTGCACTTTGGACGTATTTCTACGCTCTCTCGTGTTGGCTTGGCGTCCCTCGGACTCACATTACCAGTTGAGTTACACTTCTTGACACAAATATCACTGACTTTTATTCCACAGAAGTCGAGATTTGTTGAACTTTAAGTTTTGAAAGTGAAAGTAATTAGAAAATATTAACTAACTCTTTGTCATTCCTAAAACGGAAAGTGCGAGCGTCCCCTTGTAATCGAGGGATCCCGGTTTGGATACCTGATTGAGGCACATAATGGTTCGGATCACACTTTAAACTATATGTCCCGTCCCGACTAGCCATACTGTGCATAGAGTGGACTTAAAACACGAACTTAAACTCTAAGTGGAAAGTTTATTGTCACAGCAACCTAAACTTTTTTATCCGTTCCTACAATGGGTAAGATTAATTCAGGTTTCTCCATTGTTAACCAGTTTCTTTATAAGCATCTTATTTATTGCCATTCCATCTTTGTCTTGGCCTTTCTATAAGTTTCCTACAATTAGGTTTCCCAACCAGGATTCTGTAAGTTTATTTCTTCTCCCATTCGTGCTTGATGACCTGCCCACCGAAATCGTCTTTATTTAATAATTCTAATAACATCTGGTGATGAATATAGATTATCAAATTCATTATTTTTTACTCTTCTTCATTCTTCCTATTTCCGACATACGACTCGCACAAGACCCTGAATGAAAAAGAGGAGGTCAACTGAGCAACACATGAACATTTAAAAATTCTTGGTGAGAACAGTTGTTTGGCAAAAAGCACGACAAATAACGTTTTCATTTGTTTCAACAGGAGACACTGGCACAGTTCCTCTGTAAGACAATCCAACTCATTACTATGAGCAAGAAATTTCAATGGTGCACAATAACATTTTGTGTGAACAACAAATCACACAGCATTTCACAGTGATTGTCGCAAAAAACGTTCACATTTTGTGATATTATATACGAAAAGATTATTGTAGTTCGTGTCTTACCATTTACTTGATATTGAACCACTTTTCCACCCCATTTCTTAGTGATGTACCCTTTTCGTTTTTGGCGTCCATGAGCAAATGGAGAATAAGTTGGGAAAGAGTAAATAGCACGGCAACCTTTGAAAGTATTGACGCAAAATTAAATTAATGTAATATTCTTGTAAGTATGCAAATAAATAGATATAAAAATTTTCGCGCTAGCTTTGCTCGCAATTATCCCTATTTGGGTCTTGATAAGATAATTGTGAAGGATTATACTTTAGCTACATTACGGTTTGATTACCTTTTTGTTATTTAGCGTCGCTTTTCTTTCACTTTGTACTGATCGCGACTATGAGAATGAGTGATGATATGATAAAATTGATGAAGGAACACTCACAAATAACAGTCATGCCCAACCCGAAATTCAAACCCGTGGTCCCTGGCGTCGTAGCGCGCTGTGCTAATCACATCGCCACGAAGGTCGGCTACTACATTGCCAGACACGACCAATATTCTTGGTGTTGATTGAATATTTATGTAAATTTAGGAGATGATGTCGCAGTTCATTAGGTGAATCACTTTCTAAAAAGCCCAAAAAGTGCTTTTGCAACAGAAAAACGGGCCATCCCATAAATCGAGCGTCCCAAAGACAAAATTGCACTAATTTTGCTTCGAATTTATTCCCCATCCAGCCTATTCACAGGACTTGGCCCGTGCCATTTCTTCCTGCAGGTGCACCATTTTAAGGAAGTAGTTCTATTAAAAATATTATACTACTGTATTGTCTGTTCCGTGTGCTGTCATAATTGTACTAAATATACTACATACTAACGCATTGTAAAGAACCCGATACAACAGAAAAATATGTAATGTAAGATGTGCATATCAAACTTGTCGCAGAAAGTGAATTTTACACGTGAGACATAATCCAGATTTTTTTTACTTTGAAATACTCTAAGCCTAAGAGGAAAATTTGTTGCAGGAGGCAACAAATTCTATTTTCACTATCAACAGCTCTGTGTATGAAATTATAATTGAATCAGTCATACGAACTAACAAGTTTTGGTTAAGACAACTGCAGCATGAATATTTGGTTTGCCCCACTGGTGTACGCAGGGTAGGGGTTGGGGGAGATGATGGTGCTGTAGCTCCACAATTACCTATGAATTTTTGAGAAAATTTTTAATTCTGAAATTTTGAGAAAATTATTTTTTTCAAATGAAAGCAGTAAAAACTCTGGAAAGGGCAAAATGATAAAAGCAAACTCCCCTTAAAACGACCCCCCGATATTTGTCTTTGAACAACTTTAAAAAGGAAGGCAAGAAAATAATATTTATGAAATATTTTATATCCCGTCTTCTCCCAGAACAAAGTGAAGCAGCTATGTAATATCTACCTTTACAATTCCGGCCGGCTCCGAAAAGAAAAATCATGGGTATGCAAGTGGTGTGTCCAGTTAGATTTTTCTATCTTATCATTAAGTTGTGGGCTTTTTAACATCTATTCCCCGACCAAAAACACTGCATGCACATAATTTATTTTCTGACATTTCAAATTATCTAAGAAATCAATATGCTAGCTTTCTGCGTGTCGAAAATATACATTTTAAGATATAACTATCGACCACTTGACAGGCTATTGCATCCAAATTAAAATCACTTACTATATTTATCAAAATAATATTGGGGGGTTATGATGATCGAATCTAGTTATGAATTTTGGCCTATTATCCTTATGCTTGCTGCCTTGAAATTCTTGATTTGGGGGACTGCGTTCAGGGCCTTGAGGGGGATGGGCATTTCTGGTGTAGGGAATCATAGTCCCTCTTTGGCCCAGTAAAAAGAATGTCTAAAGCAGGAAAAGGTGGGGCTAACGAAAGTCCTTGGTATGTCACTGTATGTAGAGTTCGTTAGAGTTTTATTTTTAAACCCACTTTATGCACATAAAAGCTTTTCGGGACTGTGGACTTGCAGTTTAAAGTGGAATCCGAACAACTCGTACCTCCACTTTGCATTAAACCCGGAGACCTTTGATTACAAAGAGATGGCATTACCACTACGCTACTCATCAAAGAAAGAAAAACTGAAACTCCATCACAACTTTTCAAGACAGGAACTGTTCCATTTGGAACATAGAAGGGGAGGAGAAAGGTCTGTTCCTCCTTCTGATAGGGAAGGAAGTGTGATAATTTACATTGACATTTCTTAACATTTTGATGTTTTCACCCTCAAAAATAGGACGAGGCCCCAATGATTTTTTATTTCCATGTGTGAGTACATACAGCGTAAGTCAAAAAATGATGTTCCCGATTTAAGTGTCTATTTATTTCATTGTAATGATACGTAAATGACTGATATTACACACACAGATTGTAAAACGCAAAATGTTTTTCCTGGCGTATTATAAATGTTCTCTGTGTGATCCACGTGTTACACGACACACATCTAGTCTATAATCAAGTTCCTGCCACAACTTTTCCTAGCATGTCAGGGTCCACGTCGGCTATGGCTGCAGTGATGCGCTCACGCAATTCCACCAATGTTGTAGCATTTTCTAATTCACTTGCAGAAGGCGGTTCAACCACAAATCTTGTTCGGAAATGCCGCTGAACGAGAATACAGAACACTTTCTGCTGTCCAGTGGTAGCCATTTTCCTCACTGCTACTAAACTGCTTTCTGGTGGCCGACAGCGCCACTACGAGTCTTCAATAAAAAGAAAAAAACGAAAAAAAAGAAAACTTTGCATACCAAGTTTTACTCTTCCCTTTTGCTGTTTTGAGAAAAGCCTAATTCTAAAGTTGCGGATTTTGCAATAATTTAGTATTTAAAGGGTTATATCTACTAACAGCGTCAATATCCAAGTTATGTGCTATTTCAGTGAGTGCTAATAGTGAGCTTTCATGCAGAGTAAAAAAATGGGTAGTGTTGTTTAACCAAGATATTACGGGCCGAAATAAGTAAAAATACAGTCGGAACCTGTATTTTGGACCCTCTTTATTGCCGCATAACAATGGAAAGCAACAATGGCTCATAAAAACAATTGACTCTATACAAGCAAACAGTCTTACACTAACAACATATTTTTAAGAGGTATAGATAGAACCTCAGAATTGCATGTTTAAGGCCAGTGGTGGCTATTGGGTTCCAAAACCTGGGGTAAGGGGCGGTGCAAGGAAAATTTACTTTCTCTTCGTAGACAAGGCTTACCATTGAGAGGCCATAGTGAGGAAGCAAAAAAATGGGGAGCAACTATCCCTTAAATCGTCGCCTGTTTAAGGTTGCCATTTTAATTAGAACGTGAAATCGGAACATTTTTTACCACACGACTCCTCTGTTTCCAAGCATTAACATTGTGTTCCGGAACCATCTGAGTATGTGCGTTTGTCCATTTCTTCTCACCAGGCATCAAAACATCTGTGGTATCTGTGAGTGTTTTTACGAAGGTGTTACACATGCACGGAATGAGCAATCCACTCGACTAAGCGAGATTCAAACTGTGGGCTTCGAACTGAACGCAGGCAGTTCTCGAATATTTCTCTCTGATTCGAACCAGAACACCACTAATGTGTCTTGTCCTCCCATGTTTGCAGCTCTTATAAAAGCCGAAACCCACCAAATTGTCCACATTCAGGCACTCGCAAGTGTTCAAAATTGTGATTGATTCATTGATCTGCTTTATTTTACTTTGTTCAAAGATGTCTATCACAGCTTCCTCAGTCTTGTCATATATCGGCACGAAACAAAGGAAGTTTTCTCGAATATAGCCGGATCGAGAAACAATTAATGCACAGTTCGCAACACATCTAATGTTTCGTCTCCCAATATGATCAAATGCTTACTCATTTGTCTACAGTGACGTGCCCAAGGGAGAGTTGGTGGGGTCATAACACCATTTGACAAAGTATTCCTTAAAAAAAAAAAGAACGTCAAAGACAGACAAATATTGCAAAATGAAGACTGACCACCAAAAATAGTATTCATAACCCCTCTCCCTTCCGAAAATTCTGGGGATACCACTCTTTATCTCGGACACATTATTTATAATGAACTCACCAAAAGTTTTTATCATTTTGTATTGGAGACTTAAGTAATATCGTTCTTCCCGCAGGTTTGTATATGATCCTTTAGGGTGTTGTCACCTGCCTTCGCACCTAACCTTAAAAAAGCCCTAATTTTCCATCCTTTATTTTACTAGTGTTTTGTGCCACTTTTGGCTAATTTACGAATATGGGGATAAGTGACGATATGATGAAATTGATGAATGTACACTCAAAAACATCCATGCCCAGGCCGGTATTCGAAACCGGAACCCCTGGCGTCGTAGCGCGATGTTGCAACATCCTCCAGTTGGATACCAGTCGTCACAAAGTTACGTAGTCCGCTACTCCTTTTGTCGGGAACATGAGACTCTTAGTAACTCATCAAGGCTTGCTGGGTAACAAGTATAACAAAGCCAATATCTGAAATATCACCATCTGTTGTAGGTTCACACATGCATATGCATTTTTCTATTATATAAGGTTACAAACCGCATACACGGAATTTGGTCCGGGCACAACTAAATCGTCAATCAGAACTTTGTTTTTCAGTTGATTTGTGCAGTTTATTTCTTTCTTAATAAACTGCTCCAATACCCGGTATTGTTGAAATATTAACTTTAGAGAAAGAGACCTTTGATCTCTTCGGCTCTCAACCTGAATTAGCACTACACTGAGACTCTGGAAGTTCCGCTGTCGTCATTGTGTCCTTCTTTGGACCCGAACTGGAACTAGAAGTAGACTTCGTTACTTTTCATTTTCAAATCACTAGATCTTATAAAGCCACCAATGGACACTGGCTGATCACTAATCGACTGTATGAGTTGTCACACTTACGTCTGAAGTCTCATTAACCGATTCTATTGTACAGATCAACCGGGAAATTGAATATTCTCATATTCTAGAACGTTCAGCAGGAAAACGGTTCGTTAATATACCCAGTAGTAGTTCGACTCCTTCTCTTATTCAAGAACGTTCCCTCTCGCGCTTTCCAGAGATTAAAAATTACAACGAATCGTCCTACTTGTGGCGATACCTTTGTTGTGCAGCTTTCAAATGCTGACAAGTTTTTCCATAGTGCTCAAGTTCGCTGCGACAACACCGAAAGCGCAAGAAAAGTTTATGTGCAATATTATGAACAACAGGGTTATAGAACATTCTTCGTCTTGCCTTGATAATTATTTCTCTCTTTAAGTCATCGTCCCATTATTCAAGAAGACAAAAAACTATTTTTTTCTAAAGTAAATTGAAAAATTTCCGATCCTCACCTTGGATACGTGCTATTAACAATAAGAGGGTTATAGAGCATTCTCTGTCTTGTCTCGATAATTATAACTCTCAAATTATGATCACATTATTCAAGAAATTAAAAGCCTCATTTTATCTAGTGTAAACAGAAAATTTTCAGAGGGGCTCGAGCCCCCAAAGCCCTCCCCCTTTGGATACGTGCCTGATGTCAGATTAAGATCGATGGCTTGCCTGTTGTATGCAGTAATACCGATCTCACTTCAAAACCTTTCTACGCTGAATATGACATGGTTTAACAAATTGAACAAGGGATGGTGGACGCCGTGAGGAAGAAAATGAAGGGGTGATGAAGCATCCTTCCCCACCTCCTAGCGGCGCCCCTGATTCTAAGTAAACCCAAACTCATACACGAAAAAACTGTATATTGCCAAGTTCATACTTAATGCCAATCTTACAAGTTTCTTGTGAACAATTTAATAAATGTAAAATATCAGCACTATGCCACGAAAATTTGAGTTTCTGTTGTGTCGGCACGGTGAGGTTGTCAATTTCGTGCATACTTTGGGGCAGGGAAATCTTATGACTGGACCATTAAGGAACAAATGATTTTTCAATTGTGTCTGTTACATAGTTAAGACATGGAATAATATATCATTTCAATTCCATTTTTCTTTAAAGGCATAAAAACACTTCTGGCAGGGATAAAAATAATTTTCTTTTGCAGGGGATACAATTTATTGTCGTGGGGAAATCACCTGCACCCCCTTCGCTTAATTCGCACACTGCTTAACTCATTTAATTAATAACCTTCCTAAAATACCACTCTTTTTCCTCTCTGTCTTAACACATTCTCCCCGCTCCCCAACCTTTGTTTCATTACTAACATAAAAAGTAAAGTGTTCCCCTGTGCTTTGCACCAAGCTATGAAGGCGTATACGGGGTGTGGAGTTAGGGCCCAACACTTTCTTGATCACGGCCGAAGGTGGGGCCGCCTTTATCTCCCAGAGCATCCTCCACGTACCCACTTTATACGACGCTGGGCGGGCGCCAGGGCCGCTTGAACAGGTGGAAAAAATCCCGGGTCTCTCGCATGGTAGACGCTAGCTGAGCTACCGCGGTTTTTATTACTAACAATGCAGATGCCATTAATTTAATTCAATTACTAGCAAGTAACATCTTACAACCAAGTTCGTTTCTAGAACGCCGGAATAATCTTGGTCCACTATATCCACGAGACGTTAACTAGATTTAGTTTAGCGCCTCGTACATACATATAATTGAAACCGTCAATAAAGGAGGTGGAAAAGAAAAAGGGGGAACAGAAATTCCGCTGATCTGGCGCCCTTGTTTATTTTAAAGGCACCAGGGCAATAAGCGTCTTCAGGGGTTCTCCCTTTTTCTTTCCTTATCTGTTTATTACTGAGGGAAATGCAGGGCTTGAAGCTGAACACTAGTTGTGGAAGCATTCCTTTTCATCCCGCACTGCGGCGACCTATTGAAAGAATATACATTCCAATTATTTTCTACAGCACGCTGCATTCTTTATGGAACCAAAACACAATTATAGTCGGCCCCTTCCAAGGTCAAGTGGAAACAATCTGAATTTGTTTTCTAAACATATGAAGTCACGTACGCGGTCACGAAGACGACGTGGGCGACCCAATGCTCTCCGAATCAAGTTATGTTTATTCCGTATTGAAAGAGACAAACAATACCCAGTCTGTAAGCCACATCGAACCAACGCAAAGCGACGTAAAATAACGAAGAAATAACTAATACCACAAAGAGCATATAGATATCTCACATTTTTAATAATAATAATAGGTAAAATGTAAAGTTTCCCGCGCATATAGCACCGTGCATGAGGCAAATTTAGGGGAGGTGGGAGCACGTATTCTTGATCTCGGCCATTTTGGAGGTGATGTGTTCAGCACCACACTCCGGCCGCCCTTACTCCCGAGGATTACCCCAAGGTACTAATTTTTTTGAGTCAGGGTGAGCCTAAAATAATAATAACAATAATAATAATAAACGTCTGTTTGTAATGAACGACACAAACTGCAACGAAACTTTGTATCAAGATACTTTGAGAGTTACTTACAGACATGTACTTAATTTTACATTCATGTAAACAATGTATGTTTCATAATTCCCGGGTCTCTTTGGTTATTCCTAGAACACCCTTGTTTGTGAGATGGGGCCTAGTGTTGTGTAGGCCCACCAGATCAAAACAAACATTGGAGGAGCAAGGGAATTTGTGCTTTCTTCATAGCATTGCTAGCGACTTCTGGCCTGTCACGAATTCACAGCTCTCATAAACAAATGCGTGTGAAATATTGTGTAACTGTAAAGACAAGATAAGAATTCGCACGAAACCTAGTGGTGTGCAAAGATGGGTATTATGGCATTATTTTATTTTTTAAGAAATAAGCTTGAAATGATAGTGAGGAAACAACAACACCAACAACAAAAAGAGAGGTTTGGCAGAAATATTGACCTGCTTTCCTGATGATACATACCACATTTCATTTAGCATAACAGAGGGATTCCAGTCATTGGATGTAACCGTCACTTAACCCTAGAACACTACCGTACGTAACATTTACGTGTGCTTCGCGCTCATTTCCCTCCCCTACCTCCCACATCGCACCCACCTACCCCTCCACCTATGGTATTCCTCGGGCATTCTGTCAGGCGCGTGGCAGCACTGTGGTAAGGAGGGCGGAAGCAGTGAACGTCTTTAGTTTGTGCGTTATGTGGGACTCTGTACGTCAATAATACGTAGCGATAGTAACAGAAGAAAAATCTTGCACGTAATTTTGACGTGCATGTAGTAATAACGCCATTTGTATTCACGTAAGATTTGCGTGAATTTTTCTATAATATCTCATTTTTCTATAATATGACCAACATAGCAGCGATCAATGGATACATTATTCACACTCACAACTTCTACAACAATCAGGGCAACTCAGAATAGAGACTATTCTCACGAATTCAGTTCATGCTTTTTGAAGGTACTGGGGAAGGAAGAGACAAGTACAGTAGCAGCCACGTCACAAGGGAACAGAAAATATTGCAGTTTCTGCAACTACAAGAAAAGGAGGATGACAACTACGTACTGCTCCTGTGGGAAGCCAATTTGTGGAACACTACCGTGCGTAAAATTTACGTATGCTTTGCACTCAAATTCCTCCCACCTCGCACCCACTCACCCTTCTGCCTAGCAGTGCCTCAAGTTGTCTGTCGGACATAAGGCAACATATAAGGAGGGTGCAAGCTCTGATCGTCTTGATTTGGTTTGTTATGTATGTATGTCAATTTTACGTATCTGTGTAAAACCAGAAATATCTTTCACGTAATTTTGATATTTGTAAATTCGATTTGGATACTTAGATTTTGAAAATGAAAGTTTGAAAGCATGCACTATTTTCTTGCAAGACTTAAAAATTACATTTGTTCCTTATTTACAGCGTTATGAATATTATTATTGTTTGCTTTTCATTGTTCGAACTTTTCGCCTTCATTCTTAATGTACGAATGGGCTTGTCAAGCAAGACCTTCTCTTAATATATTCTATATTTAATAAAACCATATTTATACATTTTAAAATTAAGAATAAAATTCCAATATAAGCAAAAATAAACAAAATAATGTTCACAATGAATAGAAATTTGTTTTCATGATGTAGAGGTTGTTTTAAAAATAGATTCCTTCATGTACGTAAAATTTACGTAGCGGTAGTTACACTGTAATATTGGAACACGGTAGTGTTCTAGGGTTAACCTTACATCCATGCATATACCTACCTATATGTACATATGTATATATGTATTTATGTATGTATGTAAATATTTATGCATATTCACTACTTACCCATTTTTGACATTTGCAACGCTCTGTAGAAACTAAATATTCAGAGCTTAATCATCGAAATTCAAAAAACAATAGATGTACAATTTGCCAGTAAGAAATTTACTTTTGAGTGCATAGGTGGTGGGGGAGGGGAGCGGGAACAAAATAGAAAACTTACAACTCTGCTAAGATGGCAATTACTGTAAATTTAGAGCTTTTAGGCAGATTTTTTTACAGTCGCTGTATACCTTTGAGGACTAGAGTGATAATTCATTTGAGTAAAATTGGGTCATAGCCTTCGATAAGGCGGGAGGAGAATGGATTTTCGCTATTTTGCGCGATTACAAAATGCTGTAAGTTTTTCTTTCGGCGAAGTAACGAACTTGATTGATTTATTGATTTGGTGTTTAAGTCCACTTTATGCACAATAAGGCTAATCGGGACTGGACCTACAGTTTAATTTGGGATCCAAACCATTATGTGCCTCTACTGGGTAGAAGTGGCGAACTTGTTTCAATAAGTTAAACTTACTCTAACCTCTGGCGTAAATACTCTAACCTCTTGCGATATCTTGAATTGTACAAACATTGCCACAACAACAGAAACAGTGCTTTCATGTCGCATAAATATCTACACATTCAGTTTCTTGCTATAAGCGAGTGGTATAAGCAATTATTTTAAACAGTGGATCTACAAGCTGATGGTTGATTTGCTGACTGGATTGGTTTTCGTAGACACACCCGCATAATGTCGTTCGAAGCTGTGCTTCAGGACAACTCAGGGCATTATTAAATGCTTCGATACCTATGGAGAACATTATAAGCTGCAACCCTAGCTCCAACTTGTTCAAACACAAATCTAGAATATATTTTAAAAACGAAGATTAATTGCTTCACAATGAAACTACTCGTTACGACCCTGTTGATTACAATTTTACAACTTTGTTCACTACAATGATAAACAATTCAGGATTTGAGGAATAAAAGGGTGGAGGAGCGGCACCTCACGGTCGTACACATGCTTGACACATGCGTACATGAACATACCTTAGCCTACAAGAAAAATTGTTCCCACAAGAAAAATTGTCCCTACAAGAAAAATTGTCATTTAACCAACTTTTACCTCAAGTATGCATTTTGTATGCGAAATTTAATGGGAATAAAATTTGACTATTCCTAAAAAGATATTTCGGTCCCCCGTTTTTCTTCTATCTTTCTCGGCGACACTGTAATGTTGACAGAAGCTCTTTGATATTTTCAAAATAAAATGTTTCCTCTATTCGGAGGAACGTTGTTGTCCATACCTTACTTTCTTCTGTTTTGTTATTTTACGTCCTTTTTCTACATCTCTAGGTTAATCACAATACAATGAGGATGAAGGATGAATTGATGAAACAGATGACGGAACAAACACACATCGATTACCCAAGATTCGAACCTAGGATCAGTGTGTGAAAGTGCAACCCCCCTCTTTGAAAGGTTAGCCCCCAGTCCCTGGTTTCTATCCGGCCCTCTGGATTACTTCCTGCTTTAATCCTTCAAATCTCTCCTTTCACCTCACCCTGGGTGCCAAGCGAGCAGATTATATTTGAGCCGGAATTACGAAAGGGGGGTTCCACAATTTATATTTTCTAGTCCCTGGTTCGTTATACATGTACAGAAAGTGAATAAACAACTGGTTTAAAATGGACAGTACTGTAGTTCTTAGAGTTAATTCAGCAAATCATAGCATTTCTAGTAGGGTCTCCTCGATGGCGCAGTGGTAGCGTCGTCACCTTGTAATCAAGGGGTCCCGGGTTCGATACCCGGTGGAGGTACACAGTGGTTCGGATCCCACTTTAAACTGTAGGTCCAGCCCCGATTAGCCTTCCTGTGCATAACGTGGACTTAAAACACCAAATCAACAACAGCAACAACATTTCTAGTAGGATTATATTGTTTATTATACGTTGTTATATATATACATATTTACATATCGTTTCCATGTGTGTCTTGCATACACCAAATTAACAGAGCTATAAATCAATATAATTGCGCACCTATGGCTTACACCATCGGCACTTCCTTTACCGCAGAGTTAGCAAAACTATCTCTGCGGGCCTACCCTCAGCTTAAATTATATTCCGTTCATTACAAATGCGTTTCCTCACGCCTTTACTCTTTCTTCTGGGCATCAATTATTCAATACGGAAATAGCCAAATATTCAAAACTTTTCTAAAGGGGGCTTGGGACAGCAAACAGGGGTTGGCTTAAACCAAATGCTACACTCTTATAATAGTCTAGCCACCAAAAGTGGACTAAACTCAAGGAGATATTCCTCGTCGTCGAAAGATGGGGAAACACGGTTTTCTATAAAAGCCTAATTGGCTTTTTTATAGTCTGGGTAAATGTCCGTGGACGTGGACCACATAGCGTTGGAAAATTCCACTGTAACGGTCTTTGGAAAGACATCTCCCCCACTGGGGTGATAAAAAACAGGGGAATCTAATATCCAGTAAAGCACAATCCAATGAGCACATACACTTACATCCAGTAATAACATAAAAGTACACACATGAAAAACATATTACTTTACCCTACACCTTGTAGCTGGCCAGCAATTAATTAACATATTTCCAAAACCAGTAATGCTCAATCCGACCATTACAAGTGCTGCGAGGTTTTTCTTGGCTATGACATTTATGTTACGAAGATTTCACACAAAAGATACAAATATCAAGTACGTACAGGAGACAAGCAACTTGCTTGAAGCAACAGAGGGTTTCGTTCCAAAGCAACAAAATGTAAGGGATACAACACCTGGATCTTCTTTGCAATCTTCAAAGTAGCATTCACTGCACGTGAACGGTGCAACTTGACTATAGAAAAAAACGAACCTTTCCAAGAGTCACCCAATCTACAGGCAACTGAGTTGCTTATTGCGTCGCCCCGGTGTGGAAGGTCACACTTGCTTCTTAATGTTCGTTTCTTGTTTACTTATTCTTCTGAAATCTGCTTTGGCCTGAATTTTCCTTAATGCATCAAAATATCTGCTTTCGGAAATTTTAATGAGCACGTTTTAAGAACATCTCAACGACCAAAGTCAAGAATTAGTAGAACTTTTGACTGTCTTCTAATCACCGCAAATTAGCAAATATATTTCCATCAATTGATTGTAAATTGATTATGTACGAGTTACATGTAAATATATTTTGTAAACTTCAAGTTAGTATATTTCATTGATTGATTGATTGATTTGGTTTATTTTACTTCGAATTTCTGCCACTTTTGGATAGTCGCGAAGATGAGGATGAGTGATGATTAGACGAAATTGATTAAGTGATACTCAGAAAGAATACTCAAGCCCCTGGCGCTGACCACTCCGACGGTTAGTGTATTTCATTTTACATAGAACTTTAAATATTTTTTTTTCTTCCATGTGCAGCAAGTTGTACCACAGTTATGTTCGGAATTTGGCAACTTCGACATTACCGTTAACGAAACAAATAGTTGATGAAGGTACGATGAATAAAAGCGAACTATGGAGATCACATTTTATGTATTTTCCGCCCATAATTATAATACATGAAAAAGTTAACCCACAGTTTTAAATTTTCACATGCAAATTTGCTTCATTATTCGGGCTGGTTGATTAGAGAATAACAGCAGTGTACGTAAAAATGATCAAGCATAGCGTTATGGGCCTCAGGTTGAAATTCTAAGTAAAGCATGCAGGTGCGAAAATCCCTCCACTTATTTCATGAGTTCATGATTCATGCTTATGTCACGTCGTAGATATGTAAAAAGAAGTTAGAGCGGTGTTTACAGTGTAACTGCGAATGCTCTATGCTATGGGTACTAATCAGAAAGTAGTATATCCATAGTTGAACTCACATTGACAGACAAACAATTTTATCGACATGTCAATTATTCCATAATACTAGACTTAAGACTACTTTCAATCCAATTTGCAATTATTTCTGAGCAATCGACAGGTATATGTTGTCAAATTGTTTACCCTCACCTACAAACAGACAAACCATTTGAGAACATTTTGCCGAGAGAAGTTGTCATAGGCATAACTTGGCGGGGGCAAGGGCGGGCAACCGCCCCCCCCCAAAAAAAATTCAGGTGTTGAGTGAAAGAGTGTATATTCCACACATAAAATGTCAGAAACAGAAAATAGTTCAGAACTCAATGTGCTGTCAGAAATGTGTGAATATAAGAACACTGATCATGAGTTTCAACATAGATCTTTCTTGTGTGTGAGGAACAACATTACGAGAACATTTCCAAATTTGAAATGAACTGTTCAAAACATTATTGACAACCTCCGTGAGTTCAGGATGCTGTGAGCATTGTTTCTTGCCCTCGAAAGCTCAGGACCAATACACTGTATACTCAAAACTACTGGGCATTAAATACTTCGCCTTATTGCTGTTTTGTATATTTAACAAACGAATGATATTAATAGGTCCAAAATTATAAATGAATTTTACTCGGACGCAACTCGTCAAGAAAGGAAACTGAAGCTTCGTTAGATTGATTTTGTGTTTTAAGTCCACTTTATGCACAGTAAGGCTAATAGGGACTAGACCTACAGTTTAAAGTGGGATCCGAACCACTTTGTACCTCCACCGGGTATCGAACCAGGTACCCCTTGATTACAAGGCGAGGACTCTACCACTGCGCTATCGGGGAGGCCTGAAGCTTCATTAGAACTAGAAGCTTCACTCATACTTGTGTGCTATATGTGGTATGTGGCGGATCGGATTTATATGCTATATAAAGATCGAAATAGGCTATGCATAAAAACACCTTCGAAATTGTATTATGGTCTATATATGTTTATGACCTCACGGAAACTCTTGGGGATGCCACGTCTCACATGATTCCAAATACTGAAGGAATTCCCGTCTAAAGCCCACATATCTTGCGTGGCTGGGTACCATCATTTTTCAACATAGATAGCGCAAAACTATTGCATTTATATCACTTGTATTTGAAGAATATATATCGTTTACAGAGGAGGAATTGATGAGTTGCTGGGCTCATTCATAGTTTTCTTGTGCAATAATAGAACCATTATGCACTAGAGGTATTAACTGCTCAACATGAGTGACAAAACTTGCTGCAAACAAATTGTAAAATAACACGACGTGTTTTACACGCTAAAAAATAGTTTAACTATACTGTGCAAGATGAAACTAAATTCATGCAAACAACCTCACACCGTACTGCATACTTTGCACACCATGGTACAGAGTTTTCAAAGGCCTGAAATTCTGGCCAAAGCACATGACCAGTTTTCTTGAAATGTATTATTATTTAATGAGGATACAGGGGTAAAAAATTGATGTTAAATAATTCAGAATCACCCCTTCCCCTCTCCAGGTACACTTTGGACGTCATCGTATTTACATGCTTGAGCTCCGATTCTTATTCTTTAAAATGGCAGAAATACAAAGAGCGAACTATCGCGCCCTCTCACAGAAAATACTACAAAATTTAGAAAGAGAACTACATTCGTTAAATGTCCAATTTATAAAGTAGGTATTTCAGGGCTTTGGAAATATTGTGTGGTCCTTACGGCATGGAGGAAGTCCTGCTCTTCACGGCCACCGGAAATGACATGAAATCGTGGAAGATATAAGAGTGAAAATTTCCATACAAGTCGATATTTCTCTACGGCTCAAGTGCTGGGACGTGCACAGAGGATAGCAGAAAGTCAACAAATCTGAAAAGTTTCATGCTTTGTGACGTATAAATTATCTTGTTAAGTTGTTGTTCTAACCTCACTTTATACACTAATAGGATAATCGGGACTGGACCTACAGTTTAAAGTGGAATCCGAATCACTATGGGCCTCCACCAGGTATCGAATCTGGGACCCTTGATTACAGTTTAAAGAATATTGACAACAATTGTATTTGTAAATTCCCAGGTGAATAAAGTAGTGGTATTTACGGTAGGGACAGTGCCACTTACAAGTGTAGAAAAGGCGAGGCTATTTGATTGAACAATCAGATTTGCTTACACTTAAAACAATGCCAAGATGGGGCCTGTACCCCAATTCTTCAGGTGTGATATGCTCTGATTTTTAAGAAATTCTGAATTTCTAGTGTAGAAAAGGCGAGGGCTCAACAGATAGATTTACCCATACTTAGGACAATGGCAAGAGGGGCTTATACCCTAATTTTTCAGGTGTGGAGGTTTGGGTTTAAGTCCTCATAAAATATGAAGCCTCCCCTGATGGCAAAATGATAATATTGTTGTCTTGTAAACAAAAGGCTCGGGGTTCGAGTCCTGATAAAATATTTAAGATTGAAATACATGTGGCAAAATAATATGTCCACAAGTGAGATTTTGAGAATAATTACTGCTAGTTGATAGCCCCCAAATCTGAAACCCCCCTCCCTCCTCTGCTCAGACAGATTTGGCCATGTGTGTAAAAGCTATATCTGTGTGATTGTTGTTTATAAACTTGTCAAAAATATGGCTTTTTTGTATGAAAACATACAATCCTGAATACAATTCTGGTTTTGTATTGTTCTGTTAATATAAACACAAGTGAGACTTACAGAATATTTATTGCACAGTTCAAAATCCAATTTTGAATTGTATTTAATTGATATAGAGATGGGGTTTTAAACCTGGTGAAGTGTGTTGTACATCAGCAAAACTATCACCAAAACCTAGTTACTGCTGTTGTTTGGGTATAAAAGCACCAGCTCAGCCACTAACTGCTGAACCCAACTGATATTTTTTATTAAGTATAAAGTTTTGAATTGAAGCCCAGAAAATCTTATATAATAAACAACAAGAAAAAATGCCAAAACAAAAATATTGCAATCGGTGTAATAAAAATATATCTAGTTCTCATTGGGCTAGGCATTGCTGTATTTGTAACTCTAAGAAATGCAGAAAAGCCACAAAAATGTGTCCAAGATGCCATAAAATATTAAGCAAGGCATATTACAAATGGCATAAGTGTAATTCTTATGTACAGTCATCAATATTGCCCTCACAACCATCCACATCTGGTCTGAAAAGGAAGCATGAAGCACCTGTTAATGCTGGACCTGCAAAGCAGCCACGCTATGAACCTATCCATAGCAGTTTTAACGGCCAATTAAGGGATCACCGTTTTGTATCAGAGCCAAGATGTGGTATTGAGAATTTTTTGAACAGTAAAAAACCTGATATACAGGCAATTCTAAATGCACAAAATGGCTCTTATAAGCTGTCCCTCAAATTGTATACTCAATATAAGAAACCAAATGGCACAAAATTTACACAGCCCCACATAACAGAAACTGTACCTGTATATTCAAATGCAGACACAATAATAAGCAGGTTGATAGATCAATTGAATATGAAACACTCTGAATTTGCAGCAAAAGAGTCTGGATGGAGCCTATGCGGATCCCCACACAAGTTATATGTTAATATTTCTGAATTCAGCCCATTAAAAGGTTCTACATATCTGCCATTACCTGCCAATATCAAAAACAAAAGAGCCGTGGTCAATATAAAAAATAATGACCAGAAATGCTTTTTGTGGTGTATTTTAGCTGCTCTGTATCCAGTTTCAAGGAATCCTGAGAGAATAACTTATTATAAACAACATGAACATCTTTTTGACGATGCAATGGAGGGTTTGGAATATCCAATGTCTGTACAGAATATTGATAAATTTGAAAAAAGGGCCAGGCATATCAATGGCAAACAATTATCTATTAATGTATTTATTTGTTCTACTGGCAATTGCCCGATAGCACCTCTCAGAATCAGTACACTTGATGATGAATCTGCTATTCCGATTGATTTGCTCTTAATTGAAGGGGATGATACACACCATTATACTCTGATACATAATCTTCAAGCTTTAGTGAGAACACAACTAGACAAATCCAATACAATATTTAAGTTGTGCAGAAGATGCTTAACTGTATTTGATGGTCAAAAAATGGTAAATGGGGTTCGGGAAGAGAGTGCAGAAATTGCAAAAAACAAGTTAATTGAGCATCTGAAATACTGTGGGAACCATAAACCTGTTCATATGGTAATGCCTAATCTAAGTGAAAATTGCAAATTCAAAAAGTTTGAAGCCTTGTTGGAACACCCAGTATATATTGTCTGTGATTTTGAATCGAACCTCAAACCTCTTGCATTCTGCAATCCAGATCCCGAGGAATCTTCAAGTACACCATACCAGCAACATGAACCTTCCAGCTTTTGTTGTGTGGTTGTACAGGATGGTGTTGTTATTAAAAAATATTCATACGTGGGACCAAATGCCATCAAAATATTTGCACATATAATAGAAAATGTGTGCCGTGACATAGCATCTAACATCTTATTAATATCAAAGCCTATGTTGCCTTTAACAGAGAAAGAGATTGAGGATTTCAACAATGCAGAAAAATGCCCGGTATGTGATTGTGAATTTTCAGATACAAATATCAAGGTGAAACACCATTCTCATACAGATGGTAAATTCTTAATGGCCCTGTGTAAAAGCTGCAATATTAAGATCAAGAGACCAAGATTTATCCCCATATTTTGCCATGGAGCATCCAATTATGATTTTCATCATCTGATCAGGTACGAGGGGTTTGACAAGGAGAATTTAAATATTTTAGCTGAAAATGACGAGAAATATATATCTATTAGCAAGATAATTAAAGTTGATGGTGTTCCTATTCACATAAGATTTCTTGATTCTTACAGATTTCTGCCTGCTAGCCTGGCTACACTGGCAAATCAATTATCTGATGATCAATTCAAAATCACACGTGCCTCGTTTCCAAATCTGGACCTGAAATTAATTAGGCGGAAGGGTGTATATCCATATGATTATGTCACAGATTTTTCTAAATTTGATGAATGTTCCCTGCCACCACAAGAAGAGTTTTACAGCAAAATCAGAGGATCTGGAATCACTGATGAAGATTATCACCATGCCCAATTGATGTGGAACAATTTAAATTGCCAGACATTTGGTGATTATCACATGGCATATTTGAAACTTGATGTCACCCTCTTAGCTGATATATTGCAGACATTCAGAAAATCTTCCATGCGAAATTATAGACTGGACCCATTATATTTTTTCAGTGCCCCGGGCCTAGCATGGGCCGCAACGTTTTTGAACACTAAAATGCAATTGGATCTGATCCCAGATCAAGATAAGTATCTGTTTATGGAGAAATGTATAAGAGGAGGCATGGTGCAATGTTCCCAGAGATATGCCAGAGCAAATAACAAATATATGCCTGATTATGATCCAGCACGGCCATCAAATTATATACTGTATGTAGATGCAAACAGCCTCTATGGTTATGCCATGATGGATAAACTGCCATATGCAGGGCTTGAATGGGTTGAAGATTTTAATATTGAGAATCTTAAGAATTTTGATGACAGTGACTATGGCCTCTTCTTAGAGGCTGATCTGACAATTCCAGATAATTTGCACAATAAATTTTCTGATCTGCCCCCAATTCCTGAGGTTCAGTGCTCACCTGGCTCTAAACAGAAGAAGCTCATGATGACTCTGGAGCCGAAACAGGGTTATGTCATATATTACAAAAACCTCCAGTTCCTGATGAAACATGGTGTCCAAGTGACCAAAATTGGAAAAGTTTTGAGGTTCAAGCACTCAGAATGGTTGAAACCATACATTGATACAAACACGGAGCTTCGAACATCTGCAAAGAGCCAATTTGATAAGGGCTTGTTTAAATTGATGGTTAATTCTGTGTATGGCAAAACAATTGAAAATGTCAGAAAACATACCGATGTTAAAATAATTACTGACCCCAGCCTGAGCAAAAAATTGGTTGCAAAGCCCAACTTCAATTATAGAAGAATTTATGATGAGCACATGGCACTTTTCAACATGAAGAAAACAAAAATTAAGTTTGATAAACCTATTTATGTAGGGGCTGTAATATTGGAATTGGCCAAATTACATATGTTAACATTGTATTATGATGTGCTGAAACCTTTTTATGGTGATAATATAAAATTGATGTACATGGATACGGATAGTTTTATTCTTGATATTAAAACAGAAGATGTTTATCAAGATATGTCACAGCCTGAATTGTTTCAATATTTTGATACCAGTGAACATACAATAATTCAACCCCACAACAAAAAGGTGCCTGGCAAGTTAAAAGATGAGACACTTGGTGATGCTATTGTAGAATTTGCTGGGTTAAGTGCCAAGGTGTATAGTTTTAAAACATGTAGTGCTGTTGTCAAAAAGGCCAAGGGCATTGGCAAAGTAGCTGTGGAAAAAGAGCTTGTATTTGAAGATTATAAAAATTGCATCAAATCTCAGAATTTAATCAAAACATCAGAATCCAGAATTCAGAGTGTGGATCACTTGCTGACTAGCAATATTGTAAGAAAAGTGGCTCTGGACCCACATGATAATAAGAGATGCATTTTATCATGTGGCATACATACTCTACCATGGGGGCATTGTGATTTGAAAAGTGGCAAACAATGCCCAATTACAGAGCATGATTTGAAATAAATAAACATGCCCATGAACTTATTTGGGTTCAAAAAACAGGCTATTATGGAGCTGCCAACACCACAACCCTCTTCTGATATGCTGTCTAAACTGAGTGGCTTGTTAATTATTCATCTGAACAGCATACTTACAGATAATGATGATGAAACAGGCAAAATATTGTACATATTTAACAATAATTTAAATCATTACCAATTACCTGTAGGTGGTCAATTACAATTTATTACAACTCCTGAGGGTGATGTTAAGATTTCAGTGGGGAGAAATATTTATAGAATTAAGCACTCAAACATGATTTCTGGCACTGTATATACTGTTTCTGCTGGTGACTGCTTATATATTGAAGTCCCGGGATCATATGACAAGCTTATACCCTTTTTTATAGAATTAAGAATCAGATACTCTATAATAAATAACCACTAAAACAAAAATGCCTAATGATATATTTGGTCATACAAGACATGAAGATCACAGTGATGAGATTCTGATGCTTGATGTCAGAGTCAAGAAATTAAGAAGTGATTTACAAGCTTTACAGACCACACTCAATGCCAGTCTTCAATTAGAAATTACAAATTTACAATCACAATGCATGGACCCTCTTCTTAAAATTGATTCTGAACTCAAATTATTGCTTCAGAAATATACTGATTTGGCAACATTAGATAATTTTCAAAGTTTAGAAGAAGCTGTAGCAGCTCTTCAAGCCAAATTTAAGACCCAGGCTAACAACTCTGAGCAATTGAAACAGCAATTGGAAGAACAAATAAATAATGTCCAGGCACAGCTCCAAACAATTGTCAAAAGCATAAAATCACAAGAAGATTTTGATCTAGTGATTTCCACTCTAAAAGAACAGATTCAGTCACTCCAAATACCTAATCTGGACCCTCTGCACAATGCCATAGCCGAGGTTAAAGAAAAAATTGAGACACTTGAAAATTTTATGAACAACTTGCCATCTTCTGATGCTTTGAATGCAATAACTCGGAGTGTTGCAAACATCAAGCTGCAACTTGAAACATATGAAGATTTTGGAAAAATTCAAAGTACCATAACCCATCTTGAGGGTACAATAGCAGCAGTGCAAAGTGATTTGGCAAATGTACTAGAATCCCGATTGCCTGGCATTGTAGATACACTTGTCAGTGTCCAGCAACAAATCACAAAGCTTGAAAACCTCAACACCGAATCTGAGCTATCTCATTTTCATCACTTGATCGATGATATCCAAACAAAGCTTGAAATTTTACAACAATCCACACCCTCTCAGGCAGATATAGCCCTGCTCCAAAATGCTATGCAAAATGTGGCTGATGCATCTGAATTAAACAATGTAAAATTGGCACTTGAATCTTTGCAAAATACAGTATCAAATCTGCCTACATCACAGGAACTTAAAAATATTAAGAGGGCAGTGAATCGCATATTGAAATCAGAAGATATCAAGAATATCCAGGCAGAGATCAAACAACTCACTCAGACAGTGGCCACTCTACCAACCAATCAACATATTAATGAATTGCATGCCCTGTTTGAGGATATCAGAAGACAGGTCCATGATCTTACTGCTCAAAATTCAAAATTGGCAGTTGTTGAAAATTTGCAACAAATTGTAGCTAATATCAAGCAACAGCTAGGAACCATGGAATCCAATCAAGCAAATGCTCTGTCTGTTTTTGCCACCCAGCTACAAGAGATTGTGCAACAATACAAGAAACTTGTTGTGGACATAAAAATAAAGCCAGGCATGATGATGTTGTTAGGACCATCAATGAGCACCTTGAATCTGTAACAAGCAGATTGCTTACAGCAGAAAAAGAAATAACCGGCATAATCGAGAATCCAAAACATACAGTAATTCTTGAATTGTACAGCATCCCCAACAAAGAATATGATTCACCATTTACACCAGGTGGCAAAATATATATGCTGTCCCCTGCACAATTTTATTACCAGTTTTTTGTTGGGGGCACACTGAGACCAATCAAGATCAAATATTGGCTTCAACCACAGGCACACCACTACCCTACCTTATCAATAACAAATGCTGATAACAAAGTGAAAATCACCAGTGTAGAGTTAGAGGATTTTACAGATCCCAATACATTAGAAACAGCCTATACTGAAGATGATGGCTCTCTGGAATTTAAAATACAAATAGGGGACAAATTATATTTAGAAAATCCTGCAGTATCAGCTGCTAAACACCCCATAGTTGCAATATTCTTGTTTACATATTATGTCTAGACAAATTATTGTTGATGAATTACACAGACAGGCCAGACATAATTTTAAGAGACTCCCAGTAGTCACAAAGGGCATAGATGATTTATGGCAGAGCGACTTGATTGAGTTGTCAAGTGGGCAGTTGAAAAACTTAGACAAAATCAACAAGGGCTACAAGTATCTACTCACTGTAATAGATACATTTTCAAAATTTGCCTGGGCTCTGCCACTCAAATCCAAGACTGGAAAATGTGTTACAGAAGCCTTCAGGACAATCATCAATCAGAGTGGAAGATCCCCGCACTATTTGCAAACAGATAATGGCAAAGAATTTTATAATTCTGTGTTCCAACAATTTATTAAAAGCCAGTCAATAAAACATTACTCGAGTTACAGTGATCTCAAAGCCTCAATTGTAGAGAGATTCAACAAAACCCTAAAAAATCTTATGTATAAACAATTTACACTTCAAGGTAATTATAAATGGCTTAATATTCTTCCAGAACTTCTACATAAATATAACAACTCGGTCCATTCCACAATCAACATGAAACCCTCTGAAGTAACTTCATCTGATGAGCAAAAATTGATCAGGACTGTTTATTATCCTAGATACCAGCCAACAACAAGAAGGGCCAAATACAGGGTGGGCGATCAAGTAAGAATCAGCAAATATAAGCACTTATTCAAAAGAGGCTTTACAAGAAACTGGAGCACTGAATTATTTACAGTGGTTCAAGTTAAACCCGGGACCCTAACACATATATAATAAAAGATCACCGAGGAGAAATTCTCAAAGGCAGGTTCTATGAACAAGAGCTCAGCAAAACTAAACAGCCTGACACATATCTCATAGAAAAAATCATCCGCAGAAAAGGCAACAAGTTATTTGTCAAATGGCTGGGTCATCCGGAAAACAGCTGGATCGATGCAGACAAAGTGATAATATGAGCACCTGGGATGTTATAAAAAGGCTGCCAGAACCTGAACAGCAGATTAAGAGAAATGGCAACTTGCTGCCTGATAATATTAGGTGTCTTATTGTTGGGCCATCTGCTTGTGGTAAAACTACACTAATGGTTGATAATTTTTTATTGGCACCCAACTGGTTAGACTGGAAAAACAGGCACTTGTATGTTTTCTCTAAGAGCTTGGAACAATTAAAATATCAGCAGCTGATGAAGCTATATGATGGATTGGATATTGCCACTTTTGAACCAGATGTTAAGCCACTTCATGACTGTCTCGATAATTCTGTTGTTGTGTTTGATGACATTATATTGGATAATCAAAACAAGGTTAGAAATTTCTTTACACAGGGCCGACACAAAAACATTGATTGCTTCTACCTGGCACAGACTTTTTCTAAAATACCGAAGCAACTGATCCGAGACAACAGCAATTTTATATGCGTATTTCATCAAGATCATACCAACCTCAAACACATACATGATGAATATGTAGGTGGGGACTTGAGCTACAATGATTTTTCCAAGTTTTGCAGTAAGTGCTGGAACCAGGACAGTTATGGGTTTGTCACAATTGATATGACAAGAACACCCAATAGTGGCAAATACAGAAATAAAATCAACGATTTTCTAGACGTTGAGACATAAATAAATAACCATGAAAAGGCCAATCATTGATGATCTTAAGTTAAGAGATTATCTTGTAAAAAGATTTAAGGGATGGAAATCAGAGAACCGTGGAATTTATGAAAAACACAAACAAACAGAACAGCCTGTTATTGATGCTATTAATAATTTAGGTAAGAATATCAAAACTGTTACAGAGCAAAATCAAAATTTGATCACAGAGCTTGTACCTGTAGCTGCAAGAAACATATTAGATTATCCATTCACCCCACTTTCCAGTATTCATACACCTAGTCCTATTGCTCCTAGAAGAATTGAAGCTACTCAGGATCCTATTGAATTGGGTCTTCTTGCTCAAAAATATTTAACCACACCTAAAGACAATAAAGATGAGGTGTTTGGCTTATATGCTGACACAGAGCTTGATGGCAGCATCATACACAGAATTGGTAATTTCAGAGTAACTTTTATGGGGGATGATCTGATTGTTTATTCAGAATCTCGTCTCGGAGAAAAAGGTGCTTTTGTTAAGTACCCCGGAACACCTGGATTGTGGGAACTGATGACTAGGAAAAGGCCTGGCAGCTATACAGATCAAGATTATGAACATTACAAAGAAATATTAATAAAATCAGATGCTCTATACCAGAACAATGATCCCACACAAAAAAGAGTCAAGTCTAGCAGTGGGGCAAAATACAACAATTTAATCAAGCCCATATGGTCACAAATTAAGACAGGTAGTGGAATCAAACAATACAACACCCTGCCTAAAGAATTTGTGTGGGTTGATGATGTCAGGAAACTTGTAGATAGGTTATTGGTGATAGCTGGGGAGGAAAATGCTGGCAACCACAATTTTTACAATGAAAAGGTTGGAATTATGGACATGATAAGCACAAAATTGTCTAATTTTATAGTGAATGACACTAAGGGGATTGGATATCTTATAAAAATTATTAATACTCTACCACCTAAATTTTGGAATATTTCTGAGGGTCGGGGCCTGGTTAATGACATCATAAACAAGCTGCCATTTGAACTACACATTCCAGGCTATCAGTATTGTGGTCCAGGCACAAAATTGGACCATAGATTAAACAGAGGTGATCCTGGTGTTAATTCTTTAGATGCTGCTTGTAGAGACCATGACATAGCATACAACACACATTCTGATCTAGACAAGAGACATGTTGCAGACAAGAAATTAGAAGAGGCTGCATTTGGTAGATTTGTAAGCAAAGATGCTTCTTTAAGTGAAAAAATAGCAGCATTGGGAACCACCATAGCTATGAGCACCAAACAAAAACTGGGGTGGGGGCTGTGAACATGTATATAATAAACCTACAATGAAGGCCAAGGGTGTTATGTATCAAATACCTTATGCAGGTCTCAAATCTCTTAAAACTATTGATAGTCTTTTAACCAAAAAGCAGCGCAAGAAAAAAAGCTCTTGTATTGCCAAGGGACATGGTATGAAATTGTTGCTTAGTACCCCCCAATTAAAAAAATTACAACAATCTAGAAAAAAATCACATGTGGGGGGGTTCATATTTACTATCCCTGCCATCTTAGCAGCACTCGGGGCTGTTGGGAGCTTGGCCGGGGGATCAGCTGCCATAGCAAAAACAGTAATAGATGCCAAGAAGAATAGGGCAGAATTAGATGAGCAGAGGCGCCATAACCTGGCCATGGAGAAAAAAGGCAAAGGTGTTAAGAGAGCCATGAATAAGTTTAAAAAAAACAAGAGCCGCTTACAAACCAAGATATTGAAGCTTTAATCAAGCCACTGGGCATCAAAAATTTTAGGGGTGTGTACATGTCTGATTCTTTACCAGAACAACCACTCAACAAAGAGTGTGGCATTGTTAATTTGGATGAGTACAAAAATCAAGGCACTCACTGGATCTGTTATCTTAAATATTTAAAAAATGAGGCATTTGTGTTTGATTCATTTGGAGGTGTTCCACCTGAAAATTTAATAAAATATTTAAAATCACCTAATCTTTATTACAATAATGCCCGTGTTCAAAACTTCAAAGATGTTAATTGCGGACATTTGTGTTTATCTGTTCTTAGATATATGTCTCAAATAAATAAACCATCAATTGAAAATTTTCAAAAGGCCTTGTGGTATCTGAAACATCATGGGGGTATTCCATCTCACCAGCCAAAATTCAATATTGAAACTCAAATTGCATGATGACATAGTGTATCCCAAAACAATAGCTCTCAGAGCATTTTACGGCATGTACTTGATACCTAATATTACGCACCACAACAACACAATTGCAGTAGGGGATCAAAAAATTGTCATCACTCCAGGGCAATATAATCTGTCCACTCTAAATGCTCAATTACCCAGAGGTGTAGTGTTAAGTCAAAATTCTGTCACTCACAGAGTAGAGATTGTATCTGCTACGGAGACAGTGGATCTGGGTACTATAGGAGAACTGCTAGGATTTGAGAACAACACAAAACTTGAAGCGGCCATCAAACACACTGCTATGAATATACCTAAATTCCTAGCCATAGAGACTCTGAATATTCACTGTAATGTGGCCGAGGGTATGATCACCAAATCAAATGACATAGGCACTCACAAACAAACTGGCATCATTGCAACATTCAAACCTAATTCCGAATTCATGGAGCCAATCATCTACAATCCATCCCCAACATTATATTTTCCTGTGTGGCATAATAGAATAGATAACATTGAATTGATGGTCACTAATGAAAAAGAAGAATTAGTTGATTTTGCTGGAGCCACAACAACTGCAATCATAGAGATTAACATTTAAATAAAAATACATACAATGGAAAATATTGAGAGTTATGAGCTACAATCATTCCCCCCAAACAGGAGGACATTTGCAAATTTAAATCAACCCAACACAGAAATCGAGGTTGATCTTGATGTAGGGGATGGATTTATACACCCCCACAGAGCAGATCTATACATCAAATTTGATGTTGTAAAGCTCGATGGAACAGATTATCCGGCAAATTCAAATATAAGACTTGTAGATAATTTTGTACCGCATCTGTTCTCTGAAATTGAGATCAGAAAGCATGGTGTTGTTATAAACAGAATAGATTATCCCGGCATTACCTCCACAGCTTTGGCCACACTAAAATTATCCAAAACAGAGGCTTCATACTACAAAATAGGTGGATTTGAAGCTGGTGAGAAAATATTATCCAAGAGCCACACAGTGCTGTTCCCCATGCGCCTGTTGCCAGGATTCTTCTCAGATTATAAAGATATCATGTGGAAGGGTGGGTTAAGAATTACATTTAGAAGAGCTGCAAATGATAACAATGCTTTGATGAGGTACAGTGCAATAAACTCTACAGGGGAAGCTCTGCCTAATACCCTACCTGATGAAGGCAAGTGCATTATTCAGACTATGGAGTTAAGAATCCCGGTTGTTGAATATGAGGCCAGCTATGCTCTTAAATACAAAGCTGATATCCTAAAAAATCCACACATTCCTCTGCAATTTTATACATATCAATCTGTACAGAAGCCCGCATCTGGTACCTATTATGAGTTTGATGCTACAAATTCATTCTCCAGCATACAATATGACATGCCTGATTTTGTGGTGGTACTGTTTCAGACTGGAAGACACAATAATCAGGAAAAAAATTCAAGTAAATTTGATAACTGCAACATCAAGAACATATATCTTAAAAATGGCAGAAATGAGGTATTTCCTAGAGAAAATTATAATTTAGACATTTCCAAGGATGATTTCCTCAAATTATATGAGGCTTTTTCGGCTTTCAAGAGGGTCACTACAGGCAATACGGATATGTATTACACACCAGATGAATTCAAAGCACGGAGACCCATGTTTGTAATCAACACTTCGAAAAGGAAACAAGTTGTGGTGAATGACAGGACAAACATTAAAATTATCTGTGAATTCCACGAGGCATTACCCGATGACACCATATGTAGTGTCATTCTCATAGGTGAAAAATCATATGTTTATGATGTAAGAAATGAGAGAGTCACGGAGCAATTCTAGAAGCCGATTCAAACACAGAAGCCCTTTGATTACAAAGCAATAATACCAACACTCTGCTGTCAGAGAGGCCCCAGACACTCTACCAGCTTTGAAACCTCAACTGTATTATCAGCTAGCAGTAAATATCTTATGTGTGGGCAGTTGTATATATTTCAATCTTATATCAGGACTCGAACCCAAAGCCCCTGATTACAATGCAACAATATTAACACTTCTCAATATGGAATATGCCCACATTTTACTAGGTTCTGAGACCTTAATACAGACAAAATTGGATTTTGAACTGCCATAATATTTTCTAAGTCTTTGCCTAGGCTCATATTATCAGAATAGAATTGCTTTTAGCATGAAGGGGGTCAGTTCATTGCCACTGTGTGAAAATATGTATTTTTATCTCAATAATCTTTGTTACACTTTTACATGTTGCAGACATGTTACACTTTTTCCCCCCTGTCGCACAGAAAGATTAATGGCCCCTTCAGTGAATCGTACAGAAAAATCATTAATGCTCCCTTCTAGCGTGTAGATTTTATCTCTTGCGTGCCGGCAGGACATGGAGGCAATTAATTATGCCTACCCACTATTCTTCTATTGTATTGAGCAAGTGGTTATAAAACATGAGAAAATAAGAAAATTGAGAAATTCAGTTTTTGTACAATATATTGTTGTAAAACATTGTTTTACCAGGGTTTCAGATTTGGGGGCTATCAACTAGCAGTAATTATTCTCAAAATCTCACTTGTGGACATATTATTTTGCCACATGTATTTCAATCTTAAATATTTTATCAGGACTCGAACCCCGAGCCTTTTGTTTACAAGGCAACAATATTATCATTTTGCCATCAGGGGAGGCTTCATATTTTATGAGGACTTAAACCCAAACCTCCACACCTGAAAAATTAGGGTATAAGCCCCTCTTGCCATTGTCTTAAGTATGGGTAAATCTATCTGTTGAGCCCTCGCCTTTTCTACACTAGAAATTCAGAATTTCTTAAAAATCAGAGCATATCACACCTGAAGAATTGGGGTACAGGCCCCATCTTGGCATTGTTTTAAGTGTAAGCAAATCTGATTGTTCAATCAAATAGCCTCGCCTTTTCTACACTTGTAAGTGGCACTGTCCCTACCGTAAATACCACTACTGAATAACCAGATGTTACTTTAAATATCAAAAGTATTAAATTGAATATTTAAATGCGGACAGTTTGCAATATATGAAATAATTCTGGCATCAGCGAATATGCATGATCATCATCTATTCACTGTTGAAACAGTTTGACCTTAACTCCTTCAATATTAAAATTTCTAACATGTACCATTTGAAACAAGTATTTTCAGGTGGGGAAGGCCACCTTAAAACAAGCCCCCAAGGACTAATATTTGCAACCAGAAAGAAGAATGCTCTTTTATCTCCTAAGTTTAAATTAAGTATAGCAACAAAAGTTTGCTGTGTGTTTAAAATTTCTATTCGGCTTGTTAATTTTCCAATAAATAATTAATGGTTTTAAAAGTTTAATTAAAAATTGATTTTATATTAATATAACTTTATAATTTTACAAATACAGTAGTTATGGGATGAAATCTTACACAATGGGCACGATATTGTAAATGCATTTACTACCTACTTTCTATCGGTGTACAAAGATGCTTCACAGTACTCTATAGTTGAATCAGATAAGTGCGAAATCGGAGTGCTTTCCCAACTCGATATATCGCACATCGAATTGGATGATATCGAGGAAGCAATTAAAATGTTGAAAGCCAAAAAATCAGTGAGGATGGACATCATTCCTCCCTATGTGGTCAAGGCGTAAATAAAACCATTGAGTATAATATTCAATAACATTTTAGAACATCACAACTTCCCATCAAAATGGAAAATCACTAAAGTTAATCCCTTCCTAAAAAAAGGCAAATGCAAAGAACGTTGATTGCTTTAGGCCAGTGTAAATTCTCTCAGTTTTTTTGCAAAGTGTTTGAACAAATACTGTACGAGAGAATAATGGCCAACGTACGACCAGCTATATCTCCCATGTAACATGGTTTTATATCGCGGAAGTCGACAATCCCAAACCTTGCCGAATTTGCACATTTTGTAGCTTATGAATTAGACGAAAGGAAATAGGTATCTATGCTGACCTGGCCAAAGCGGTCGATTCGGTAAATGATGACATTTTACTTCAGGAACTATCGTATTTTAATATATTTCTGAAAACGCAATTATGCTGCTAAAATCTTACCTCATGGACCGAAAGCAAATTGTCAATTATAGAGGAAACATATCTCGGGAATACCCTACGCCTTCTGGGGTGCCGCAGGGATTCAATTTGGGCCCACTCATTTTCTTACTCTTTATTAATGACCTCCTGAAAATTATTACGAAATCACGTTGACTTACATTTGCTGACGATGTAAAAATATTTAGAACAATTTGCTCTGACGAAGACAGCCTTGACTTGCAGGCAGACGTAAATAGATTACTACAATGGAGCGAAAATAATATAATTTCATTTAATCTTGATACATGTCAGGTAATGTCTATAACAAACGCTGAAATAAAAGTAAACTTCCAGTGTCAGATGGGAGGAAAACAAATAGCTAAGGTCACTAAATTCACGGATCTTGTGTCACGTATGACGCAAATCTATGTTTTAAAGAGCATATGCATCATATCGTTAACCAAGCATATAAGAAATTAGGATTGATAAAAATATGTGGGGAAGATCTAGAAAGTACATCAATATTAATAATTTTTGTATGTCTCCCTAGTAAGCTCACTCGTAGAATATGCATCGGTAATATGGCAGCCCTTGGACAAAAAAAAAAAACATGAGGGAAATAGAAATGATTCAGTCAAAGTTCTTGAGGTTCATAAAGTATAGAGAAGACAAAGTATATCCTAAATTCAATCCGTACTCTGAGCTTGTATCGCAGTTTAACATTGAAAAAATTGAAGAAAAGTTTAATCTTAATTTGATGAGCACGTTATATAAAATTGCAAATAACAAAATAAACTTTATGGGGTTAGTATCTGCATTACAATATCATGTACCTCAAATGAGAAGAAGACCGAAACCCGGTTTGTTTCATGTACCAACATCTAGAACAAATTATGTAAATATATCTCCGATGTGAAAAATGGGTAAAACTTATAATGAAGTAGTAGCAAATGATCCGAGCGTTGATATAAACAGTCTGTCATTTCAATCATTCAAAAGAGTCCTACTGGCTCAGTGGAGAAAGGGGTGAGGGGTTCGTCTGTATAGGAATTAGTGAAACAATTTATGTTATGCACAGATATATGTAATGCACATATACAAATGCACAACATGTATGCATGTCTTAATGGAACAATGTTTTGTGGCATCATTTGTTAAATAAATAAATAAATATAAAATATCTGGAGAAAATATATGGGTGGTTTCCGACTTTTGGATTGGATTGGAGATAATTTATACCGGGATTGTTTAGAATTTTCTTTGTCGTAAAATTGTGTTTATTTTTGCGGATGTAACGTCAACAGATTCTGTTGATATGGATGTCTCAACTCGCATCGACTCTTGTCCCTCACGGCCAGACAGACGGACGGTCCGATAGAGATGGATGTGTTTACCTACTATCTGTTAGGACTATCAGATTTTTGAATTTGTAGCTTTGAGACACTGATCGTTCATACGGGCTGATGGACTTGGACAGAAACACTTTACACATTCGCTAATCAGTTTCCTAAAAGGAATATAAGATAATCCAAAAATATAATATAAAAATAATATTTCAATAAATATCGTGTTTAGTAACGTTACAGAAAACCATGAAAAATAAAGTGGGATATTACACAGCCTTTACCCAATCAGAACTATATTTTTTAATATATATTAAACATAGCTTGTTTATTGTGATAAATGTGAGGTAAAAGGTAAAGTTCCTCGTGCAGATAGCACCGTGCCATAAAGGCACATTTAGGGGATATAGGTATAGGACCCCTCATATTCTCGAACTCGATCTCGGCCATTTGGAGGTGATGTGATCAGCAGCACGCTGCCGCCGAATTTACCCCTCAGGGTTGGCCCCAGGTAGCAATAGATTTGAAACTGTGTGAGCCCAGACCCGCTTTATGCGGGGACAAGGCCGGGAAAAATTCCGAGAGTATATCAAGCCCCACCCGGAAATCGAACCCTGGTCACCCGCTTGGCAGTTAGACGTCCTGAGGAAAATAACTTCCATTAATTTTTTATCACATCATTCGTAGCATATATTTTGTAATATCAACTTTATAATAAAGATGTATGTATTTCGACGTTCACAAGATGGGACGTTTGACTTCCAATACACCTACATCACACGATGCAGTTCAAAGTGATTCCAGCGAAGGAACTCAAGGTCGAAATGGAGCAGTGCACATGCTGTGAGCAACTTCCACAAATGTTCTCTGGGGCTGCTGTGTTTTTATCAACAACGAAACAAAAGACATTAGGTTCCAAGCATGTGTGTGGGTATCACGAATCGAGGCATTGCAATCTGAACTTCTAACCTGTCACGTTTCTCCTTTCCTTCTCAAGTCACAAGGCAGCTGATTCTGATATGCTTACGTCACGGGGAACGACCTACGTTTTTTTATTCACTTCTGCTAAAAGGTTTTTGGAAACTATGAATGAAGTTAATGAGAAGCGGAAAATTGAAGGATCTTTTTTTGTGATTGGGTGCTTGTTTATTTACTCATCATTGCTTATATGCACAATTAGCTGAATTGATTGATTGATTGATTTGGTGTTTTAAGTCAACTTTATGCACAGTTACGCTAATCGGGATTGGATCTACAGTTTAAAGTGGGATCCGAACCACTATGTGCCAGGGACCCCATGATGACAAGGCTACGACTCTGCCACTGCGCCATCGAGGAGGCCTCACAATTAACTGAACAGAGACGAGAGCATAACGGTGTATAAAAAGTGAAAATGAAGGACAGGGAATAAAGCGTCAGCGGCACTATTTCGGCAGTCGCCTGAATAGACTCAACAAGACAACGAGAATTTTAAGGCTGTCGTGAGATGTGAAGCAGTGACCACCCAAATATAAATACGTATATCCTTTACCGAGAAAAATGAAAAACGTAATACAACTGATAGCGAGTGGTTGAAGCTGCAATCAAGGTTCTCCGGGACCGATTCCACATTAAACTGTAATTCCAAACACGGTTAAAAATATATGCTAAATAACTTACTCTATTTTATTGACACATACACTGAGGAATTTAAGTAGGGGCTACGCCGATAGGACGTTGATCTTGTAAATATAGGTTCCAGGATTTGATTTCTTATGGGGTCACGTTTCAAGTTGTCCTTATCGCACTTTGAATTTGTAGCTCCAGTTCGATCAGATAAAGTGGACGTAAACTTCCGCTCGATTCGGTCAAAAATAATATGAAATACTGGCAAAATACATCTGCAAGAGTGAAAAAGCAGCATTAGGCTTCTTACTAATTTTCCGGAAGCGCCACTGAATTCATGGCAGAAATAGACGTTATTTAATTTCGTTCACATTAAGACGATCCGATTTTATGATGTTATTTATCTATTTTTTTTATTTATCTAAATTTAATTTTCCTTCCATTTCTTCCACACTTTTACGTCAACCATAAAACTTTACCTTATTTTACAGAATGAAATATTCAATGTTTGTCTCGTATGCTCAGAATATAGTATAAAAATTAGGAGCTTAACTCCGTGGGGGGGGGGGGGTGGAGGAGAATATTTTTTTTTGCAGCTCATAGAAATATCATCCAGGAATATTTTGATAAATAGGTGTTACATTTGCAAAATCATAAAATTACTGATTACTTTAATCCTCGGGTTTCAGGAGTTAACAAAAGTACCATTATCTCGTGATAAACCAAAAAAAATTGGGAGCAATTACGCCTATGGTTGCCTCACATAAATGCGTCGCTGAAAACCCATAACAGTTTGAAGAATCTTTTAGTCTGTGGTTATTTCTCCCTACACATCGCAGTAATTAAGTACCAATAGAAGTTTCTTCACTTCAACTGAATCTTAATCTTTTCTCGCTATCGATATTGAATCAAGGAGAAATAAGTGGGAAAAATAACTAAACAACATGTATTTACCCGTGATAGGGCCTCTCTAACTTTACACTTTTAACGGACGTCTTTTTAGCTCATGACTTCCTTCTGACATTAACACTAACATTAAGGCACGCGACACACAATATAACCTATCCTAACAAAACATTACCAAACCAATTACACACTCTTGTGATTTTGTATCTGTATTCATAAATATTATTAATGTTGAACACTAACACACATTTACCTTCTACTATTATTAACGTTTATTTTAATCTCTTATCTCCTCGTAGAATGCTGTAAAACCAACGTTGTTCAGGGAAACCGAACAAATTTGGTTATTCATGCCAATGTCACAGTGAATTACTGTAAACAAAAAAATAAGGAAAATAAAGGATGAATGAAAGAAGGAATCCGTAAAAGAAAAATCGCGGAACTCACGCCCTGAATTAATTTTCAGGTACCAGGGCATAAGAAAATACCTCCGAAAGTATGGTGGTCCCCCCCTTTTTCCTTCTGATAATTCTAAACCCATCAAAATACTCAGTCATCTGTAAAAGTAAAGGTTGAGCAATGTTCCGCAACCTTCTTGTCCTCGCAGAAAACCATAAATTATCCAGTACTGAACACGGCACATCATAAAATTTATTTATCTAAAAAAAATACATTACGGCACTCTTGATATAAATTAAAAGTTTAGGAATGAGTTACAATATAATCAGTTAAAAATACTACTACTACTACTACTACTACTAATAATAATAATAATAATAATAATAATAATAATACAATTCACTGCACTCATAGGTACTTTTGGTATTATTATTATTATTATTATTATTATTATTGAAACGATTCATGCAGCTGATTATATGGATCCGAAATGCCTGTAGAGATTATGTATGTGTAATAACAAACTGACCCTTGCCATCAAGGGGCGTCTTATTTAAGTCATGACAATGACAGAGCGAAAAATACAAACTTAAGAAAACAAATGTGTAAAGTAAAAAGTCAAGTGCTCCCCTGTGCATTGCACCATGCCATGAAGGAGTAAAGTGGGCGTGGAGTTTGGACCCTACACTTTATTGATCACGGTCGAAGGTGGGGGTGAAGTGATCAGCACCACGTCCATGGCCGCCTTCTTTCGCCAAAAGTTTTCTCCAGGTGCCCACTTTATACGACGCTGGGTGGGCGCCAGAACCGCTTGAACAGGTGGAAAATATATAGGTTCTCCCCCGCTTGGGATCGAACCCGGGTCTCTCGCATGGTAGTCAGATTAAATAATTTACATTCAATTTGTTACTACAGACAAAAGTTCGCAGCACACCCGTGACCTTGTGGAGGAACACCGGTTGCGAAACATAGATTTAGATAGAGGGCAATGGCGCCAAATAATAAGAATTAAAAGTATTTCAGAAATCGAATTCCAGAAAGCTGTGGGGTAAAAAGTGACCTTCAGCCAGACACTGTTTCAACCTCTCCTGACGAGCGCCGATACACCTTGTATATCTTGGCCTTTGACCGGGAGGTGATTCTCCGGTACCCACAAGGTCTGCGCGGAAAGAAATCGTGTGTATGCGCTCCCCCTCTCACCGCACCACCACCCGAAACCTCCCCCCTTACTCCACTTCCCCCCGGGTACCGACAAGGGCGATAAAACCAGAGCGTGTGGGTGTGTAACGCGGACGCGATTTTTCTGCCACCTGGTGTGGAAAATAGTAAGCTCATCCCACACGTTGCATTGAAATTTGCCACCCTATGGGGACACGTGAAAAACAAATTTTCCCAAGTAAGGATGCTATCCATCAGGTTCTTGCATGTATTTCCTATTAGGTAATTTCGTTGTCGTTCCTCAAAAATTCAAGGGCAGTGATCCGAGGCTTCTAAATGTATTTTCGTAACGATTTCCTTGTGGGGACCGGATTTTGGTCCCCACAAGTCGGTGCGGTCCCCACAAGGTGGATTCACAACTGACGAGTGTCCCCATAAGGTAGCATCTGCAAAAGCACACACACACACACACACACACCACACACACACACACACACACACACACACACACACACACACACACACACACACACACACACACACACACACACACATATATATATATATATATATATATATATATATATATATATATATACTTATATATAGGGCTCTCCGATGGCGCAGAGGCATTGTTGTCGCCTTGTAATCAAGGGGTCCCGGGTTCGATACCCGGTGGGGGAACACAGTCGTTCGGATCCCCCGATTAGCCTTCTGTGCATAAAGTAGACTTAAAAAACACATGTGTATGTGTGTGTGTGTGTTTGTGTACAGTACTCGAACTCTTCAAGTGGTATGTTCATGAACGATCATGCATGTAGTTACACACACAATTTCTCTCGTTAAAGTAAAATGTTATTCTCGCCGGCTCGGTGACCGAGGGCGTTAACCGGTCAACCTTCGATCTCCTAATCTAAGTTCTCGGGTTTGAGTCCCGGCGTGAGAATGGGTGTTCTTTGTTGTGTTCATTCATGAATTTCCTCTTCGCATCCCTCACACTCATCGTCGCGATTAGCCAAAAATTGAATAAATGGGACGCAAAATAATAAAGATACAAATTCAAGGCTGCTTTCATCCACGTATGCGAGGGTTGCTATTTATGTATCCGGAATAACAAACAAAAAAAATATGTATAATTGAAAATGGTTTTGTTGTTTTTCAAAATATTCTCCATGATGATCGATGCACTTTTTCATACATTTGAAGTAATTCTCATAGCACTTTGCCATTCCGATTGAGGTATCTCGAAAAAATTCATTTTGAAAGCATCAATCGCTTCTTCTGGCGTCGAAAATCGTTGGCCACGTAGCTCATTCTTCACGTACGGGAACAAAAGAAATCATTTGGTGCTAAATCAGGGCTATACGGCGGATGACCCATCAATTCAATGTTTTCACCGGTCAACTACTGAGTTGTTTGGACCGATGTGTGACAACTCGCATTGTCATGGAGAAGAATGATCCTGCGTCGCTGGTTGTTTTTGCTGATTTCCCAAAAGACTTCTGGTATACCATTCAGAATTGACGGTTCTACGATTCTCTAGTGGCACTTCAGCCACATGTCCACTTTTCCCAAAAAAACAGGCGACCATTTGCTTCGAAGTGCTTCTTGCACGAACAACTTTTGTTGGGTTTGGCTCATCTTGGAACACCCACACCGTCGACTGCTGTTTGCTTTCGGGCTCATATGCATAGATCCAAGATTCGTCACCTGTGTAGATGTTATATACGGCTTTTGAAGCACCACGATTGTATTTTGTGTGTATTTGTTTGCACTAATCGACACGAGCCTTTTTTGAGCGATTGTCAAATTATGCGGGATCCAACGCGAACAAATCTTCTTCACGGCTAAATGTTCATGCAATATCTTATGTATGCTAGTCATACTAATGCCCAGGGATGCCTCAATCTCACGATATGTCATGGCGATCTTGCATTATCAGTTCTTGCACAGCATCAATGTTTTCTGGCACAACAACCGATTTCGGACGGCCTTCCTTAGATTCGTCCGTGAGCGAACGATGGCCAGGATTGAATTCACTAAACCAGTGATATCCAGTGCTTTTAGATGGTGCTTCATCGCCAAAAGTCGAAGTGAGTTGATCGATGCACTGTTGTTCAGATAATCCACATCGAAAGTCGTATAAAATCATTGCTCGAAAATGTTCTCGTTGCCAGTTCCGGATACATAAATAGCAACCTATGTATATGTGTGTATTAATTAGACTTCGGAACGTTACGACAGAAAAGTCCTGCCTGAGATCACTGACCTTAGATCTCTCCGCATCCATGTTATACCCCCTACCCAGTGGACCATCGCTACCCTTTTATGTAGTGTAACGTCTAGGAATTTCACACCATTTGTTTAACATACTATATCGCTATTTTGAATATTACATACCTAATATACAATAATTGCCCCAAGAAATAATTTGAACTTGTAACTCGACCTGATTCACCACCATATTTATAGCTCTGGCAGATGGTGCTCCTGAGAAGCCTGTACTTCGCATATTTACACCAGTCAATGACCAGCACTGTCAATTCCAGTAAATTACTTGCATACCGAACAGAAATATCTGAGTACATATTCATAAGTCTTCCTAGCACATCGATTGCTTTTTTTAAAACCTGTGATTGAAACCACAGGACAAAATGTCCCAACGACGAACGAATATTGGATGAAGGACGTAATTTTTCATTATTGGATTTCAACATTTATGGCTAACATGCTCTCTTCGTTCTGTAGAAGTGATGCGATGGTAGCACGGCTTATTAAAAACATGGTGCACCTCTTGCATTCAGATAAAAGGACAAATGTTCTGTTGTAGTCAATTTCCTTTTTTGGGGGGAGGGGTGTAATTACATGTAGGTAGTGAAATAACCATTACAGTCTAGTTTGACTGTCACATGAGAGACAGTCCGTCAACTTATATGTTAAGAGGCTCTGGCTCATTTACTCTCATGAGTAGGGGAAACCTGCGGAGCATATACGGTCGGACGTGTGGTGTTTATGACATGTTTCCCGTGTCCGAGGTCGAGAATATACGGAGCCGTACATTTACACCCCTTAGGGGTCTTTTTTTCTTTTTTCCCGCACAGGGGAAAATTAAATGTAGGTGCAAAGCTATATAAAAATATATAAGCACAGTAGTGAAGCAAAACTAATGTTCGAGAATCAACCAATCCCAACCACTACTAACCAACTAAGGGGGGTGCCATGGAGATAGGTTAGCGCACCAGATTCATAGTAAAATCGCAGGTCTGACATACCCACCACCGGCAAAAGATTTTTTTTCACCTGAAGACGAGAAATACGCGATATCCCTAAATATAGTGATAGAATAAGTATAGGTACTACACAATGGATAATGTTCAATTATCATTCATAAACAATCATTTTCAGTAACATTCAGAGTATTATAAGAAAATTACTTCCCAGGAAATCAATTATTATGTGATCTCTGTGGGTGACTCTCATGTGGACATGTGCGCGGGAGAGAATTCTGTGGGGGTTATAGCTCCTACTTTCGGCATTTATATCCTAAAAGAACATGTATTGGACGCTGTATACATTAAAGGATTGTTGAATATAACTATGACTACTGCGAAAAAAATCCTAATTTGCTACTTCCATACTTTTACGTCACTTTTCAACCTCTTAGGTTAATCACAATGATGAGGATTGGCAAAGAAAGGTAACAGCAACAGCCACTTGAAGGGCACATAACTACCCCAACACGAAATGTCTGGGCACACCAATGCACGTTTACTGAAGTTTGAGTTTGTTTATAAGTCCACTCTAAGCATATAAAGACTAATCGGGACTAGACTTGCAGTTTTGTGGGGTCCGAACCTGAAATACTCGGTTTCCTGAAAGTCGTTATGTGTGTTGCCTAACTCTAAGGCGTTAAATGAATTCTAATAGCAAATTTTCAATGGCAACTTCTACCGCCGTAGAACCAGGCAACACACATAACACCTTTCAGAATCTAGGTGTTCCATTTTTATTGTCCGTGACCGGACCTCAACGGTGTATCGAACCGGGACCCTTGATTATAAGGCTACAGCGTTACAACTACGCCATCAGGCAGGCCACAGGTTTACTGGAATTGTCTATTGTACAGGGTGGCGCACGAAATGTCATACCATTCAATCACCTCATAAAATTTTTAATATCATATATTGAATGTTCAAAACACGTATGCGGGTGAGTTGGTTCATGGAAAATCAGGTAGATGTCAGGAGAAGTCAGTATCGGACTCTATTTTGTTGCGAAACAGCAGTTTGCAAGATGGCGGATAACGGCCGGTTGAGTGTCGAACAGAAGGTGAAAGTCGTAATGCTTTTGCAGAAAAAAATAAGTTTGGTTGCGACACAAAGGCATTTTCGTGCACACTTTGGTACAAGATGGGCTCCCTGTAAACAGACCATTCGCAGATTGTGCCAACAATTAGAAACCACTGGCTCTATGTTGGAGAATAATCGACGGCGCCCGTCAAGTGTCCGAACACCTGAGAACATTGAAGCAGTTCGCGTGGCTTTGGCACGAAGTCCAAGCAAATCAACAAGAAGGGCGGCTGCTGAGTTACGAATATCTCGTAGGTCAATCCAAAGGATTCTCCACTCTGATCTTCACTTGTTCCCTTACAAAATGACAGTTGTCCAGAAACTAACGGCAGTGGACAAGGAACGAAGGCATCAGTTTGCTTCGTGGTTAGTGGAAGAAGATCATGTTCCGCACAACACTTGGTTTACAGATGAGGCGTACTTTCATTTAAATGGTGTGGTAAATAAGCAAAATGTTCGATTCTGGGCAAGTGAACAGCCTCACAAACTGCATAAACGTGAGAATTATGGAGAAAAAGTGAGTGTGTGGGCAGCAATTTCAACTCATGGAATCATTGGACCGTTTTTCTTTGACGACACAGTAAACAAAGAACGATACAAGGAAATGTTGGAGAACTCATTTATTCCGCAGCTCTTGGCAACAGGTCTCCATTTACACACTCAATGGTTCATGCAAGATGGAGCCCGCCCACATACTGCAAACATTGTTCTTGATTTCCTGTATGAGATGTTTAATGTGCGTGTAATGTCTAATCGGTTTCCTGAACGTCACGAAGGTGGGAGATTGTGGCCCCCGCATAGCCCGGATATTAATCCTTGTGACTTTTTTTGTGGGGTTTCTTGAAAGATAAAGTTTTCGCAAGGAAGCCTGAAGATGTAGTGCAACTCAAGGCCTTTATTGTGCAGTTGTGCTGTGAAATTTCGGAGGACTTGTGCCGGACGGTTGTGACAAATGTAAAGGTTCGCTTGCAAGAGGTTGTGAACCATAATGGTGGACACATTGAACACATTCTGCACTAAACAAACTTTCCATACTCTGATAATCCACTATGCATTAATTTTGTAATGTTCCGATAATAAATAAATGTGTAATAAACAAAACAAATGGTAAGACATTTCGTGCGGCACTATCTAATTGACTCATTAATCCCCTCACCCAGTCTTACAGGGAATCGAACCTGAATCTCTCACACTAAAGGCGATAATGTCAACGAGTAGCCTAACTAAAACAATATTATCACTAGGGCTAGGATTTGTATGACCTAAAAATCACCAAAATATGCAAAATAAAATATGCTCTTATGACCTAAAATTTTACAAAATATGCACTATAATTTGAAAAATATGCCCTTATAACTGGACTGTTTCAAACATCAATATCTAAATGCTGAGATATTTTCGCATACGTACTATGTTTGGTTCACTTTATGGGCCCTGAGTTGCAATTTAAAATAAATATTTTCTCTAAATTTTCGATTAAAAATGAAAAAGATTTTGCTACAGTCAAGAAACAAAAAAAAGAAACCTTTCTAGTAAACATGGGAGTAAGAACGAATCCACTTCGAAAATGACTGTATATTTCTTGAAAATGCAAAAATATGCTGAATATGACCGAAAATCCATCACAATATGCTCTATGACGCACAAATGGCCAAATCGCCAAACGTTTCGAAACCTTTTCCTTCCTCCACATTTGCCTCCTTCCTTTCCCTTTCTTACACCTTGAGATTGTAAAAAAGTGAAACAGGAATATGAATTAATCATTTCCGTATCTATTTCCTGATAAAGTGATGCATTTCCATCTTTCAGATTATAGGCTTCCTTTTTATTTGCAAGTCGTACGTGATATCCAACGCATCGCGTGAGAATGAAGGAATTGGCTGGTCCCTAAAACTTTCAACGCCAGTTGGAATTAATTCAAACTTATGGCTTATCATTCATAGAGAAAGCAGTTCGTTTCATATTTCATTCTTTCTTTTCGGTCGACCTTTCCTTTCACGATTTGGGAAGAAAAATATCGATTCTAGAAACAGCTTCCGTCGCGTGATATTCCACCTCGCTATTGTACTACTTCTTATGGTAATATGTAGAAAGTTCTACTGAAAAGAATGGGGCGAATTCGTGGTGTAAAACGGTCTGCAAGAGGGTTTCTCACATGTCAAAATACTCACGCCCCCCTCACTAGTACTGAAACCTAATGACAAGGTTATTTGTTCTCTGTATGTTTTCTTGATTGCAACGTGTCGATAAATGTCATTTGAAAACATGCATATGTCCAGTCTAAATCTAAAACTAGATAAAATATAATATCGATGTCATTTCTCTGTGTTATTGGTTTTGATTTGATTTGATGTTTGATATGTAGCGTAGCTTTTCTGCCACATTTGGCTAATCGCGACGATGAGAATGAGTGATGATTAGATAAATTTGATGAAGATACACTTTCAGAGAACACCCATGCCCTATCCGAGATTAGAATCTATAATCCATGGCATTTTCAAATGTTGTTGTTATTGAGGCATATTGCCACACACACACACACACACACACACACACCATCACACACACACACACACACACAGGGTATTTCCGTATAGACTTGCAGGGATGATGGAGATTGACCCAAATAGCAATATAATGTTGTAATCCCGTTTTACTTGGGATCTGAGGTCACAGGGAAGTTTCATTTAAACATTTAGGTAGAGCTTAATAATATCTGATGGCTGAACCTGCTCCGTTAGGAGGGTAGAGATATGGAAAGTTGGTGTAAAGGTTATTCACGCTTGTTCATACCTGGTAGGTGTGTGTGATGTCTTGTCCTGATGCTTCTCGCAGACCGAATCGTGGAAGTTGCCAAGGTTCTATCCAGCGACCCTCAGCTCACCAGACCGAGCAATCCCTTGCGCCTTGTAGCATGCTAGGCAGCGGTAACTCCGTGTTCCATCGTCGTAGTTCAGCAGTGTAATGTGTTTGTAAAGTAATCAGACTAATTATCCATGTAGCGTCGATGAGTGTCAGAATCCAAAAGAGAGCGAGCTCCGGGACGGAGCTTGCTTTTATCATTCTAGGCGTCGAAAGGTTGTTAAACCTTTCAAACGCGGTAGATCCTGTTTAGATCCACGCGTTTGCCTTTCCAGTTCCTTGTTTTACGGAAGTTACAAGTTAGCGCATTCTTGGGATCACTCGCTGGTCGGACAAGTTCAGGAAATGAACAAGTGTGAATATTAACATGACGAGGTTTTCTCGGTTTAATAGTCTCCATATCTCTACAATAAGATAAGGAACCTATGTCCGCAAATACATCATTAAAAAGTTATATGCAAAAACGATTTGGGTTTTCCTATGACAGTGGATTAAGACAACTGAAAGATGCAGCTTGAAGATATAATACGAACGTTACTACAGTGTTTCGTAGCACTCTACAACTAAAACCTTACAGTCTCTTCTTTTAAAATAGCAGCCCCCAGCGCATGGGCGTCCGGAATTTTCCTCTTGGAAAATAGAATGTGTACCTAAAATTTACATATTTCACACATAATTTCATTTCAATCACAGTAATTTATGTTAATTATTGTAAATTCGTTGAAGAAGCGTGATAATTTCAGACTGAAATAATGTTTTTTGAGGAGGCATCACTATTTTGGAGGAAAATATGTGTCCTTTGCCCCCCCTGGAAAAAATTACCTTGCTTGCCCCTCCCTGGAAAAAAAATCTGAGGACGTCCATACCCCAGCGTCGATACAGGCACGACAGCGTCGCAAGAAGCTCTGTCGCATCTGGTCTAACATTTCCAGAGCCATTCGGACGACATCAGAGGTACCAAGGGTTCTTGCCAGGAGAGTGCTAGGGACGTCTCTCGGCTCAGCACACAATCGTCAACTCGTTTGAGTGAGGAGGACCTGTTGGTAAGAATCCTTGCCATATCGTCAGTACGACCCCAGAGCGGATACGACGGAGCTTCTTGCGACGCTGGGGCTGCCATTATGGACAATTACTGTAACGATTTCCCAACCCGACTAGTAGCGGTTTTCTTCAAAAGAAATCGTGCCGACGCTCGAAGAAGGAGACGCACAGACTGGCGCCGAGCGTGTCTGGCAGGTTAGGGAAGGATTAGGTCTTGTTTTTTCAACTTTTGATCATCGAGTGGAGTGGACGGACTCGCAACTTATAGCATTATATAAAAACAAAACAACATACAACTTATTTTAAACCTTTAAAACACACGATTTTTTTAGAAATATTTAAAACGTTTAAAACACAGTGTTGTAACGTTTATTTAGACTTGTTTATAACACATTTTGATAACTTATTTTAAACCTTTAAAACACACGACATTGTCTTTTTCGTTTAAAACACAGTGTTGTATTTTTTTAGACTTGTTTAAACAAATTTTGTTATTTGATACTCGGTTATTTGCCTGTTTTGTAATTTTTGAATTTTCATTCAATCCGTGTCATTTTGTTTGTTGTGCACAAATGTCTGCTCAGTGGCTGAAAATGTGCATTCAGTTAACAAAGAAACATATTGTACGCGTGTGGCACGTTTAAAACACCTGGCTATATTTTATTTTACTATTATTTGTTTTACAAGTGCTTAAAACATTTATGAAATTGAATAGTATATGAATGAAACGGATTTGTTCCTCACTTGACACACTGCACATAGTTGATAATGTCAATATTTTGTTGCATTTACGATGAAATGTATTTCGGAAAACAGAGTAGCTAGTGCGTGGGTAGTGTGGATTAGCTCGAACAGCTTACATGCAAGATTTAAGAGTAGCGTAATTAGGCATTTTTAATAAGTTAATTAAGTGTTTACTTTATATCTAGAAATACAGTCCTTCCTTGGATGATTAATAGATTTCTAATTAACCATCATTCTTACAAAATTATTATTTTTAGCATTGTTTTTAAACGTTTCATTTGTTTAAAACATGTTTTTTGTCTTCATTAAAACATGTCTAAAACAAAAAAATGTTTCTTTTTAAAGAAACAAAAACATTTGCCAACCGTGCTTGCCATGCATTTTCACGGAATATTTCACGAGCTGCCAACAAGATGCCGATCCAAACTGATGCACGTCTCTACACCGCTGTGCTGTGGGGACGTGTATCGAGTTCGGCAGAGCAGAACGACTTTTGCGCACGGCATTGCCGACTGGCATAGTGGGGATGCACCTTTACGATACATTGTAGTAACGTCCGTATTAAACCTACAAGCCGCATCTTTAAATTATCTTATTCCACTCATAACTTTTTAATGGTGCATTTTTCCGGACATGGGTTCCTTCTCTCATATTGCTACTTGAGTCAATCGCCATCATCCCTGCAAGTCTGTAACATGGTCACAGAAACATATGTATACTATATGTATACAGTGTGATTCTAAAGGTATAGTACAAACGAAAACTACAGATACCTCCCATGAAATAGAGACGAAAGTTCCCCTTCCACTCTGCCGAGAGATGCCTCCGTGAGGAGCTAGACAACGCCGAAAACGTGTGAAAATGAACTTCACACCTCTGTACAGCCAGTACCAGTGAAGATAGAAAGGCGGAACAAACGAAGTCAAAAGGAACACCAAAGTCGCCCATCCGAAAAACACTAGGCGGCAGCTGCGCAACGCATGCGCATGGGGTTCCACAAAGGAAATAGGAGTGTCCCGCAAGACAAGTGAAGGGAAAGGGTAGCGATCGACAACGGTAGGGAGAAAAGAAGCAATGAAGCATGAAGTAACAATTGCACAGCGGGAAACAAACACATGCAGCGCGTGGGGAGTCCCCAAACACAGTGGGGAGACACCGCAGCAAGAACAAAGCACGGTGCAACAAAAGAGAAAGAGGACCGGACGGGGAATGTTACCTGTCAAGGAGACAACAAATGCGGGACGAGGGATTCCCCGTAGCAGCACCGAGGGGATGTCACACAGAGGTCGTGCGCCAGCAGGACAAACACAGCAACTACGGGCACAGGAGGTTTATTGCCACGCAAAGGTGCACTTACAGATAGGAATAGTACGTAGTACGTAGTCGTACCCCGGACTGACGTTGTTACAAAAGTTGCTCAAATTGACGACCACCACATTCAATGCAGGCATTGCAGCGTCACAGGAAATTCTGGCGAACCCTATCAAAAATCCCTGGCATGGTACACACCTCGGCCGATGCTGCAAGTATCCGCGCTACCAATGTTTCCTTGTCAGGCACCGGGGTCTCGTAGACGAGTGTTTTCAAAAGGCCCCACAAGAAGAAATCCATTGGTGTGAGGTCAGGCGAACGGGCGGACCAGGGGACGGCGCCCTCTCTGCCGATCCAGCGCTGTGGATAGGTATGGTGCAAAAGGGTTCGCACTGTGCCATCAAAATGTGCAGGCGCTCCATCCAATTGAAACCACATACGATGTCGCACGTTGAGGGGTACATCTTCTAGCAGCTCTGGAAGGACTGATGCAAGAAAGGTGCGATAGAGGCGGCCATTTAAACGTATTGGTAGCAGGTATGGACCGATAATCTGTTCATCGATGATACCTGCCCAGATATTCACTGCAAACTGGGTCTGATGGTGCACCTCGACTGCTGCATGTGGATTTTCATAATCCCACACATGGCTGTTTCGGCAATTGAAGATGCCCTCACGGGTGAATGTTGCCTCGTCCGTGAAAAGCACATGGCGCAAAAAACGGGGATCGTCGGTACAAAACTGCAACAGTCGTTGACAGAATTCCACACGTCGTGGGTAATCCCCAGCCTGCAACGCGTGGACTCGCTGTGGATGATAGGGATACAGCAGATCATCATGAAGGACACGCCACACTGTCGACTGTGATACTCCCACTGCACGTGCAATGCTACGGGTGCTAGTGAACGGTGTGTCGTCCACGCGAGCAAGTACGTCCTCCTCGACCGCCGCGGTGCGCACATGTCTTGGGTGACCGACATGATGGCCTGCACGTAACACACCCGATTCACCAAGGGTACGGTGCACGTTCGAAAACAACCTGCTGTCGGGTTGTCGCCTCTCCGGATACCGTCCGCGATAAAGGCGTGCAGCTGCTCGGCCATTGCCATCTGCAAGGCCGTAGACAAAATGCATGTCCCTCAGTTCTACAAATGTGTAGCGTTCTATGGTACGGTGAGGATAGTGCCAATTATGGAATACTGTACTGCAGTGCACAGGTGGCACACACACACACACACTGATCACAACGGCTTCGAAACAACGTACTCAATTGTCGTACGTCAAGCACACCACCACCGCACCGGCTCTTTCACTGACACGCTCCCTGACGCTGCACTTCCAATCAGCCCACACGGCCGCACGGCGCTGTGGTACAATCAGCTGACGTTCCTGAGCCACCCGTGTCTGTGCTCTTCACTACCTGACCACTGCCGTCAGGTGGGGCCATGTACTCTGGGGCCTTGTCATCGTGGAACACATGTAGCGTCTTTCATTCTTGCCCCAATCACCCACAACACGTACTTCGTCCGTCTTGCTCGAGCCGACGGGGAGCACTACGTACGATCGTGTGGTGTTTGTGTACACCAATGTGGGGTAACCCAGCAGTTGAACAGACGTGCATACCCCCACGTAGCTTCATTATACGATTGTCCCACGCAGTTTATCTGTCCAGCCTTGCTCGACCCGGTCTCACACCCACGCGGCAGTGTGCGGCTGCGGTGGTGTGAGGCCACGCTTGGTTTCGGAGCGGAAGGCTGCGGCCGAGGAGGGACTCGAGTTGTTCGGCTGGGGTTGCGCTCGGAAGCAAGCAGCCGCGTCAGGTCTGGGAACGGTGGACCTGGTGATCGGGATGGAAACATTCCGACCTCGTCCATTAGTGTCGTCCACCGTACGGAGTGGTGGGGTCCGTACGACACTCCAGCAGCCTTTCGCCCGCTCCCACCCAGCGATGTGCCTCCGGCTTCATTTCTAAGAGGCTGATTGGGCCCCATCACGACGTTTGTTACAACGTCAGTACGGGGTACGTGGTCCTATCTGTACGTGCACCTTTCATTAGCAATAACCTCCTGTGCCCGTAGTTGCTGTGTTTGTCCTGCTGGCGCACGACCTCTGTGTGACATCCCCTCGGTGCTGCTACGGGGAATCCCTCGTCCCGCATTTGTTGTCTCCTTGGCAGGTACCATTCCCCGTCCGGTCGTCTTTCTCTTTTGTTGCACCGTGCTTTGTTCTTGCTGCGGTGTCTCCCCACTGTGTTTTGGGGACTCCCCTTGCGCTGCACCGCCAGCGCCGGCATTTCTGCCCCGAACCATGTACGCGTCTGTTGCCTGTCGAGTGTCACGGACCACTTTGCTTGCATTCTCGGTGTGTTTTTACATCCTACGTCGTCCTCCCGTGGTTCTGCAACCCCGCACTACTTTTCTCGACTGCACTGCTTCAGTCATGGTGTTTGTTTCCCGCTGTGCAATTGTTACTTCATGCTTCATTGCTTCTTTTCTCCCTACCGTTGTCGATCGCTACCCTTTCCCTTCACTTGTCTTGCGGGACACTCCTATTTCCTTTGTGGAACCCCATGCGCATGCGTTGCGCAGCTGCCGCCTAGTGTTTTTCGGATGGGCGACTTTGGTGTTCCTTTTGACTTCGTTTGTTCCGCCTTTCTATCTTCACTGGTACTGGCTGTACAGAGGTGTGAAGTTCATTTTCACACGTTTTCGGCGTTGTCTAGCTCCTCACGGAGGCATCTCTCGGCAGAGTGGAAGGGGAACTTTCGTCTCTATTTCATGGGAGGTATCTGTAGTTTTCGTTTGTACTATACCTTTAGAATCACCCTGTATGTATGTATGTATACAGGGTGTCTCAAAAGTAATAGCGCAAACTGACACTGGTGAAAGTACACGATAATAGAAGCAAAAAAGTCTCAGCAAACATGGGTCTGCAAACGAGCCGTTTTCGAGATAATCGCGAATGTGTGATTACAAGCCGCCACCGACTTCATTGTTTGTAAACGTCGTCCTAGTTCGTAAATGTGTGGGTACAAGCCGTCACTGACTTCAGTGTTTGAAAACGTCATCCTAGTTGGTAAAATACCAATAATACAGTATGAAAAATCAGGACATCTCATTGATTTTATTGAACATTTTACTTACTTTAACAAGGAATATAGCACTACTTTAGTATGTTCTACGTTACAATTACTGTACACTCGTAGCTGTTAAAGGAAGTGTTCAAAGTGTCGTCCTTACATCTGGATGCAATACTGTACGCGATTCCGCTTTGAGTTTCGAATTCTTTCGAACATCCCTGGATCATTTCGGAATTGGTCACAAGCACGTACAATTCTCTGTTCCAGTTCTTCAACCGTGTCAGCGGGAATGTTGTAACTACGCTTTTGAGGTGAACCCAGACACAAAAATCAAAAGGATTTAGATCCGGTGACCTTGGAGGGCGCAGTACAGGTCAGCCTTGACCTATCCATCTTTGATGATATCTGCGTGTTAGATGTCGTCTCACAGCAGCAGCAAAATGTGCCGGTTCTCCAACATGCATGTGTACCACATACTCTGACGTGGATCAAGGGGAACATCCTCAAGCAATCCTGGAAGATCATGCCGCAAAAACTGAAGGTACATCGGTCCATTGAAACTTCTTGGAAGAATGTGTGTTCCAATGAGACGATCACCTAGTACTCCTAACCACACATTCAATGAGAAACGTTGCTGATGTGGTGCCTCGTGAATAGCATTTGGGTTTAGTACATTCCAAACATGAGAATTATGAACATTTAAAATACCATCGCGTGTGAACCCCGCCTCGTCTGTAAATAAAATGTTACTTCCAAAACGAGGGTTGAGTACAACCTGTTGTTGCATCCACTGAAGAGGACTGGTAATGGGCATTTAACAATACCGAAATGTTTGTAGTAACAGTGTATTTCGTACACATAATTATAATATGTATTTTTATATTTGTAGGTATATACCTAATATAAATGTAGGCGTGATTTAAAGCAGTACTAAAAAAAAAAGACGGAGTGGGGGCGCACAACTGAAGGTTGCGGGGTACGCAAAACGTGTTAGTTACGCTACTGGCGTGCATCCATGTATACACATTACACACACACATTTCTGGTTTTGGTTGTATTCTTCTCACACATAAAAAGATGCCGCATATTATTGTGCTGACCTCCGTGGCAGAATGGTTAGCACAGCACGCTACCGTAGTGGCATCGCCATATTTTTTTCAGGGTGGGCTCAAGGGTGGATAAAATATTTTTAGGTGGGCTCTGGTTTGGTGGTTATGGCGAGTGCCGGCCCTAGGAGTGCTGTACTGAAGCATTCTTGTTCATGGCTTAAATGCATACCTATAATGCAATTATTAGAAATATTTTGTATGCATTTTTATTAGTGTTAAAAAATTCGACGCATAAAAAAATATCATGTATTTTGTAAAAAAGGAAGTAATATTTTAAAAATAAAGCGAAATACGCTTTCACCAGTTAAAGGAAAGCTTTTTTTATGATTTCACAAGACAAACGAAGCTTATAAACGAGCAACGCAATGATGGGGAAAATCATTTTCAACTGAAAAAACAACAACTTTAATTTACCAAAATTCATTTAGTCACTGTGAATGGAATAGTAAATAGAATTCTGGAATAACCATTTTAATCGAACTTATTCAATATGTTTATCTTATTTTTGTAGGTTTTCTAATTGTATTTTTGTGCTAAAGTTTAACTTAATCATTCTTGCACCCCAAGCAGACTGCTCGCAGCGCGGTCGCTCCGCATGCTCGACCCAAGGGTATAGTTAAATTTACGGTCAAAGTAGGCAGTGATTTTAGGATGATGGAAATGAGAATAGGAGTTACGGCAATATCACTGGAAAGAGAGTTTGAAACAGCATAATTACCGATGCGTCTCCTTCGATCGTGTCTTCTGAATCACTTTCAACTTAAAGTTCAGCTGGTGAAATACCTTCAAATTCCTCTACACTGGCACCAAACTGACTTTTATGGAAGGCATCATCAAGTTCAGACTTTTTACTATCTTGCTTAAAATAATCGAACATACTAACTCCTCTAACAGAAATGTTAAACCCTCTTTATCTGCTGGCACTGTGCCAGACAAATTGAAATTTCATCTCCACACAGACGTAATCAGAAAAGAGAGTTGATTCATTTTTATTTTCTCCAAAAAAAAAATGGCTAAAAATATACACAGTTATAACACCACCATGCTACGAACTCCGCCAACTGCTCGTGCACACGAAGAATGAAACGTTGTGAATGAACCACGGCTGATAAAATCGATTTGTTCAATTGCAAATGAAGTCCAAAAAGGGAAAACAAATTATCCAAGTCGACGCTGCTCCAAGAGAACAAAGCAACATTCGTCAACAACGGAAACCGATTGACGAAAAGCACTGCAACATCTCCTAACAGCGGAACAATGGCGTTTTGTTTACATGTTTATATTTCGCTTTATTGAAAGGAAACCAACTGAGATGGATAATCTAGAAACGTGCTTCATTTTTTAAGTGAAACTGAGTTATGTTCTTCAATTATTGTTAAGGTCGCTTTCTGTGCTTTACACTATAATTCTTTACCAGATTTTTTTACTTTGCGTTATCTAATTAATAAATAACGGGGGCCTGGGTTCGAATTTCGAACTGGACGTACGTTTTCTTTATCAGTTTCATCATATCATCACCATCTTCCTTTTTAGCGAAAAATGGCAGAAAATCGAAGCAAAATAAAATCAATCAAACGGCACATCACTTCGTACCTCTAGAAAAACGTGGATTATTATTATTATTATTATTACATCAGTAATAAATATATAAACACAAAAAGTGTTATTTCAGGAAATTAGGTTTTCATTTACATCTTAAACGAATTAATATTTTCTAAATTTGTGTGCGGACAGGATACATATTTATTACAAGAACCTTCTCAGTTAGGATTACCCGACTGTTCGGTCTCTCGAAAAGTCAGGGGCGGGACGAGAATTTTTTTTGCCATCACGGTACTCATATTTCTGGATCCTGATCACTCATATTGCCAAGTATTGACAATAGTGGTGCCACAGTCGCCGATACAATCAGCTGTTTTTTCCAGAGTTTTCCATCGTGGGGGTGGGGGAGTTCGTGTTTAAGAGGATATTTAGATACATTTAAAGAGCAGAAATGGCCATAAAATAGGCCTCTGCGAAACAGGGGTGTAGCGAGACATCTGGAGGTCCTGGAGCAGACTACTCTGTGGGTCACCCAGTTACTGCTATTATAGTGGCTTGATCTACGAAAACAAAGAATGCGTAATTTTAGCATATGGGGTGTAAGCAAACATTATTATCCTTATTATGATTAAAGATGTGTTTGTTTTTGATAAATGCTTGAGACGAATAGTACAAAACAACTAATAGATACTGTGAAACAGTGGCGCAACGACAGGGAAGGCATCCGCCCCCCCACCTTCGACGGAAGTCAATTCTAGCGGAGGCCGAAATAAGTTCTTTTAATTCCTCGCATTAGTATTTAACTTAAAATATTGTAACAAATACAATCTAAAAAAAGATCCTCAAACTCAGGTGGATAAAAGACCAAATTATAATTCTCAGCTTGCATTTACCTTACATTATTAGAAGTATCATTCGACCGAAATGCAATCTCTGACTGTTGGCTGATAAGTGCGACGTGCCTAAAATACAGGAAACCTACATTCGAATCCATAGGAAGACGTAACAGGATGTTCATTCCATTATTTTTGTTATGTATTTGTATTGCTTTTGTTTCATTTTACGTATGATTTACCACTCGGCTAATCTCAACCATGAAAACGAATGGTGAGTAGATGAAATGAATGAAGGGCGCATCACAAATCCATATGGATAGGGCAAAGAACACAAACCCTAAAGAATAATACACAGATTGTGGGCTGTGCTTCAGGAAATGGCATGCAGAAAAGTCACCCCAACATCGCCAGTTAGAAGCGCTCTCTCGTGAAGGCAGTGGCGGACTTCCTGTAGATATCGTGCATAATTCAATTGATGTGTAGCCACAAAGACTAAAGGACTGTGTGAGTGCAAATGGTGGTCATTTTGAGTAGATATAGGTGTTTTGTGTTCCTCACACATCCACAATACATATTCTAAGGATATTACACTATTACTAATAGTGTGGTATTTGTAGGGGGGATGGGGGAATTCCCCACTCTGGATACTTGTGTCCCCCTCTCTGCTTGATAAACTTTATCCCTGGGGGGAATGGTGTTTGCGTGGGGGAAACAAGAAATTATTGGCAAGTTAGTTACTTTTTCCTACTTCGCCATTCAACTGCAGCATTTTCTGTCACTACTGGAACTTGAAGCTCCATTTGGCGAACATAGATGTGGCCTCAAGCGCTGCTCTATTCCTGGAACTGTCAAACAAGTGGCCAGGGTTGAAGATCACCTCCCCTCTTTCCTTATCCTTGTCCACGGAATTCGGTAGGAAAATGCATGTGAAAGTTACAATTTAGTTGTCATGTGACTCGAACTTGTCACCTCAAAACGTCTCTATTTGTATGAGTGGAACAATAGTACACGAAGATAGCCTACAATATGAAATTTTTGACACAAGCGCGATAGCCCTTTACGAAGTTATTTTTTAAAGAACAGTGTGTTTTCTTTTAAATAATGACTTAGATTTCTTTGTAAAGCTAGAATGTTAGTGGAAAAAGTGAGCATTTCGAGTTCCAGACTCTGCTATATCAGGAATGTGCCTTCAAAATGAACGAAATCTGATAAAGCTGGTGGCAGTGAAGGTTGTCTTGATCAAAGGATCGGTTTTGAAAATTTGCAAGTGCACCTGCACAAGAAGGAGATAGTAGTAAGGTGTTGACTTTCCTTGTTTGTTACCCATGAAAGATTTAACAAATGTAAAATTACGTGGCCATGGATGGCTTGATGTATGTAGTGATGAAGTTACATATACATTATCTTTCAGTATCCACCAAACAAATTTTCAGAATTAAGAAGCTAATAGAACTTGTGTTAAGCTCCTGAATCCTGAGATGAAAGTTAATGAGTAATTTTTATGATTTCGCAAATGTAACAGTAATTTAGCAAAGTAGTATTGGGTGCTATTTTTATGTGGTAGAAAGCTTTTTGATTCTGCCTCCCCTTAAACGTTATGCCCAAGTTTGATTCAAATCCCCAAAAGTTAGGACCCAGACTAGATTTCTAGCGGTGGGTGTCAAAATCTCACTTTAAAAACTGTAGGCAATGTCCCGATTAGCTGTCCTGATCATAAAGTGGATTTGGCCATTTCTTTGTGTCAAGATACAAATTTACATCGGCAATTTTTCATCAATTATTTAAAATATGTTTTATTCAAAGCTTTTTAAAAAAAGTTCAGTGACATAATTGTCACTTTGTTATTAACTGGTTCTGGGTTCGTTAAGCGGTGGAGGCACAGAGTGGTTCGGTTCCCACTTTAAAACTGTAGGTCCAGTCCCGATTAGCCTTACTGTGCATAAAGGTGGACTTAAAACACCAAATCAACCAATCATATAATATATATATATACGTATATATATAAATATACATGCATGTGTAATATATATATATATATATATATATATATATATATATATATATATATATATTATAGGTAAAAATGTCATATCCGGGAAATGGATTTCTTCAAATTTACAGGAGAAAGTACTTACGGAATTGAGTTTCTGTGTAATTTCGGAAGGTCGTAGAAGTGTTTTCTCGCATCTTTCAATGTATTTGGCCGCTAAATCATGTATTTTTCTATAATAATGTCCCTCCGATGCACGAAAGCTGTTGCTTGCATTTCCATCCATGTACTTGAACTGGATGTTGCGAGCATCTGATGACGTAATCCCCGGTAAGTGCTTCCAAACGCACAGTTTTTTTAACTATATTGCCCAACCTAAAGCAGCCTAACCTAACCTTACCGTGATGGTGCGTGGGGCTATCGTGAATGGTTTTTTGGGCTATTCGTGGATGGTTATACGATCCAGAATGGTTTTTGGGGCTATGCGTGAATGGTTTTTGGGGCTATGCGTGAATGGTTTTTGGGGCTGTGCGGGGATGGTTTTTGCGGGAATGGTTTTTGGGGCTATTCGTGGATGGTTATACTATCCAGAATGGTTTTTGGGGTTATGCGTGAATGGTTATACTATCCAGAATGGTTTTTGGGGTTATGCGTGAATGGTTTTTGGGGCTATGCGGGAATGGTTTTCGGGGCTATGTGGGAATTTTTCTGTTAAGAAAGTTGAAACACTGATTTGCCGTTTGAAACACAACGCTAGTCAAGATTTGCCCGCCATTTTGCGTGTTCAGGAAGCGACAAAAGGACGAACAATAATTACTCGATATGTCCACAATAGATACTAATTTCGTTAAAAAAAAAAAAGCGAAATCCCTTATTAAACAATGTTTCGCAATGCATAATAGGTAAGTTCGAATGTAAAAAACTAGATAATGAACGAGTTAGAACAATTTCCCGCATATGATAGTTTTACCATATTATACGGTTTTACCATTTATTTACGGTTACTGCAAATTAAGTAACAACATTAAGTTGTTGCGTAGCAATGTATTGTTAAATAGTTTAGAATTTGCAAGAAAATATATATATATATATATATATATATATATATATATATATATATTGTTAAACACAGTTCTTCCATTTTTGTAATAATAAGTTTGTTCAATGACATTAAATTAAATGAAAACATAAAAATGTTGCTAAGTAACAATCAAGTTACATTTATGCACAACAAAGGCCTATAAAACTGTTGCAAATTAATGTTTGAGTCATTCCTGATCAAGAACCACAATGGAACTATCACTAAATCATAATTAAGAGGTGCATGCTGAGTTCTACGACACGGTTTCATCATCCTATCGGATTAGCATTTTAAGACTCAAGGTATGTACATGTTTATTAAATATTAAATTGTTACTGTTTAGAAGATTATTGAGTAAGACTATTGACTTTTGAAGCTGACTGAATGCTTGTTGGAAACAAGTTCCCGTTTCCCATATCACGTAGAGTGGGATGCATAAGTATTAACAAGCAAATTGCCCATCACCATGTATATCCTCTTTGTTTTAGCAATGACAATTTCATGAACTGAAACCAAACGCTACAAGTTTCTCACAACAAGCATACGTTAAAATCCATTTCCTTAAAACACTTAGGATGTAAGAAAATTATTGAAGAATAGTCATGGATAATTTGCCGGGCAATTTCTTGTGCATGCCAATGTACATGGACGTTTGATTCGTGTTTCCTCATCCATATGAGTTTTAAACAGGTGTTTCCATATCTTTGAACCACTCTCACGTTTTTTTTATTTTGCACTATATCTTGGTAGACCCCCAAAATTCTCGATATGGAAAAATGTACAATAAAGGCTAAGGGGTGGGTGTTCGGAGGGCGTGGCATGGTGGGTGGGGATTAACATTTACTTGCTAAGTTTTAAGTGTTAAATCTCACATTTGAACAACCTGAAAGGAGGGGGGGCTGGGTTGTGCGAGGTGGGGCGGGTCCCTCTGGCAGGGGGTTAAGACTCGTTATCGCCCAGGGGTAACTAGACTGCCTGGGTACTGCTTATCGTAACCAAAACTCAATTACTGGGAATTTGGAATTCTGTGGGGGGATGGAGGGATGTGGCATGGGTTTGGGAGGGTAGGTATAATTGTTTTTCACTGCTTAAAAAGTATTATTATACCACCTTTTACAAGGGAGGAGGGTGGGCAGCGGTGGCGTGGTTGCAAGTGCTTCCTCTGTCAGAGGTTTGAATAGGTTGTTCAAGTTTAAAATTAACGTCGTAATTAAAATGCATTAATTGGAATACTATTTTTCTCTAAAGTTAATTTTGACAATATTTAAATTTCGGGGTGGAGTAGGAGGGCATTTCATGTAACAGATTCTTTTTACTTATTAAGATGAGTAACAGTAACCTCATTACTTTTTGCATATAATTTTATAAATAATTACGAAATTCAAAAATTTTTCATCTTGAAAAATTCTAACTAGATGATGATCTACAGTAGCATTTGATGCGACATAGATCCATGAGTCAGCAGAAAACTGACACATCCGATGTTATTGAACCTTTCAGCTGACCTTACTCACACTATGATAAGTGCATAGGTCCATTACCCAAAAGAATTTTATGTATGGAATCAAATACTTTTCCTATCAGGTTTTATATTGCTGTTTTTTTATCAATTTATGTAAGAGCACACTCTGGTAAGTACACACACACACACAGACACACACACACACACACGCGCGCGCAAACAACTAACATCTACCAGAATTCTTGCGACACCATTTTTTTAAACCACGATTATAGCTACCCCACAATATCGTCCTTATAGCTCCCAAGTTGATAAATTCTCGATAAACATCAGTGATCAGATGCAATATATATAAAGAGACAGACAAAATGTAAACGCACATAGCCTGGCCAGAATTCAAACTCAAGACACTCCGATGGCTAGATCGTCAGTTGACCACTCAACACCGAAAAAGAAGAAACTGTATTCCAAAACTTTACAATATAATATTACCTTTTAAAAGTATGTTAACAACCCATATTATGGAGTTAATCTGGATCGTACACTAAACATTGCAAATTTAATATTGTACATTTAGCTTCCTAATATTCTATGGAAAATAGTTTACTTCATATCTATTAGACACTCCTACTCTATTGGACAATGCGTCATTTCTCTACTATCCCATTCACAATATAAAGAACAATAAAGGTGAGACCAGACCAGGCCAGGCCAGAAGCTGGTTAAGGAGATTTCTGTACTTTAAAAATGTAACACTTAAATGTGCTTTATAAAATATACAACGAACTCGGTGACTACAAAAATATCTTTTCTACGATTAGATGCCATCGTTTGGCAATATGTATACGAAAATTTGTATCATTTTCCCCTCTAAAGAGTTAGCCCATATTCAAAAATACAAACTAATTCCATTGATCACATGTTCATGTAAATTGCTTCTTTGTTCACACTCTTCCTAATTGGTGCAGCGAGTGTGTAAACTCCAGATAATCGGACTGTATATCATGTTAAATTGTGGGCGGTGTTTACATTTCGACGCTCCACTGATTATGCAAGGCAGCAAACAAATGCACATCCATGAACACCCACAAAGCGAGGGAAATTCAACTACAGTAATTTCTACTCAAATACGAGATATAATTTCCCTCCACTCTCATTACCTTTACTTTAGTTCCTTCACTTTTTATATTTTTCTCCTTCTTTCTTCATTTTGATTTTATTTCTCATTTTCGCATTTTCTGTATATTCTTTCTGCATTTTCGGCATTCTTTCTCAGATCCCACACCGGAGTGACAATCGACACATGACACATGTCACTAGTTCATAGAGTTCTGCATTTTCACACTACTTCTCTTTGCAATGCCTAGACCCGAATTTATATATAGGTATAAAAGTAAATTATGTAGATCAATATGTAGAAACATCACTTAAATATGTAAAAGATATGAAAGTATATTAAAACGTGTAAGAATATTTGTAGTCTTCCTCCCTTCCCTCATTCCTGGGCTATTTGAAGAATCAGATAGATTTCTCTAAGTTCAATCAGTGTCACCCTCTGAACCAGCAGAAATTATCTCAGAAATGCGGCAGTAGTGAAAAACAAGGGGGACAGAGAATCGATTACCTTAAAACAAGGTGAAATTGAAATGAGGCGACGGGCCTGCTATAATCAGATAAAAATTACCGAATTTTAGGAGAATCATATTTTGAACGTCTGTCCCACAAACATATGTGTATTACTCAATGAAAAATATAAAAATATAGAAAATACAGCATTTTAAGTAAAATTATATACCCTATAAACGAAAAATATGTAACATATAACACAAAATTCATGTATAATATTACAAGCATTGTACGTATTTTGCGTGAATTTGTAGTTTTTACTTCGCCACATACAAATGGAAAAATATGCAAGCACATAAAAATCAGTCTTTATAAAAACAAAATATACGTTTATGAAAGCATTTCTGTGAATTCAAAAATAAAATTAAAGCGATAAAATCATAATTTTCATCTTGGTAACTGTATAAAAGCAAGTGGAATAATAGCACTTGTTTTAAAAAGAAGTTCCTCAAAGAATTGCTCTCATTTGTATAATTATTACTTGAGATGAAATCGTCTGCCTCTTGTAGTAATCTACTAAACAAATAGAACCTTTTAGAAGTATTTTGGGGTCAGAAATTTCCAAAGTTCGCTCTGTTTACATTATAATGACTACGCAATAACCACAAGTTCCAGAATAACTAATTACTTATTACTAGACACCGTTCTAAATAAAGTGTCCGCTTTATCATTATAATATACACACAATAGTGCGTGCAAAAAATCTACTTCGCCCACCATCGCAAAGGATTAAAGGTCTAGGCATTGTACACAAACAAGCCTTCAGACACGTCAATAACAGATGGTAAACACTAGGTCCAATTGTCCGTTGCATCATTAAACTATTTGCTAAACAAGGAAATCTATCAGCATTCAGTCAAATGAAATAAGCATAAAAAATCTAATTACACAGTTCATGTTACAGTGCTTTATTACTGTTGACAAAGCTACTCTGGATTTTGTAATTTGATTGTAACATGTTCATTTCTGACATTTGTATCGCGATTATGTAGAATATTCCTCGATCATATTGAAGTTGGCTGTCTATTAATTAGGGGATTTGTATTATTAGAGAGTTAATTTGGCTCTTCAAGGAGACACAAACGTATCAGTGTAACTACCATTTAATTTTGCGCTACATCACCTGGGCTACATTTATGTGATATGACCTCGAGATCAGTTCTGATTCTCATTTTACAGCATCGACATTAGTTCTTCACAAGCATGTACCACACTGGAATTGTAGTCTATTTAGAGCTGTTATTGCAATCCAATCTGTACCGAGTTTTATGGTAGATGTGTACTGTGAATATAAACTGTGAAAGTTGTAGCATATACTTTTGAATTGTGGAGGGAACATGGTAGGTACAGTACATGCCTTCACTATACGTTGTCGGAATTCCACCGTATAAATCTGCTAACGACAGACGTGGGCTGCACGTGGAGTGGCTATCATAGCTTGCTAGAAATCCAAAGGCCTTGGGATCGAATCCTGGATAAATCATTCACATTAATTGATTTCTCTCCTTTATTTCTTTTACCATTCATCTTCCCACTGCTGACGGAGAGGGGTATAGTAATAAGGTTCCTTCTAGGGGGTGAGGGGGCTAGGCACGTAGGAGGCAGGTGGAAGGGCTCAAATTCTATCATAAAGGGGAGCTTATTTACAACTTCATTTCCAAATTGAGTCTGTGTATATAAACCTACATTCACTCCTATCCTTTTGCACACATTTTATATGAGTACTAATTTTTCACCGTAAATCTTCATCAATTAGTACAGAGATTACGAATACCGTTGGATGCATTGTGTAAATTAAATTTAACGTAACTTTTACAAATTGGTTAAATCTGTTCGTTCATACAGGGTGGCCCAAAAGTCAGTTTCCTCTAGGAGAGAACAAAATTATGATACTTGTAGTAAGGAAATGTGTATTTATTGCTGGAGAAAGGTAAGAGAACACAATCTACCGTACATGCTCAACATGTTTCCCATCATTTGCAATACATTCTAAGCAACGATGATACACAGATTCATATATATTTGATAACAAACCCTTATTTGCGTTAAGTTCATCAAAAGAATTTTCAATTTCTTGCAAATCATTCACAGTTTGTGGTTTTGCAGCGTAGACGGCATCCTTAATTATACCCCATAAGGCAAAATCACAAGGTGTAAGATCGCATGAGCGAGGAGGCCGATTGAATGTCCCGCGGCGTCCAATCCATTCAAAGAAGTGTTCATTCAAAAACTTGCGAACAGGAACCACATAGTGCAGTGGGGCACCGTTTTGTTGCCAGATAATAGGCAGGAAGTTGTGGTACATAAGGTTGTTTTCAAGCTCTGGCATCACAATATCCTGTAGCATCTCCAGATATGACTCTCCTGTCACAGTTCCTGAGAAAAAGTATGGCCCGATCAAACCATTCGCATTGATCCCACCCCAAACAAGGATCCATGGAATATTAAGTTCATTCTGAATATTCACGTGAGAGCTTTTGTCCGCCCAATAAACACAGCACAAAACAACAGCCTTCTACATACTTGCTTCCGTTAGTTCCTACTCCCACCACAAGATGCTCGCAATTCAGCAGTCACTACGCAGATAACGCTAATGCTTAACGCCGTTTGCCCTGTGGAACTCTTAACAACACTTTAAATTTAATTCTTAGAATTACATATATAGTTTCTCTCAGGGGAAACTGACTTTTGAGCCACCCTGTAGAAAAAAATAACTAACGCGTCTTGAAAGAAGGGAGATGCCATCATTTCCACCCCTCTTAAAATACTACACTCCAGCAGCTCATTGTTCCATGTTAGAGAACAAATACTGTTTATACTTGATATTATCTGCTCAAATGAGACATTTTATGGCCATAAAATGAAATTTTGAAAGACAGAACACAATAAAATCCAGTCCAAAAGCAAATGGGGCCGAGTCCGCCTCTGGACTGAGCCAAGTCTAAAAAGGTTCTTACCCTTTTGGATGGTCGAATTAATTACTTCATTTGCACTAGCAATGAAACATGGTAGTCTTTTGTAATATATAGCTACGGGTGGTAACGTTGTCTCGCCTCCTGCACGGTGAAGTGTCAGAATCATTCATTTAGAGTACAGCAAGAATCACCAACAGAGAAATATAGAGCGAGAGAAATGCAGATAGAATGAGACGGAGAGTGGAGAAAGCGATATTATAGCAGAGGAAGGAAGGAAAAGATGAGACAGAAAAAGGGAGAAAGAACGATAGAAAGGAAAAATAGAGAGGGAGAAAGAAACGAAGAGAAAGAATTAATACAAGAAATGGATATAGAAAGAGTAGGAAAATTAAAGAGAGAGGGATGGGAAGGGAAGAAAAACAGGATGAGAAAGTGCGAGAGAGAAAGAAGACAGAAATATAGATAAACAGGGGAAGAAAAAGAGAGAGAACTATAGAAAAGATCATGAAAAAAGCAAGAAAAGAGAGAGAGAGAGAAAAGATTCTTAACACTTGCGGTTGCGACCAGCAAAGCAGATCCACCCAGATAATAATTCGTCCAACAATGAGCCCACCCATTCTGATGGATGCACTGTTCCTATGCCCGCAATGCAAGAGTTCCTATAAGAGCTACAATGGACCAAGTAATAGATAGTAAATATGTTCGGGTTTTTAATGAAATTTTAGGTAGGTACAGTCAACGGCAAAGATCATGGTAGGCAAATTGTCCGTCACTATTTTCATTACTTTTTTATTCTACCTCCTGTGTTGTTTTAAGGAATTAAATTATGTTGCTTCGAAACAGGCATTGCCCTCTGCCGATCGACGTCTTTATTTCAATTCATTATCATCACATTGTGTAATATAGACTAAATGAAAATGGTGGACAATTCGCCTACGGTTTCTTTTGCCGTTGGGTGTACATATATATCTTTTGCAAAATACATTCAGCATTATTCAATCTAATGTACACATATCATTTTTAGAATATTGTTTTGAAAAAGTACTATTGTATAAACTATTCTCAGTATGCCCTAATAGTTGTACTCACTTTTCGTAGTGATGTCACACATTGTAAATTACCGAATATAACAGAAAGATACATATGACCAGATAGTCAATTGACACAAACTTGTTACTTTTTTGTTAAGGCTTTCTTTTGGATTAGGAATTTGAGTTCAAATATTATAAAGCATGCTAAATACTCTAGCTACAGATCAGAGTATAAAATATCTCACGAGTGTGAGTTAAAAGAGGGGTATCAAATTACTTCATAGGCCCAATTTGTGCGAATTCCTTAAAAGATAAAAACACCTCTTTACGGCACTGCCACTGCGTGCAAAATACATTTCAAAAACTTTGCTGATTATTCTCGCTCATTATTTTCTGGGGCGGCAAGAAGTTTGGAGAAACATTTTAAGCCACTTTGCTTACGATCAATATGCCCAGTGTGGAGGATGGTGAGATAAAGCATTCCCTCTGAACTTAAACGTGCATGGCGAAGGATAAAGTAAAGCTAATGGAGGTTGTTTGTGAAGCATAAAAGGTTTAGACAACACCGGTTCTCGGATGTGGGAAAAGCTGCTCAAAGAAGCCAATGAAAGAGCAGAAACCTGCACAATGCCAGCCAATAGGGTTTTCTGAAGAATTTTTTTTCGCAAGAGCCTAGAGCAAATTTCGCCCACAAAAGACGTAAGAATCGAGGAACGCTAGTGGCCCGTACGGATAACTAGCTCCCTTGAACGAATATGTCCTTTTCTTAGTTCACAATTGAACTGAGGACATTGAACTTCACACAAAATTAATGCCTGTGCTAACGATGTAAATTTTTCAAAGAATTCCTCCAGTTGCAGATATTAAATTAGTACAAGATGACGTCACGGGATGGGTCAATGAATCAGAAAAGGTGACGGATAACGTTTCTTGATTTATGAATAGCAAGGACAATTTCTGCTGTGGTGAAAAGGACAAAGTGGTGTTTACAATGTTACACTTACTTCTTGGTCTACATATGGTTTTAGAATCTGACCATCGTATTAATCCAAATATGTGCTTATTTGGTACTTTTAACACATAAAATGTTTCTGAATTTGTAATAGGTGTTTATTTTTTAACTTAGGCAAGCAACCTAACCACACTAACTAAGCGTTGCAAGTGTTAGGTTGGCCTACATTCTGACTTGGGCGCCGCAGAATAATCTTGAAACACTAAGGATGCCGTAAAACGAAAAAGTTTGGGAACCACTGTCTTAGAGGAATAAAAGTAGTCCAAGGAGAGATAGAGGATAAGAACGGAGTGGCAATGTAAACTGATTCAAGGATAAATGGAGGCAAAACATATATCGGAAGGAATTCCAAATGGAAAGAGACAGACCAAGAATAAAATTTGAGAATTAAGGTTCATTAGTTTTCTTCTTTCAGCAACATGTCAACATTACCCTTTGTGCTTCATTCACGTTTCTTTTAGACCAAAGCCTTGTTCCATCCTGTTCTTTAGATCTTGGAGTTTTTTGGAAGCCGAAGAAAACTTCGAGAGCAACGAAGAGGAAATGAAAATACTGTTTTACAGCCGAAGATGGTTGATCCAAGAACTTTGGCAATTATTTTTACCACCTGGTTGCTAAGCAACTGTAAAACGAAAGGGGTTGCCTTGCAGGAAGACATTTCCCATGGTTCCGAAACTGAGAGAATTAGATCTCTTCTCGAACGTCCTCTTAACAAGTGGAACTCTCTCATCTGTAAATAGTTAGACGATCGAGGGTGTGCTCCTCTTGTGTTCTCGGGCAAGAATGTTAAAACTATCCTTACATCAGCAACTCTGGGGCGCACCCATCCTCAGTGTGTACCGTTTAACCTTCCTCCTGGACAGTTAACTTCCTCTTGCTCCTGCTGTCGGGAACACACTCTTATACTGTGTCTACAACAAGGCTATCTCAGAGTCGTGGAAGGAAACTCTAACACTCGGTCTTTTTGTGCTGACCAATTTATTTCAAAGAAAAAACTATACATATTTTTAGTGTCTCCAGAGTTCCGCGGCCATGTTGGACTTAGATGGGGTGCCAAAAGAGAAGGGAGTGGGATAATTTATCCCACGAGAATGTCAAGAGGCGAATACGACAGCGATTCCAGGCAGCTAGAAGGAAATAGTAGAACTACTAACACAGGCGTAACATCCCAAACTTTCAGGTTTATGAATATTTACATGTTAATGGTACTTTTGGTAACCTTCTGGAACCTGAGGAGCAAAATAACAAGTAATTCTGATTTTGCAAATGTGACAGTTATTTATTACTGCGTGATAATTTTATGGGATTGAAAACTCTTTGATTCTGCCCATCCCAAAAGTTAGGTCCCAAGTTACGCCTATGACTACTCATTTTGTCGAAATTTCGGAATTTTATACCTTAGCTATTAATCTCCTACTCGATGCCAAGTTCTGACATCATCTTTAGTTAACAAAAATAAACTATTGAGTTACACGTTAATTGAATAGTTTACAAAAGAGGAAATGCTTTTCCAATGTGCAGCCATTAGTGGATTACATAAGGATTGGTATACAGGCCTATAGAACATTTGAGCATCATTTTTTTTTGTCACATGAAAATCCCCATCACAACAATATTCCAAAACATCGGAAAAACATCTCGGCTGATTGATTAAAATATACCTTTGGGGGAAGAAGGATAAAGGCAACCGCAGCATGGTGCTGATCACTCCATGTGCACTAGGTCCTCACCTCCACAACTTCCTATGATACACATGTGTATTCAATACACAGGGAACATATTATTTTATTCTAAGGACTGATAAGGTGCCTGAGTTGCTGTTACAGTCGCATAAAAACTGATAAGAATATAAATTAAAGTTACATATTTGAGCTTTCGTTTCAAATGAATAGTATTCAAATTGAATGATGCGGAGCCAATGGCGTTAGTTAATGACAGTCGTAATTTTGAAATGTCGCCATCTCTACAGCCCAAAGCGCTAGCAACCGAGCGAGAATGAGATCAGCCTGATGGCTTGAATCGCTTATGGAAGAATTACCTTTTTTTTTTTAACAATGTCTGAGAAAATGTTACTTGAGATAACTGCACAAACAACATGGACGGAAAGAAGAGAGGTTGAATTACAAAAATACCAAACTATGACTGTGATTAGTGAAAACTTTAGACTGAAGAAGAAGCCTTTCCATTCTCCATAAGAAATTCATGAAAGGCAAAATAGCTTTAAAATCGGTTAAAATATCCTCTTGCAAGAAGCAGAATTAGAATTCAGTATTCTCGTTTACTAATGCTTGCTAGCATGTTGAGATAATTTAAATATATGAACATTATGCAAAACCTTTAAACATTATTACTTATTCTCTGTCCGCTGCATTGCGGATAGTGAATAATCCTATATTCCTACTGCTTATTTCAATGGCAGCTGTCGAGGAATCTTTCGCGTATGAATATAGTGCATGTGACTAACCCATATTACTCAACATAACTGCTGTATTGCAGTTGACCCTATTGTATAAGTCGTGCTGCTACAACCAATATACTCGTGGGCAAAATAACTCCAGAAGCTGGGTTGTTAAAAGTCCAGAACCCATACATTTTAATGGGTTCTATTGGGTTACGCAACAGGATCGGAACCTTTTTTCTCTCACAATTTAAATTCGGTCCAAGTTGAGTATTGTTACATTGAAAAAAGGCTCCTGGACCGTATTTAAATTCATCCGGAAAGAAGGTTTCTGGACCAAATTGAAACACTTTCAGAAAATAAAAAGTTTTTTACGGTCCAGAGCTAATTTACGCTTGCTGATTTTCTCTCCTGGACCGGAAGTAAATTTATTTAAAATTCTTGGACGTTTAACAACCCTGACCGGAAGTAACGCATAGGAAAGGAATAGTTCGCAGAAGTCGCGTGGTTTTGTGATGTAGAACGGAACGATTTCTTTGTGCGCTTTGAAACCCAAGGGCACTCACTGAGTGGACTCCATTGCATGAAAAGGCATGTCCCAATTCTCATCAGGATTCCTCATCACGCTACCCACTACACCACAGTGGCAGACCTCAAGCAGCTAGAGTACCGCATTGAGAGGGTGGTTCTTTGATGGTTGGGTGTGATTCGTCGTTGCTGGTAGTGTGTTGAGTGTGGGTTCCTTACGAGCATATTGCTTGTCCTATGTCGAAAACACCTTCAAGACGTTCCCAAAGTCTCTTCAATGATAATTGAGTTTCCATCCCTCGCTTGAATTTAATAATGCAAGGGGAAGGGGGAAATGCCACCATGACGAGGATACAAAGTGGAACGCGTCTTCCATGACAGGGTCTTAGGAGGGGTGCTAAAAGGGAAGGGGTGGGGAAATTTATCCCACGAGAATGTCAAGAGGTGAATGTGACAGTGATGTGACGTAGATCCTGCCTTTACGGCAGCACCGTGTAATAATGAACACACCTCCTTAGATTTCAAAGTAAATATTGCATGTGATTACTGAGTCCTTTGTTCTGTTTAAGGTTCAATCAGCAACATCTGAAAAAAGTACCCTTATGAGAAGGTCATGCCCGTCTGCCTGTCCATCCGGGTGTGTAGTGCGAGACACACCCAGCTTTCACCAAAGCTAAAGGTGCTAAGAGCACTAAACTGGCCCTCCTAACCTAACAAACCTAATCTACAATTGAGGAATACAAGTAGTAAACCTTGTAAGTGCCAAAAGCAAAAGTGTTGGGAAATCGATTTTCCACATATCTGGCACTTACAACGTTTACGATTTTGACTCACCCTCAACGTGAAACCTCTTTTGGTACCTGAAATAATAAATTAAGTTCATTTTTAGGAAATGTTCATTCTTGTGTATGGAAAAACATGTTGCATTACCTGTTCCTGTTTGTAATGTTTTTTATCACACTAGCGACCTCTTTACACGCCCTTTTGAACTACTTAGAGGGCTACCAGCCACTTTCCACGTTTACTACATTATAACGCATGGCACATTTCACAGTTAAACGTGGAAAACGGTGTTTCAATTTTCTTGGCACTTACATCGTTTACCAATTTTAGTCTTGAATTACGCTTAGATTTTATAATGCATATGTAGTTAGGTTAGGAGGACCAGGTTTAGAGTTCTTAGTATTTAGTTTTGATGTTTGGTGTAAGCTGGATGTGCCCTGCACCAGACCCGTCCTTCCAAGTCAACTCTCAGAAACTACAAGAGGTATAAAAACAAAATTTATCTGACTGGTAACTACAAGAGCTCTAAAAACAAAATTTATCTGACTGGTAACTACAAGAGCTTTAAAACAAAATTTATCTGACTGGTAACTACAAGAGCTCTAAGAATAAAATTTATCTGACTGGTAACTACAAGAGCTCTAAAAACAAAATTTAACTACAAGAGCTTTAAAACAAAATTTATCTGACTGGTAACTACAAGAACTCTAATAACAAAATTTATCTGACAGGTAACTACAAGAGCTCTAATAACAAAATTTATCTGACTGGTAACTACAAGAGCTCTAAAAACAAAATTTATCTGACTGGTAACTACAAGAGCTCTAATAACAAAATTGATATGACTGGTAACTCTACAAGAGCTCTAAAAACAAAATTTACCTGACTGGTAACTACAAAAGCTCTAAAAACAAAATATATCTGACTGGTAACTACAAGAGCTCTAAAAACAAAATTTATCTGACTGGTAACTGCAAGGGCTCTGAAAACAAAATTTATCTGACTGGTAACTACAAGAGCTCTAAAAACAAAATTTATCTAACTGGTAACTACAAGAGCTCTAAAAAAATATCTGACTGGTAACTACAAGAGCTCTAAAAACAAAATTTATCTGACTGGTAACAAAAAGAGCTCTAAAAATCAAATTTATCTGACTGGTAGACTGCCAAAGCTCATCGCAACAAAAACCAGTACGATCCCTCCCTCCTCCGATGGAAAATTCTGCATAAACTTCTGCCCTGCTTCACTGATAGTTATCGTTACTCGAAAAAGTAACTATTATTTGTTGCTTCCGAAAAATGGAGTTAGTTTTTTGTTCAAAAGGGCTGTCGCCATATCTCCTTCTATAATGTAATTCAATATGACCACATGCCAAGCGTCAACCAACAAAAGTGTTTGCAAATGATTATAATCCATCAATTTGGGAGAAGAGGGGGGAGTCCCGATAAAAGAAAACGCTCGAGTTTCACCGAACTGAGCAAACATCGCATGGTGTGGGTGTCCGCGTTGAAATTCCCAGCTGAGGGAGTCCACGACTACACAACACTATGGGAACAATACAACAGGTGCCAGAAAGTTGATCTGGGAGTTCATAAATGGTTTAAGGCGTCACCAGTTTCGAAAATTCCCAGCATTACTTGACGTTAAAAAAAAATTAAAAAATAATAATAATAAAAAGATAGTCTAACGATACGCACCCACGTACTGTTTTTTTCGTCATGATGCTTTGGAGGTCGTTGGTTTTCCTTTTCTTGTTGGGAGATAACCTACCCAAGGTAATCCATAGAATCTGCGTTCAGTACATAATTTCCCGAATATACATAATTCGGGAAAACGTGTGATGTAATTTTCCCTACTAGTGTATCCAAAAATTTCGTAAGGCTGTTAAGGGGTGTTATGCCTGTTTTTTAGGTGTCAGTCCTGTATATTATCATACATTACCTTCTTCTGACACTTCTTCTTTTCCTTTTTTTTACAAGAAGAAAGATTGGCCAAAGAGGGGATATGCCCCCATAACCCTCCTAGACACTCGAATGTTTGGCACACACCATTACTGTTCACAGTCGCAAACACAGTATTGTCCTTTCTCAATCTCTTTCCCTTATCCCCATGTTTAGCTACCAATCTCTCTATTGCTATGCTTCTTTTTTACTTCTCTCCGTTTCTTCTTGTTTCTATTTTCTTCTCATTAAATTTCTTTCATTCATTTCTCTCTTCCTTTGCTTCTATTTCTTCCCTTCTTTCTCTCTCGTTTCCTTCCTTTCTTTCCTTATCTCTTTTTCCTTTGTTTCCCTTTTTTCTTTTCTTGTCTTTTCTTTCTCTGTGTTTTCTCTCTTCGTTCTCTCTAGTTCCTCCCCCGTTTGTTTCTTCTAGCTCTTTTTCTTTCTTTCTTTCTCTGCCTATCTCTTTATCCTTCCCTGCGTGATTCTGCTCTAAATTATTCTTGAAGTTCCTCAAGTAAAGACTGGTTGACACTATTTCATGAGTGATTAGAGCCCATCCTTACCCACTCAGAGGTGACGCTCCATTTCCTGAAAGTGATTAAATACAAACTATGAAAGAAAGAACCATAAAAAACCACTAGCTAGACACAAAATTTTCCAGTTCTGAATTTGATATACTGTAAAGGAAATATTTGCCACCTTGAAAATGAGCAAGTTTAAGGGGTGAATGTTTTTCTGACAGAAATCAATGAAAACAGGACAAACAGTGTAATTTCCTTGTTTATCAATCGAAGGAAATGGTTCATGAAAATGATGCACTGCATGTGAAAGCTTTTCTTAAAAACCTGTTAAGAAAATGCAACTTTTTCCCTCTCTGAAGTCTGATGTTGGCATTTCCCATTCCCTATGATAAGATTTAGAGACGTTTGAAGTTCGTCGTTCATATTTATTTTATATTTTACTTGAGTCGTGAATTCCGGTGGAACTACCGTATTAGCATATGCACTTGTGAGCCGGAATGTGAGCTGAGATTCTCAATGTAAGGAAGTAATTGCAGAATTAGTAATTTCATTTCAAGTAAAGTGGTTCGGTTCAACTTTCAATGTGCCTGAATGGCATAGGGTTCGCTGCGAAGAAAATCTGATTTCTTTGTTCCTATCTAGGAATGCTTTTTCAATGTAAATTCATTACTGAGTTACGAGCCTAAGTGAACCTTTTTGCTAAATATAATATGACTGAAGGCCCTTCCTGAACCCTGACCAGTAAAATTCGATAAGATAGGTGGAAAAATCACACATTCAATGTGAATATTTATCGTAAAACGCATGGTGTCAAGTGTCTCACAATGTGAGAACGTTCAAATTACGATAAACATTATAAGAACAAAAATATAAATTTCATCCGACAATTAACAATGAGCTACAAACAAAAAATATGCCCCTCTGGAAAACGAGTGGTGAAAAAATGTACATGTTTTTAAAGTGGAAAGTAAAATAAATGTCAATTATTTTCAAATAATTCAAAATAAAGCATGGCCACAATTTTGTAGGATACATTCCTTCCCTCCTGGGAAAAGGTTGTTTATCCACTCCCTCAGGGGAAATTGTTGTTGGGCGTCCTGGGGAAAAAATGTTTATCCTTACCTCGCTGGAAAATATCTGGGTGCACCAATGAATTGAACTGACTTAATATTTTAACATCTGTACAAAAATATCATCTTTCTTACATTTTCCTCTCTCCACGGAGGTAGGGTTTAATATTTGTTGTTGTAAAGGATTATTACTTACTAGAAGTCTCGTAATTTCCAGCACAGTAATTTCGATAAAAGTTCTCAGGCCATCAAAAGATCTTGCATGGAAAGAGAATAGATAAACTCTAAGGAAAGGATATTTCATTTTATGTGAAAGTGGCTGACAAACACTTTCCAGTAAAAACGTTTCGAGTAACAAGACCACCCGCCCCTTGGATATCTGAAAAAGTAAAATAATTTTGGGAAATACGCGATTATTTTCACCTGAAGTATGTTAACACCGGAGATCAAGACGCGCTACTCTCCTATAAATATTTAAAAATCGTGCGAAAAAAGCCGTGAGAAACGCAAAATTCCACCATTATGACCGGGTTCTTAATGAAAAAAGTTAAAAACGCTAGAGCATTTTGGCAGACATTAAAACGAGAGGGAGTTGTTACTAATAAGTTTAACCAAAAATTACCCTCAAGTGTACTCAATGCGGACTGTTTTGTAAATTCTGCTTGTCAGCAAACAAACACGACCGAGGTTGAGAAATTAATCGAGTCATATAAAACACGGCAGATAACCGGAACCTTCAAACTGAAGAAGGTTAATGAGGCTACCTTGTTGAAAGAGGTCAAAAAACTACATTCCAATGCCAAGGGTCATGATGGCATCAGTCTAAAAATGTTGAGACTCTGCATCCCGCATTGCCTAAAGAGCCTAACTCACATCTTAAACTGCTCTCTATCTCAAGGGGTATTTCCAGAAGATTGGAACAAAGGCTTTATTTATTTATTTATTTATTAATGCCTTGTTTTAAATGGCGGAGTTAAGGCCGTACAAAGCCTTTTCTTCCACTCAACCATACATTTAAAATTATACATTATTATATTATACAGAAACTACATTAAGTCATTTCACATAGGTCCACACACACACACATTATACTCATACACACAAGTCTTAAAGCCCTGAATATAACACACAAAATACAAAATATATAATACACAAGAAACTAAATATGGAATGAAAGAATGCAAAATTTAAAATTGTATTTAAGTAACTGCAATGTATTTTAAGAATTCGTTCACTTGCACATGCTTTTTAGTCTGCTTGACAGGGGAAGATCTACCGACTACTCTGAAGAGAGTGGCGAACACGTCTGCTAAAGGAACCGACGGAGCTTACTGTTCTAGTGCTTTCTGGCAACTGATTCCATAGTCTTACAGCCGATACAGAGAAAGAGTTGGAGAAGAAGTTTGATCTGTGGACGGGGATAGAGAGAACTGAGGAACTGCGTGATCTGGTGTCGCAATCGTGAAATTCGTGAAGAAATTGGAAGCGAGAGAGGAGATAGGAAGGTGACTTGAGGTTGAGAACTTTGTAAAGTAAAATCAGAGTGTGCAGCGTTCGTCTTTCTTGCATACGTAGCCACCCCAATTTGAGAAAATAAGGTGATAGGTGGTCCCAATATTTTAAATTAAAAATGTATCGTACGCAGGCATTTTGAACACTCTGCAGACGTCTAGCTGACTCACCTGTTAAGCCGGAATACGCTACGTCACAATAATCTAAATGGCATAAAACTAGGGACTGACATAGTTTGGCCTTGATAGAGGTGGGGAGGAACTTGCCCATGCATCTTATAGAATACAGAGATGCGAAAGCTTTTCTACACGCCGAACTCGTGTGATGTGACCATGATAAATTTCCGTCTAATACAATTCCCAGATCTTTAACAGTTTGGTTAAATGGAATGTGAGTCGAATCTACAAGAATGGAAGGCAGAATGTTAAGATCTACGTAACGTTTCAGTTTATCGGAAGCAATCAAAATTGCTTGTGTTTTATTAGGGTTAATATACATGCCATTGTCTAGCGACCAGTTAACAATCCTCTCTATATCTTCATTAACCTTGGAAATACCATCACTTAACATTACTGGGGGTGCAGAATAGTACAACTGGAGGTCATCGGCATACAGGTGATAACGGCAGTGTTTCAAGATATTTGGCAGGTCATTAATGTATAAAGAAAATAATAAAGGGCCGAGTACACTTCCTTGCGGAACGCCACAAGTAATCTCAGATAGCGCCGAGCACTTGCCATCATAAACCACCCTTTGTTTACGTCCAGTTAAGTAGGATTTGACCCAGTCGGTTGCAGAGGTGGTGAAATTATAAAATGATTTTAGCTTGGAAATGAGAATATCATGGTCGAGTGACTGGAAAGATTTCGTGTAGTCCAATAAAACTAAAACTGTCGCCTGTCTGCAGTCCATAGCTTGTCTGACGTCGTCGGTTATGTGAGTCATGGCGGTGCTAGTGCTGTGATTAGGTCTAAATCCCGTCTGAAACGGAGCCAGAACGTCATTTGTATGTCGGCTGATTTGGTCGTGAGCAATGTATTCTAATGCTTTCGATAGAGCGGGAAGAATACTGATAGGTCGGAAATTGTCAATGGAAGTGGCGGGGTCAGTTTTGGCGAGAGGAAGAACGTGTGCTATTTTCCACTTATCTGGAAAAATACCAGAGCGCAGAGAAAGATTAAAAATGTCAGTGATGTATGGCAATATATGAGGTAAAATCAGCTTTATTAGTCGCAATGGGAGGTTGTCGGCTCCTTCAGAACCAGATTTGATCCGACCGATTGCAGTTGCAACTTGAACTCATAGACTGGGTTAAAATTGAACTCCATCATTTCTGTTTTGTGGTTTGCTATAGCTCTAATAGTAACATTTTTAGCATCGTTATTCATTGAATTAGAGAGAGAGAAATGCGTATTTAATTCATCAAGGGACGAAACACGAGTAGGATCTACGTTACGTTTCTCTCCTAGCCCTAGATTTCTTAAGTTATTCCACAACATTCGGGGGTTGCCTTGCATATTTAATAATTCGTAAGAGAGCCTTCTCTTTGCGTTGCGCACGGCCTGATTACATTGATTTCTCAACACGCGGTAGTTATTAAAACTATTTAAAGTATTTGGAGATTTGAGGCGCTTGTCAGATTTAAACCTGCGGTGAGCCGAATTGCGCTCCGCCATAAGTGCGAGAATGCTGTCGGTCATCCAGGGGAAAGCAGGCCGCGTGACGCGTTTTTTCCTTAGTGGAGCATGTTTGTCGAAAAGGTATAAGATTAGACTATTTAATTCATTAAGCTTATCGTTAATATTAGTGAAGCTGTTTATTGAATTCCATGGGGTTCTTGTAGCATCTTCGTTTAGTGAAGCGGGGTTAATTTTCTTTAAATCGCGGTATTCAATTATGTTTGGCTTGGATTTCGGAACATTGAGCGAGTAAGCAACGTAAATAAGATCGTGGAACGAGAGACCGCAGGCGCTCGTTTGTCCATGTTTGGTGATTCGAGACAGGCACGTATCCAGGAATTTCTTTCGGGGGGGGAGGGGGGGATCAAGATCATCTTTTTAAGGGGTATAGATAGAACCTCACAATTGTCTGTTTAAGGCCTGTGGTGGCGATTGGGTTCCAAAACAGGGGGGGGGGGTGCAAGGAAAGTTTACTTTCTCTTGGTAGACAAGGCATATGATTAAGAGGCAAAAAATGGGGAGCAACTATCCCCTAAATCGTTGCCACTGTTTAAGGCTGCCATTTTAATCAGAACGTGAAATCGGAACGTTTTTTACCACTCGACTCCCCTGTTTCCATGCATTAACATTGTGTGCCAGAACCATCTGAGTGTGTGTGTTTGTCCATTTCTCCTCATCATGCATAAAAACATCTGTGGTGTCTGAGTGCCTTTATGAAGCCGTTAGGCCTATACATTCACGGGATGGACAATCCACTTGACAACGCCAGATTCAAACTGTGGGCTGCGAGGTGGACGCAGACAGTTCTCGAATATTTCTCTGATTCGAGCCTGAACACCACTACTGTGTCTTGTCCTCCCATGTTTGCAGCTCTTATAAAAGCCGAAACCCACTAAATTGTTCATATTCAGGCCTCTGAAAACCCTTCCGTTCCCAACACATCTATTGTTTCGTCTCCCAATATGATCAAATGCTTACTTATTTATTCCTAGTGACGTGCCCAAGGTAGGATTGGTGGGGTCATAACCCCATTTGATCCAGTATTCCTTAAAATGTCAAAGACAGGAAAAGATGGCAAAATGAGGACTGACTACCAAAAGTCGTAACCCGTCTCCCTACCAATAATCCTGGGCACGCCATTCTTTATCTCGGGACACACAAGTACCAGAAGTTTTTATCATTTCGTATTCGAGACTTAGGTAAAATGCGTTCTTTCTGCAGGTTTGGATATTATCATTTAGGGTGCTTTCGCCTGCCTTTGCAAGCCCTAATTTTCCATCCTTCTGACTTGGATCTTGAAGACTTAAGTAGATTTCTGACCGAAGGGATACGCGATACATGACATATGAAATGAGCCAATCAACATTAACGTTTCACACCGCAGCGACACAAAAGGCCTCAAAAACCAACGTTCGATTTGTGAAATCCTCAGGCAACACAGTGTGAAATCTCCCTTAGCAGGCCACTGTCATCGTCACCTCGAAACAGCAGCTCGTGCTGACCACCGAAGAAAAATGTATCCTCAACTGGTGGGAATGCCCCTCAGTTTTCTTCTTTCTCCTTTATTTTCTGTGCTTGTTAATAAAACAGGTAACATCTTACAATTTGACATACACAGAACATGTACTATGTAGCCTATTAGTGGCGTGCCCAAGGGGGGGGGTTGGTGGGGGTCAGAATTCCTAAAAAAAAAAAAAAGGAACATCAAAGGCAGGAAAAGATGGTAAAATGAAGACTGACTACTAAGAAAAGTACACGTAACCCCTCCCTTTCAAAAATCCTGGGCACGCCACTGTAGCCTATACATTTTAGTGCAAACTCAGTCGAAGTCAAGGCTGGCTCGGTGGCTCATTTGGTATGCCAGAGCCCTGATTCGGGTCCTGGTAGAGTCTGCAATATCCGTTAAAATTACTACACATGCAACATCTTCTTGCTTTCTCTTCTCGACATTCATAAAATTTTCGGATGTCCCTTCATGGTAGTTAAGTATTTGTGTGTGTGTGATCCCAGTAGGCTTAAACAAAATTATTTCTTTTATGCCATGAAATTCTAGGACATGAAATTTTGTTCGGGCACAACTAAATCATCACTCAAAACTTTGATTTTCAGTTGATGTGTGAAGCTTATTTCTGTTTTAATCGACTGTATGAATTGCCATACTCTGAAAATTCTGAAGTCTCATTAACCGATTCTGTTGTACAGATCAACCGGTAAATTGAAGCCGCATATTTATATCCTCATTATATTCTAGAACGTTCCACAGACAAAACTATTCGTTAATATTGCCAGTGGTCCGACTCCTTCTCTTATTCAAGAACGTTCCCTCTCGCGCTTTCCTGAGATTAAAAAATTACAACGAATCGTCCTACTTGTGGCGCTACCTTTGTCGATCAGCTTCCAAAAAGTTCGCTGCGACAACACCCAAAGCGCAAGAAAGGTTTACGTGCAATATTATCAACAACAGGGTTATATAAAACATTATCCGTCTTTATAATCATGAATCTCCTTAAATTATCGTCACATTATTCAAGAAGACAAAAACATAATTTTATGCAGTGTAAACTGAAAAATTTCCTGAAGGGTAGGTTCGAGCCCCCTGATCCCCACCTTGGATACATGCTATTAACAATAATAAGGTTATAGAACATTCTCCATCTTGCCTCTATAATTATTACTCTCAAATTATCATCATATTATTCAAGCACCAATAACCTAATTTTATCTAATGTAATCTGAAAAATTTCCTGAAGGTGGCTCGAGCCTCCTGATCCCCATCTTGGATACGTGCTATTAACAATAACAAAGTTATAGAACATTCTCCGTCTTGCCTCGATAATTACTTATCTCCTTAAATTATCGTCACATTATTCAAGAAGCCGAAAACCTAATTTTATCTAGTGTAAACTGAAAAGTTTCCTGGGAGAGGGGGCTCGATCCCCCTGAATCCCAACTTGGATACGTGCTATTATCAATAATAGGGTTCCAGAACATTCTCCGTCTTTCCTCGATAATTATTTCTCTCCTTCAATTATCCTCATTTTATTTTATTTCACACCACAAGGAACCAAAAACCTCATTTTATCTAGTGTAAACTGAAAACTTTCGGAGGGGGCTCGAGCCCCCTAAGCCCCCTCCTTGGATACGTGCCTGATTCGAGAGCAGTCTCCTGTTAAGATTACGTCTAGCCAAGAATGTGAGTTGGCCGTGTGGAAGGTAGGATCGAGCTTCAAAATATTTAGATTGTAAGAAGAGATAGCAGCACGGAATTTATTTACTTCAGGTTTGTCAGTTTCTAAATGAAAGTTCAGATCGCCCAGTAATAATACATGCGAGTACATGGGAATGAGTTTAGCCAGTTCCTCTTCACAATTTACAAAGCACGTTCCAGGTGGACGGTACGCAACAGCTAGCAGTAGCTTCTGTTTGTTGATGGTAAGTTCCAGGAAAAGATATTCTGTCTTTCGTGCGTAGTTACCGTCAGATTTAGCCACAACCACTGCAGTAATATCTTCCCTTATCAGTGCCATCACCCCGCCACCTCGTTTCCCCAACCTGTCGTTTCGGAAGACGTTGTAGCCTCGCAAGGAGACCATGCTGGAGGGTGTGAAGGGATTAAGCCAAGTCTCCGATACAAGAATGCAGTGGAGATTCAGGGAGGAGAAAATAGCTTTGAAGCTATCGAGGTGCGCTTCGATGCTCTGTGCATTCACGTGAGACACCAACAGTGAGTTCGGACAAGTCTTCAGCTCATTTCCGAGAATTTCGGCTGTGCTGACCGCGGGGGGCGGAGTGCCAGGGCAATTAGCAGAGCGACGACCCTCTTTAGAATTTCGTCCACTGTCACCGAGATGCGTTGTTGCCAGATTAGCCATTTTTAGAATTGAGGTTTAACGAACAGAAACAAGATGGGAGAAGAAACATTAGCATACCAAAATTAAATTTAGAATTATTACTTACCCTGTCAAGCAGAATAGCATGGAGGAAAGCATCAGGGAATGACACACACACACTCACATTAAAAAACGATAACATAAACAAGAACCCGGACAAAAAACTCACACTAAACACACATGATTTGAACACATCACACACACAATTATTCATACACAGCGTATCATAACGACAAAAGTCACATATGCTCTTCATTACACTTCACACTCAGTCCGCATTGCACCCCATCTCAAGGGAGAATTTCAAGATCCTCGGGGGAAGATATAAGGTAGCGACGACCTCCGTGAGATACGAAAATGCGCCCGTCTTGGATCCAGGCATTGCGTGTCCCTACGCGATCCTTTGCCACCCGCAAAACCCTCTGTCTGTAGCAGGCGCGGCTCGTGCATAATTTTCCTGGGGGTTCACCAAAATTAAGCAAAGTGGACTTATCTAAATCTTTTGAGACACTACACGCTTTGGTTCTTAGAGATAGTACTGGGAAAATTATCAAATTTTGGCCGGTAGATTACTGACAAAGTTAATTTGCTCTATGTTCAAATAACAGTGACAGCACCAAGGAGTGTGTGTGTAGGGGGCGATCATTTTAATTTAAGATTTTCGTATGGTATTGTATTTAGGGGTATCTCAGAATTCACAAAATATTCTCGCCTCAATTTTGCCTCTTCCACTCTTGCCAACTCTTTTCTGGTCCCACCACTGTCAAATAGACTATATTATTGGAACTGGATCCTGACCCTACAGTTAAACATACAAATCTCTGCCTGCTAAAATGAGCATCTATCAGTAATCGAACCCAAGACCCCTCGATTACAAGATAATTCTTACATAACTATTCGAAAGTATATCGCTAAATCAAAGCTATTCGATTCCATTCTATGCAATATGTTTCTTTCTTGCGATGAACAGAATTAAACAAGAATCAAAGCGCACAAGAAATATTAAAACAAAATATATTGTTCACCTACTTGCATTACTGTCCATGTTTGTAGAGAAAGTCCATTCTCCTCTCCTTTCTTCTTGCAAATTTATCAATAACAGCCTCGTTGAAGTCTTGGATGCTACCGATGAACTCCTTTTCTATCGAAAGCATGGCCAAAGCTGTTAACCTCTCTTCTGTCATCGTGCTCCGGAGAAAAGTCTTCACACGTTTAAGGGTGGAGAAACAGCGTTCAGCCTCTGCGGTTGTCATAGGAATGGTCACTAATATTCTTAATAACTTAATACACTGACTGAAAGTTGTATATAAATTGTTCCTCATCATGAACTGTAGTAGTGCTAAAGCTCCCGACACCTCCCGAAAGTCTTGACGCATGTAAAGGATTTCCAGTTCTGTTCGAATTTTGTTTTCTTCAATAAAGGGGTAAGCCTCTAGAGTTTTTTGAAGGAACACATGTGGAAATTTCTTTTCGTAACTGGCAAATTGATCTGAGAGAAAAAGATTTGCTGCAAGAAGATGGTTGGTAAACTGAAAGCGTTCCTTTGTGTGACTGATTATAACGTCGCAAACTTCTTTTGCAGCAACACTCTTTGATATGTTCGATTCCCGACACCTTCGCTTTGCTGATTGTGAAAATACCTGGGATGATTCTTCAATTCTCTCAATATGTACGTCTCTTACTTTCTGAATTGCCAATTCGAACCCCAGCATTGCATCTTTAAGCTGTATAGGATCTATATTTCGGTTCTGTAATTGCTCATATAATATATCGACATGGGGCATTATGAGGTAGAATACTGACAACCAAAACTGAAAAGTTTCATTTTCTAGTTTTAAGCGAAGACCCCTTGCCTGAGCTATGGTGGAAGTTTGACGAGTAGTTCTTTCAATTTTCTCAAGACACTCAATTAAAGATTCCTTGTTTTCCTGCACAACCTGGACTGTTCTAGATTTAAAGTTCCATCTTGTATTTGAAACACGGGGTACTTTTTTCCCAACAATTTCGTTTAAAACTGCAGTTCTTTGTGAGGAATGTGAGAAAAAAGTGGGAATTTCGCTCAGATCAGCAAAAAACACTCGTACATCTGTATTTTGGCTGGTTGCTTGTGCCAAAATTAAATTTAAAACATGAGCATAACAATGTATGTAATGCGCGTATCGAAAATCTTCCCTGAGTAAAGTCTGAACACCTGAGTGGCGACCACTCATGACATTCGCACCATCATAACTTTGCGAAATAACTTTATTCGGGTCCCCAACGATTTGCATTAAAGCTTCTCTGAGGCATGTCGATAGAGCTTTAGCATCATGGTCGGGGGAGTGAAAAAGCCCCAAAACCGTTCGACTGGGTTTCCATTGGGCAAAACATACCTCAAAACAAGAACCAATTGAAAAATTGATGAAATGTCTGTTGTTTCATCAGCAATTACCGATACGAAGTCTGCACTCGCTATTTCATCTTTTATCTTTTCGTGGCAAATTTCAAGCATGCACGATAGCAAATCATTTTGAATGTCCTTTGACGTGCCCTTAAAAACAGTTGCTTTTGATAAGTGGTCCCTGAGGGCAACGTCAAGTTCAGAACTGAAATCAACGAGGCCACGAAAAACTCCAGGATTTTGTGACTCACTTGTTTCATCATGCCCCCTGAGCGCTAATTCAAACACCCCACAAAATTTTACACAGTCAACTATTTTTGACAGAATGTACCTGTTTTTACGAACCTGATCATTATGTCTCTGAATATTAAGTCTGTACGCGTTGTCGAGTTGCTGTCGTATGTCTTGCTTCCCCAGAAGATTGAGCTCTAACTCAGAATTCATGTGAGTCTTGGAAATTTCGTGTTTCTTGATTTTTTGGGACAAGTGACCGAGGTCAACAACTCCTGTTTTCGTCCATGATACTTCGCCATCCACACTAAATAATAAACAAGGGAAACAGAATAACCTGTTAGTTTCACTGCACCCACAAATCCATTCATTTCTTGAATATACATCCATGTTAAATTTCCTTATGATTTCCTTGTCCTTACTTTTCGATCGTTGGGTAAGGTCCAAGGGGGGCGTCGGCCGACCAACACGCTTTACCTCCAGTTTCCTTTCAAGGGACAGTGACGAAAATTTTGTTTCCGTTAGGCTTTTCACCGTAACATTAGCCATTTCAATAAACTTATTTCTAACTTCTCACACAGCAACAACTACACTCCTTCCAATACACAATCCACCCACTCCACTCAACGTATCACCACGCCAAATATATTTCAATCACCAGCCACGCACTTCAAAACAAACTAACAAGTATGGAGACAATGACACGTAACAAAGTCAATCGCGCGCGTCCCCTCGAACACCCTCTCGCGCTAGAGTATAACTGATCGCACGAAACTCAAACAACTTTTTGGTCGTCTTCTGACGTAAGTGCGAAATGCCTTCATTGTTGTTTTAGGCTTGAATAAATAGTAAATACTACATTTTTGGTCAAGCACGGTAAAGCCCCGAAAATTGCAGTGTATATATTCTAAGACAACTAAACCTAAAAAGCCTAACATGTCAACGGAAGCATTTAGTCTGACGTAAGAAGACCAAAAGGTTGTTTAAGTCTTGTCCGATAAGCGACCCCTCGCCCTCGCGCTATTTTTGACTTTTCGTCTCCTTCCACCTGAAGTGTTGCCATCTTAAAGAAGAAAACTCTGAATGTGTAGGCAAGTTGTTTTCTATCATATTTATCTTATTTGTCCCATCATCTTTACTTCTAGCTTTCGTTTGGAGTCACCTCTACATTTATATTACACCCTCTTCATTAATCTAATAAGTCTTGTAAAATATAAATAATACAAAGAGAATGCCAATTGAATTCAAATTGAAACACATAGTGCAACACTGGAAGAGAGAAGAGCGTGGTTCACTCCAGCTCGCTGGTGATCCTACGAACTGCGCATGTCCGTTTTGACGCGACGACCTTCCTGGAGTATCAGACTGCATGTATTTTCGCCATATGTACGCGTCGAGCTTCTGCTAGCCGTCCTAAGCTTTTAGCATGGTAGGGGTTGACTTGCGGAGGTTCAGCGGAGACTTTGCACGAAACGGAACTAGAGGGGAGCTGAGTGGCTCTGGCCCGCGGTTTCTCCTTCTCACTAAGGGAATTTGGCACTCTACGCTTATGAACATCTCAGTTATTGTTTATTTTGTATATTACTGGGGGTTCACTGCACATTTGCGCTATACAGATAACCGCGCCTGGTCTGTAGGGAGTTAGCGACTCTGTAATTAATAGGGACGAGTTCTTGAGCATATTCTTTGACTTCCACACCTCGTTCCTGGAGCGGTAGCTTACAAATTTCACTATGATGGGACGTTTTCCCGATCTCAAAACTTCCGCAGACGATCTTTTCGGAGGGCCAAGCCTGTGGCACCGGTCAACGTGCTCGAGCTTGATGTGCTGCAACTGAAGCTTATTTTGTAAAGTCTGGAGCACGATGCTGTCCACGTCCTCGTTGGTGGTTTCGGGGACCCCATGCAGCAAAATGCAGTTCCTCCTAGAGTACTGCGCTAGGTCATCTATTTCAATGGTGTTCGTGCGTATCTGCTTGTTCATGCTCTCTAGGTCTCGCCGCAGCTCTGTCACGGAGTCGCTCGTCGATCTCTTAAATTGCACAAACTCCTCTCTGAGGTTCAGGAGTGACTTGCGGAGGTCAGCATCTTCTTGCACCGATCCATGGTTGTCTAGCAACCAGGGACGTAGCTAGGTCGATCAGTTTGGGGGGGGGGGGCCAAACGTAAGATTTTTTCTATCAAACTATTATAAAATAACAAACTATTTATACACCATATAGGCTTATACTGTATACATACGTACATTATATTTTTATATATATATATATATATATATATATATATATACACACACACACACACACACACATACACATACAGGCGTAGCAAGGCGAGGCCCTCATCCGTTTTTTTAAATTTGAAACCTCAATGTAAATCGATACTAAATGTTCATGGATACGTCAGCAATTCATCATATTTAAATAATAATAATAAATTGCTGACGAAAATTATATTTAATAATTTCACTCACCCGGGAAGTGTATTTGAGGAAGATGAAATCTGAAGCTGTAGGGCATGCCCGTACTCAAGGGAAGCGTCATGGGGGCGTCATGACCCCCCCCCTCCTCGAACTATAAAATATTATAATGTGGAGATATAAAAACGTACGAAAATAACATTGACGATTTTTCAGATTGTGCAAGAATTTCGATTTCGTCCTTGCATATAGGAATGGGTTGTCTGAGGGGAGAGAGTCAGGCTCCAGAAGTTTGCAGTAGATAATTTTTGTTTTATAAACATTGATGCAAGGCTAAAAGACAGCCCCATTTAGTCGGGACAGTCCATTCATGTAACGCCCATGATTTGACGTATTCATTCAAATTATAACGTTTAACAAGAATTTATAACCAGAGAAAAGCAGAATATTTTAATTTTATTACGCACAAAAATTAGCCTTTTCCATATTATTTCTCACTTCCATTTAGGCTATTAGGCCTATATTTTTCGTATCAACCGTTTGGGACTCAAGGGCCCTTTAGGCGTGAGGTCCCGGGCGGTCGCACACTATATATATATATGTAAAGAAAAGGAGCAAGGGCCTCCTCGGTGGCGCATGTTAGCATCGTCGCCTTGTAATCAAGGGGTTCCGGGTTCGATACACGGTGGATGCTCATAGTGGTTCGGATCCCACTTTACACTGTAGAACCAGTCCCGATTAGGCATCTCATGTATACATGTCACGGTACCTAGTGACATGTAAAACGCAGTTCGATAAAAATTATTTTTTTGTTTATTGATTCATTTTATGCACCAACTTGAAAGTGTGAGGTTGATTTTATTTTGTGAATAAACTTGTATCCGAGCCAGACGTCGGAAGTTGGGGACGGGTTTTTCTTGAGTGACAGCGGAACTGTCTTTTCGGCTTAGGACATGACATATTTGCACTGACACGGAGATACGAAAGGAATATTTTCGTCGATACCGGGCATCAAGTCAGCGGGCGGTCGAACCCATGTTCACGGATGACCAGGTACACCAGCTGGAGCCCGAGCCTGCAAGGATCGAAGACGCCTCGGTGACCGAGTTTCAAGACAATGGACACAGGTCATTCGCGTCTCCTCGAAAAGCGAAGCCAAGCTACCTGAGCGTGGGTTTCAACGGACAAATTTGATTCTCTTATAAATATACGGTGCTACCATCCCAGACACAGTTTTTACCCGGATTTCATAGAGAGAGCATCTCCGCGCTACACTCTCGCGTGATCGTTGCTTTGTGTCCGTGAACTTTGTTTCCTTACGTACCGTGAGCGAATTGCAGATAGAGTTACCAGTGTGCGCCTTATTTTGGTGAAGATTACGCGGTGATTTGTTTTTGCCAAGCGTGGACCACATAAGGATGGAGGGCTAAAGAAGATAGAGAAGGGGGTCGTCGCTCCCCCTGACGCCTGCAACGACGCCGAAGCCAGTCAGCCAACGCCAAAGACGACACCAAAGCCAAACACTGCCCAAAGCCCGAAGGACGTCTTCAGAACGACGCCGATCGAAGCCAGAGGGAGAGATTGAAGGACGACTCCAGAACGACGCTTCCAGAACGACGCCGAATCGAAGCCCGGCACCAGAGAGATTCCTGACCGGCGCGTGACCACGTACATCCGACGCTAGTGGCAAGAGGAACGCCCGAAGTACTAAGGAGGTGCAAGTACACCAGATCGTCGCAATTATTCTTCGTCGCGATCGACCTCGGAGGACAATTTCGCCACAAAGGAACCGTGTGCAAGTCCCGCGTCCAGGAGAGATGAATGACCACGCCATGTAGCAGAGTCTGGTACAGTATACTTCAGAGGGTCTCATGTCCATGTAAACGTGCGTCGTTAGTATCAACACCGTACAGTTAACGCCGAAGTCTCACTTATTCGCAAAGTTACTCAGGAAAAACCTAAACCTAACCCCGCGTCTGATAATTTTTGGTATTGTTATAAAAAAGAGTTATTTCATGTTCAGATGTGCTAATTTAATTGTCTGCATTCAGGATTAGAAGCTCCATTTCATTTCTTTAATATTTAGTGTAAATTGTCAAAGTGTGCTCCATTTCTTGTGTAACCGACCGCCCCGTCGCGCCATTTAACTTGTCGATAGTTGACTGATGAGTCCTTTTTAATTGTGGAAAGCGTAGTTGTTTTTATCGCAAGGTCGTGTGCGTGAAATAGTATTTATTTGTTGCATGGTGGTTTTTAAGGTAATTTTTGCTCGCGCCGACGATTGATTAGTGTATTCCGGCAGCTGGAGCCAATTAAGTTTTGCATCACTATGTAATTGAGTAGTTGTTCTCATTGGACGAGAGAGGCTGATGTGTAAGACCCCCGTCCGAGAGACTTGTATAATGTCGTCCTTACGACTCGATGCACACGTTCATTCGAACGAAAGATTTAACCACGCCGACCCATTGTCTTTGTTAACCGCTTTCCGAGGGCTGGCACTTAAGTTAATTTAAAAGAGCACAGGAGCTGGCAGACAAATGCCATAAATTCACATAAAGGTTTAAAAATTAAAAGGAATGATATGTTAATGAGATCCATGATTTGTATCCATACTTCACATGTAAAAATACCTCATGTGTGTGAAAGAGAGATAGCGTGAATGTTGTGAGAGTGAGGAGGTTTTGTAAACAGTTGTTGATTGCAATATTTTATTTGTTGTTACAATATATATTCACTTTTTTACCGTTCGTCAGTGTTGTTATTTGACGTTTTTCAGGTACCAGATACTATGCTATTAGTGTTTTATGATTGTTCGAATCTACATATCAAAGGTAAACAAAACAGTGTAACATTTCAAGGTATTAATCTCCGCCTCGCAATAGTATGACATAAACGACCGTCTCAGTACCGAACTTGATAACTGGACCGTGAGTCACGACCGGTTTCCCTTACACATAACGACGTTTGGCCCCGTGCCGGGGTATGATTGACACGTCATTTCGGGGGCCGTGAGTGCACTCGTTACATACAGTTCATACCGGAATCGAATCCGGTATCTCTTAGTTCAAGGCGACCGCGTTCAGCACTATTCTATAGGGCGGGCTCGAGTCTTCTATGGCATCTCATTGTTCACTTGGGAAATGATGACGATAAGAAATTATATGCACACGTCTAATTTCTTAAAATTAATCTTATTTGTGTGTGGAAAACTGAATATATGATGGCACTGGAAAAAACAAAGTTCTCATACGCTCATATGATTACGCTCTCGTCTTTGGTTTGGCAGGTTCAACAACCTGCCCGGGTTCGATTCCCGATGGAGGCACATAGTTGTTCGGATCTCACTTTAAACTGTAGGTCCTGTCCCGATTAGCCTTACTGTGCATAAAGTGGACTTAAAACACCAGTTCAATTAATCAATCAAGGTTCGATCGCTGGTGGTCAGGCCGGTAGCCAGAATTTGATTTCGGAAGGGGCTTATCCCTTATCGGCAGCCGCCATCTAAAGACGAAAAGGTTGGGGGGAGGAGTAAATGCGCTGAAGATGAATTTCTTGGTATATTGCAACTTACCATATACAAGATGTTTAATCCTGTTAATGAAGAAAATTTAATTACTACTACACATTATTAAAATCAAATATTTGTAGGATTTCGGGAAAGGACTGCAGCCCCCGAGCCCTTTCCCTGCGTATGTGCCTGCTTATATTAGTTCCAAAATTTCTATGCTGTTCCAACATCGTGAGGACAATTTGGGAAGTACTTGAAAGCGATATGGAAGCAAATTCTGCTCTCGAAACTATATGGGACTCGATGTGATGACCACGCGCAACCGAATGAAAGAACTCTTCGCAGGCCTTGTCCCTCAGTATTAATTTTACTGACTAATTGTAAGTTTTTCTCGGTCTCCTCGATGACGCAGTGGTAGCATCTCCGCCTTCTAATCAAGGGGTCCCGGGTTCGATACCTGGTGGAGGCACACAGTGGTTCGGATCCCCGATTAGCCTTACTGTGCATACAGTGGACTTAAAACACGAACTCGATAATTGGAAGGTTTTAGAAGAACTAGACGCTTTTTATGCATTGTACAACTTTGCTTCTTTTCACCCCACTTTAACAGTTTTTCTTCCTAAGAATTCCACTAAGTATAACACGCTACGAAACCAGAGGTCCTAGATTCGGACATTGGACAGGTATGGTTGTATAATGTCTGTCCCATCGCCATTCCTTCGGCTCATCATTCATCCTCATCGTCGCATTTAACCCAAGAGGTAGAAAAGCGACGTAATATAGAAATATATAAATGATTGATTTGGTTTATTTTACTTCGCTTTTCTTACACTTTTTGGCTAATCGTGAAGGTGAAGATGAAAATGAGTGATGTGAAATTGATGAGAGGACCATCATAAAGAACACAAACGCCCAGCCCGGGATTCGAACCCAGGACCCCTGGCATCGTAATGCACCTTGTTAACCACTGCACAACAAATAGAAACAGAAAATGCTTGATAAGTTATTTGTTTCTCCATAACACATGATCATATTATAAGTATTATTCGCTGTATGACTAGGAATTAATTATATTTGTATGTCTAGTCAATCTAGCCACCTAAGCAGCAGCAGCTTCCGCATTTGCAGGTGGATGCTAAATGAAGAAAACCCACAGAAAGTCAGAAAGATAAACAAATTTTGTAACATAATACTTATAGAGCATGCAGACGGCTGTAAAAACAGTTGCTACTAACCTAGTTTCCTTCCTTAATTATACAGAGATCAACCACCCTGGGAATCGAACCCAGGACCTTGTGTGGTAGTCAGACTCTCTTTTAGAATGCCAACATGTTGGATATTTGGTCGATCAGTCGATCCTGCTCCATTGTTTCCAGAGGAAGACAATCTGGCAGCTTCTCATTCGACATTTTACTCGCGATGTAGGTAAACGAGATCACAAACACTTCGTGATGCTATCTTGTCGCGTTTACAGAAGTTTACCACCTCTCGGACAACAAATCCTACTTCAAACTGACAGATATCAACTGTCCATCAAATCAACAGATGAACCGACCGCTTCGATGTTTCTTCGAATTTTCAGCAAGTGGCCTTTCCCCTCCTTTGCGGGCAGGTCATTAGCAAGAGGGTTGAGTGCATGTGAGAAGAACCGCTATGTCATTCATTTCCGCACCGAAAAAGGGACTAGCAATAGAATTTTGTTCTTGGAATTTGAAACGCATGGGGATATCTTTTCTGCACCATAAAATAATTAACGCAGAAAGTTCTAGCCACCCGTAGCTAAATCTTCCTGTTTGTGTCGTCCTTTCGGCGCCCATGGTGCCAGTGCAGGACCAGATGAAGAGAAAGTGCGGGTTTGGGGGGATCCTGGATCTGGTGTGCAACAGGGAGGAAACACTTTCAATAGGTCTCTCAGACTTCCCTGAACGGGGCGGACCACAAAACCATTAACTGCATCCTATGCCAATACATCTGTTTGTGTTCAACAAGCAAGAAAGAGAGAAATAAAAGAGAAATGCCTTGCTTGGGTTCGTGCTACTGAAAATTGAAGAACTGTAAGCAAAATTTACTGAAGAATTGTTTTGCAATATTTGTCATCAAAGTAAAATTTCCAGGAAATACAGAACAGTTTCCCGGGGCCACGTTGGCGTTTGCCGGGGCCAGTGCCCCCGCGTGCCCCCCCCCCTAACGACGTCCCTGCTAGCAACTCATCAAGCCGTTGCTGGAATGCTTCCATACTTTTGCCTATTTCTTCCACTTTGGTCGAAACAACTGATAGTGTAGGCTTGGACATGATGACAACCCCGAAGATCCACATGGTGAAGCTATTGACCTGGCGGAAGATGTGGCAACGTACAGCGGTGGAGAATAGAATGCCAGGCTAGCTGAGGGGTGAAAGCGCGGAGCTCTATTCAAGAACGTCCATCCAGACTACAACTCACAATTCGACAAAATTTCACCACTACAAGCGGGCTTCAGGAAAGGGTACAGCACGTTAGACAACATATTCATATTACAAACTCTCGTACAGAGGAAAATAAAACAGAAGCGGGGGAAATTATACGCATTTTCATTGATTTTGAAAAAGCATTCGACAAAGTTCATAGGGATATTTTGTGGGGAAAATTGTATGAGAAGGGAATGTCCGCGCGCATGATCAGAGCACTGCAAGCAATATATGCGAGGGTAGAATTCGGAGTAAGATGCGAAGGAAACCAAGTCTCGGCACTGCAACCTTCGCTCAGGGACTCAAACAAGGATGCATCCTCTCACCAGTGCTATTTTCACTTTTCATAGATTGGGTAGCGCACGAAACTAAAATGGACCAGGATTCTATCCCATGTATAGGAGTGCAAAGTATACCAGTCCTTATGTATGCAGACGACATAGTCATCTTGTCCGAGACAATAGAGGGTCTGCAAAGGGGCATAGATAGCATATATGAGGGGTGCATCAAATATAAAATGAAGGTAAACATTAAAAAACAAAAATTATTGCTTTCAAAAATGGCTACATATTTAGCAGACAAGAGACATGGACATACGGGGGAGAGTTAACGTATGGTGAAAAAAATTTGCACAAAAAGAAAACGCTGTGGTCACTCAAGGGCAAAAACGCACACATGTATTTCGTGTGCTGGTTGGTATACAAGGGTGGTATCTGAACATCAATGAACAAACACATTCACACCGAGTCTGCTGGCCTTGCGACAATTTTGGGGCACTTTCTGCATAGATGGAGCAATTGATGGATCAACATCGCGCAAGCATCTGCGGATCCGTTGGATGAGGGTTGCAACGGTTCGTGATTGATAATTATTGGCATACACCATCCGCTTTAAATTTGCCCAGAAATCTTCAATGGGCCGCAGTTGGGGAACATTAGGGGGATTCTGTTCTTTGGATATGTAAGGGATACCTAAGTGCTCCATGGCCGCAAGACTTTGTGCAGCGTAATGGCAGCTGGCTAAATCTGGCCAAAAAACAACATTGTCCCCACGATGGTATTCATTGATAAACTGCTTCACTTTAGGCAAACAGAACTTTACATACCGGTCGGCGTTGAGTGCAAGGCCAGCCTTGAAAAACTGAGGTTTCTACAGTCCTTTCTCACTCATGGCAAGCCATAGCAACACCTTCTGTGGGAATTTGGTTTTGGCAGCAAAACGCACTGGATCGGGCACGGCAGCAGTTCCAGGATCATAGTAGGTTTTCGGCTGCCACTCATTGCCATCTAGGGTGAAATAAGTCTCATCGTCCATGATACAAATCACGTCATTTGTTGCAGTGAACGTTTTTGTCACAAGGGTTCGTAAACGCTGTTTCTGGACAACAACTTGTTGCTCCGTCACTTTTGGCATAGTTTTTCGTTTATATCTCCGTATCCCCATCTTCTGTAATGCTTTCTTCACTGTGTCTTTATCGCACTGAAACCTCCTACCAAGCTCACGGTAGGATTTTGCCACCTTACCTGCAGTAACACGTCGCAGTTGTTGCAACACTCTGGGTTCATTTAACTTCGACTTCCGTCCACTGCCCGGCTTTCTTTCTACATTGATTCCCTTCTCCAATTATGGCACAATATTATAAATCGTACGACGGGAAAATCCTACACGTTGAAAATGTTTCACAAGCTAGGACTTTCGAACATCACGATTCTCTGTCCAATATTGCACGATCATTTTCCGACGGTCTTCTTCTTTCAGCTCCATACTGACTTGTTTTTATACCAACCTTCTCTTGCTCTTCACACTACATAACTGGTAGACGTACAATCCAACACAGCTCAAATGGTGTGTCAGTGTTCAATATTGCCCGTTCTGCAGGGTTGCAAACTTTGTGCAAATTTTTTTCACCATACGTTAATCGAGCGGGTTAAAAACTTCACATACCTGGGGGCAACACTCTCCATGACAGGGAGTTGGACACACCACATAAGGGCAAGAAAAACTAAAACAAAATTTGCAATAGAACAAGTCATAAGGACAATAAATAAGGCACCTCAAATGCCTTTCCCGGTCATTCAAAACCTCTATTCATCAATAGTGTTAGGTACATTAAACTATGGAATAGAACTGTGGGGGTTAAGGGGGGACAACACAATAATTGGCATACAAACAGAATTTTATAAGAGAGTAATGGGCGTAAGCAGAGGCACGGCCAACTGTGGGATTCTTAAGGAATTGGGACTGAACAGAGACGCGGTACAAGCACGGATGAGGGTTGTTAAATATTGGATGCGATTATCACAAGAGGGCCAAACTACGATGAGGGGACAATGTTTGGAAATACAGACAAGAGAGGATAACGTTTACAGCTGGGGCCTGGAAGTGAAAAATCTCTTATATAATAGCGGAATGGGTTGGGTATGGGAAGAGGGAGGAAGGGGGGGCATCTCAACAGAAAATCAAATCAGGGACAGGTTACTCGACATAGACAGACAAGAAATAATAGCAGACTGCCAAACAAAGACCTCAATCAGGGAACAGCTAAGAGTAAGAGAATGGGGGAAAGCGAAATATATCCAGGTGGTGGGAAAAAATGAAAGAGGTGCGCTGGCATGGTTCAGATTAGGGGGATGGAAACAACTAAGAAAGAGAAACGAAGCAGGGGAAACGATATGTCCTTTGTGCGATGGGGAGGAGACGGACAAGCATATCCTACTGAACTGCCCTTCTACACGTGACCTAAGGGACAAATGGATGAAAAACTTAACAGGGAGGGAGGTGATAGAAGTGGTAGACGACAGAATAAAGATAAAGGAAGCGGGGCAGCAAGTGGGGAAATACCTGGGAGAAGTAAGAGAACGGCGGGGGAAAGCTATTAGAGAAGGCAATGAAATGAGTGATCATGCTCCAGACGAGCCATCTTTATAGTGTAAGTGTGTGTAAAGCAACATGTATGCGTGTTTTGGTGAGAGTGCAGGAAAAGAGAAGTGAGGAGAAAGACTGGAAGAAGAACTTCCGAGGGAGGGGAAGAATGTGTATATAGGGAACAAAGTAAGAGACAGCTTAAACGAAAACTAAATGTAACAAAATAGTGTAGAAAAATCAAAAATATGTAGTGCGTACAGCCTATGGCTCGCACAAAAAGAAAATAAATCTAATCTAATCTAATCTAATCTACAACTCACAAAACGTGGCTTTTTTGTACAGTAAAGGTAAAGTGTTCCCATGTGCTTAGCACCACGGCATAAAGGCGTATAGGGTTCTTGATCCAGTCGTGAGTGGGGGTGATGTGATCAGCATCACGCCCCTGACCGCCTTTACCCCACAGGGTTTCCCCCAGGTGCCCATGTCATTTGACGCTGGGTGGGCGCCGGGACCGCTTCCAACGTTAGAAAAGTTCCCGGATTTGAACCGGCCGGTACAGTACAATGTTGTTTTCATTGACCCTACTTTTATAGTTTTTCATTCAAAGGATTCCACTCCCGAAGCATGAGCATCACGCACTACGAAGGTTCGGACCTTCGACAGGTGTGGTTGCATCATGTCTCGCATCGCTATCCCTTCGGATCATCATTCAATCTCATCGTCGCATTTAACCCAAGAGGTAGAAAAGCGGCGTAAAATAACGAAATAGAAATTATTGATTGACTTGGTTCATTTTTCTTCACTTTTCTGAGACTTTTGGACTAATCGTGAAGATGAGAATGAGTTAAGATTAACTTGATGAAAGGACCATCACAAAGAAGACATTCTCAGGCCGGAATTCGAACACGGGACATTCTGCTTCGTAGCGTAACCTGCTAACCACTCCACCACGGAGTTGTCGGCCCAAATAGAAATGCAAATTAGAAAATGCCGTCTTGAATTTGCAGGAACAGAGTTCACCAGCAAGGGCAAAAGATTTTCGCTCCCACTAGGACAGGCAAATAAGAGAAAATGCTTGATAAGTAATTTGGCTCTCCATATTTCATGATATTGTAATGGAAGTAACTATTATTCGCTATATAACTTTGGATTAATTTTATTTGTATGTCTAGTCAACTTTCCTGCCTAAGCAGCAGCCACAGCGTCTGCATTTTGCGGGTGGAGGCCAGAGTTGTTAAAGGTCCAGGAATTTTAAATAAATCCAATTCCCATCCAGGAGAGAAAATCAGCAAGCGTAAATGGGTTCTGGACCGTAAGGAACCTCTTCATCTGTAACGTTTTCAATTCGGTCCATGATTTTTTTTCCAGATGAATTTAATTTCGGTCCAGGAACCTTATTTCCTGAAGAATTTAAGTACGGTCAACGAACATTTTTTTTCCGGATAAGTTTAAATAGGGTCCAAGTTCCGTATTGAAATGAAACAATTCGCAACTTGGTACGAATTTAGATTGTGCGAGAGAAAAGGTTCCGGTTCTATAACGGAATCCTATAGCACAAATTAGGATGTATGCGTTCCCTAATCTTTAACAATCCCAGGGTAGTTAATGATCCAGGTATTGTAAATAAATTCATTTCACATCCGGGAGAGAAAATCAGCAAGTGTAAATGGGTTCCAGGCCCCAATTCGGTCCAGGAACCATTTTTCCGTATGAATTTAAATACGGTGCAGGAACTCTTTTTTCGGTAAAATTTAAATACGGTCCAGGAACCTTTTTGAATGGATCAATACACTACTAGGACCGAATTTAAATTGTGCGAAAAGAAAGGTTCTAGTCCTGCAACAGAACCCAATAAAACCCATAGAAGTTATGGGTAGCTGGACCTTTGACAACACAGGTGAAGGCTAAATGAAGAAAAATCACAAAATATGCAGAATTTTGAAACATTATTTCTAGAGCATGCACACTACTATATAAAGTTGACTTCATACCTCTTTTCCTTCCTTAATTGAAATGTGACTTATTCTTCATCACATGTGAGATCAACCGCCCTGGGAGTCAAACCCGGTCTCCTGTGTGGTAGTCGGACACCAATTTAGAAAGTCAATGTGTTGGACATTTGGTCGATCAGTCGATCCTATTTCATTTTTTTCGAGAGGAAAACGATCTGACAGCTTCACACTCGAAATTTCACTTCGCCTACCCCCACGGAGGAGTGGTTAGCACATCGTGCTACGATACCAGGTGTGCCGGGTTCGAATTCCGGACTGAGCATGGGTGTTTGTGAGTGTCCATTGATCAATTTAATCATATCATCACTCATCCCCATCTTCGCAATTAGCCAAATGTGGCAGAAGAGCAAAGTAAAATGAACCAAATCAATCGAAATTTCACTCGCAATGCATGAAAATGAGATCTCAAGTACTCCGTGATCCTACCGGAATCTCACGTTTACAGAAGCTAACTATGAAACCACTTCTCGGATCAAACTCTTCTTCGAACTAGCTGACAGTCATCAATTGTCGACCAATCAACACAGTAGGGCAAAAAGAAGCAGAATGATATAAAGTCGGTACATTACAAAGGCTTATTATGGCCTTTCCCTTCATTGCAGGTTATGAGCACAAGGGTTGAGTGTGGGAACCTGAAGGAACCGCGACATCTTTGTCATTTGTCTCACGCCAGAAAAAGGACAATTTGAAAAGCCTATGTCCATGCTGAACAATAAAGTAATTAACCCAGAAAGTCCTAGCTACCTGCAGTGCGTTTCGGCGCGGCCGATAACCAGAGCCAGATGAAGAGAAGGTTTTGTGGGAAGGGGTGACCTGGCTTAGGCCCCCTGGTGTGCATGAAGGGAAAGTGTTTTCAAAAGGTCCACGACTTCCTAGGAAGGGACGGCCCTTAAAATCACTGCATTTCCTACCAATGCATCCGTTTGTGTTCAACCAAAGTGTATGTCACCGTAGGATCCGAGCGCTTCGAGTTCTGTACGTTGCGTGACTTCTTGAGTCTTTTGTCAACATGGTGCCAATCAGAGTTTCTTTCTGCCAAGGTCGTTGCACCTATGAATCGGCTCTTCAGCTTGAGTGGCAAAAGACATGTTGTACGGAGGAAAGTTGCACCGGAAAAATTACCTTCTTAATACGATGAAACCTGTAAAACATCCACAGATATTTATTCGGTGGTGGCCCCTTTGACGAAACATCAATATTCTAAAACTTCTTCGAACGGACTGTGTAATATTGCAATACTCCAAAAACTGAACCTGCTTTGCAACACAAGGAAAATGCTTCATTTAGCAATCAATGTGCCTTTGTTAAGTTGGTAAGTTCAGTACTGCACTACATTTTAAATAAAGCTGATGGAATAAATCAATAAAGTTTGTTAAATGACAACGACTCCTTACCACAAGAATATAATTATTCTTAACGGATATCCCTTATAACGGTTGGGGGTTCGACGTGCTGACCCCACGTCACCCCATTACTGGTTAAAGATCTCCACACCTCTAGGTAGGATTTTGGGAAGGACTGGCAGTCGGGAAGTAAACCAAGGCCCTGCCAGGGCTGTCGAACCACGGGTTATTATTTATTTATAGATGCTTAAATATATGTGCAACCTCACGTCTTTCCAGTGTCTTATTGCAAGGGTTTGTTATTGTACTTGACTCAAAAAAATAAGCTTACTGTGTGAGGCAGATTCATACGAACCAACAATACCCAAAATAATAACAATAATAATAATAATTTACTTCAAAATTACAAAAATGTATTTACTTGTTCTTGTTTAAATTTTCGATTCTTCGAAAAGTTTGTTAAGGAGTTGAGTTGAGTTGGTGTTTTTAAGTACACTTTATGCACAGTAAGGCAAATCGGGACTGGACCTAAAGTTTAAAGATAGATCCGGGCCACTGTGTACCTCCACCCATGTATCGAACCCTGGACCCCTCGATTACAAGGCAACAACGCTATCACTGCGCAATCGGGGAGGCATCGTTTGTTAAGGATTCTCAAAATAGGTCTTCACGATATCGAGAAAAATATGCGACTCGTGAAATCGTACAGTTTGTGAAGCTAATTACTTTTAACACGTTGCGTGTTTTAGACTGTTTCAATAGTAGAATAGATATTTGGTGCGAATAATACTACTTACCTGGAGATATGAGGCATCCTGCCACCATTATACTTATTTAGCGTGTATTGCGCTCTGATTCGGGACCAGTTGCAACTGTTTGCATATATGTGGTTTACCGCTGCACAAGCGGTCGTTCTTCAATCTACTCAAGCTCAAAACATTGTTTGAACGCAACGGCAACACTCAACCCCCAACCGTGCCTGTTGTTGACCTGCGACTGCTAGGGGTGGAAAAACCGCTCTCTCAAAATTCCGAGAAACAACGAAGTTCTAGGTTCCTACACTGACATCCACTATAGCTAGAACCAGGAAAAAGAGAAAGAAATGTGGTTTTGGGTTCGTGCCACTCAAATTAAGAACAGAGTTTCTAACTGAAAGAAAAAAATACTGAAAAACTATTTTGCAATATTTGTCATGAAAGTAACATTTTCAGCAAATGTAGAACAGTTTACCGGGGCCACGTGAACGTTTCGGGAGCCAGTGCCCCCCGCCCCCCCCTAACGACGTCCCTGCTCCTTCCCCTTCCACACAAATACTAACTTGGTAAATGGTAATAATGTGATAAGAATACAGTACTCGAGTCGTCTTCATGTCCGAACACGTTGAGAACTCACGTTACGATCTCGCCTTGCTTAGAGGGTTATGGGCAGTGGCGTAGCAAGGGGTGGGCGAAGCGGGCCTCCCGTCTCATGGTGTTGATACAAAAAATGTATTAAATAGAAGTGAGGGGAAAATAGATGGAAAAGGCTAATTTTTGTAGGCAATAAAATTAAAACATTCTGTTTCTATCTGGCTTTAAATTCTAGTTAAACGTTATGCAGGTGGGCGGGCTTATATCTAGTCTGTGCCTAAGGGGCTTGGAAAATGTAAAAATTATTGCCGAATTTCTCATGTGAAAAATTTAGACAAAAATTCACGATAACTTGCGTGGACATTTTTTACCCATTTATTCTTTTCTGGAATAAAAGCCAATTTGTCTTGTATTTTCTTCTTTCTCTCGACCTTAATCTTTCAATTCATGTTAACAATAAAGCACCTCCAACTGCCACGAAATAAGTGAGAGGCATTTAAATGCTTGGGTTGTTTGCAACTCAAGAAGGCAATGGATTACATAAGCAGTTCTTCCTACAGCTTCATATTTCAGCTCCCGGAGAGCAAGGAAAGACATTTTTAGGGTGAGTGAAATTATTAAATATCATTTTCACCAGTAATTTATTATTATTTAAATATGATAATTTTCTGACGTATCCCTGAAGATTATGTATCGATTCACATTGAGAGTTCTAATCTCGCCCAGGGCCTCGCGATATGTTGCTACGCCACTGGTTATGTGTTCCCGTCCCCGCCTGGGCATTAGCGTTTCGTGGCACTTGCACTTTCATCGATTTTATCTCAACATCATCCATGTCGTTGCGATTTGGCCTAAAGGTAGAAAACCGACATTGAATAACCACATTCAAATTCAAAGGTAAAATCCGTACAAAATAAACATCCAATCCTTCTCATGATTATACGGCTCAAAACATAACCGTGCTATTTTACTGGCCCTTAATTTCTCCACGTTTCTAACATTTCATAGAATACAACTATGACTAACGATAACCTAGTTTTACTCCACTACGTAAATGCTTTTCTTCGAATCAACAGATAACCGTTTCCGCCGGGGTTACGTTGACACAGGCTTAAGAAAAAACACTAGACTCAAGTTACAAGTAACTTAACCTACATTAACACGGTGTTGTAATTATTTAAAATGAATGGAATAGAATATTAGTTCAATGTAAGCCAAACAGGCTTCAAGTCAGGAAGGTTGTTCTTTCTAAATCATGTTATTGCATTTCGTTCCTCTTTTGGCTTTAGGTGAGTACTACTATGAAATATTTTGTACGAATTGCTTGAATTTGACATGTGCCAGTAACCTTCGCTCGTTTTGTGCTAATCGCATATTTTAATTCTAATATCAACGGCTACCTTATCTATATTGTTTATAAATCCTCTTACTAGCAGCCGAAGTCCAGTCTGACTGCAACGCGGAAGACTCGGGCAGCGTGATGCTGATCACATCTCTCCTGTGTCTGAGATCGAGAATGTGTAGAGCCCTACATCCACACTCATCTCCCCCTCCCACGTGCCTTCATGGCCGACCTCCGTCTCCGTGGTGGAGTGGTTAGCACAGCGCGCCACGACGCAGCGGTTCCGGATTCGAATCCCGGCCTGGAATAGGTAGGCTATTCTTAGGAAGTGTCCCTTCATCAATTTCATATCATCACTAATCCTTATTGTCGCGATTGGTCAAAAGTAGAAGAAGTGTGACGTAAAATTACCTACTTCAATCTATCAAACAACCTTTATCTTCACTTTTGTAACATACTATAGAGAGACCACAAGGGAAAAAACCTTGGACGAAAAGTCCCAGCGCAGCTTTCCCTTCTTCCGTTCAGCTCGGTCCATAAGGAAGCATGGTCCACTCTCCCCCTCCCCTCGTCGCGGGAGTTCTGTGCACAGGATTCGCGGGTCTGCGCAGGTTGTTTTGCTTGTGGTTCCACTATACTTTCTTGTATTATTATATTAACTTCTTTGCCTCTCTAAGGTAATCGAGAAGCTGGCATTGAAAGATGAATTCGTGTAGGCTATCTTTTTTTGTATTTGCCTAATTTGCTTCTTTTTTTACACTCTAGGAAAATTGCAACGAAGAGGATGAATGATGATTACATGAAAGTGGTGAAGAAACAAACATAAAATAACATCCATGTTCAGATCGGGAGTAGGGACTCGAACAGAGAACAGTCAAGGCACCCAGTGACATTCTGTAATGACTCAAACCGACCTCCGTGGCTCATGGCCGTAGACAGGAAATGTTTTCGGGGGGGGGGGTTCATCCATAATTGTTCCCATGGGCGTCGCGAGAAATTTGAATAATAGTAATAATAACAATAATTATACAATATTAATTAAAATTTCATAATAATAAAACAATTTTATTCCATAATAATAATAGGCCTAATAATAATAATAATAATAATTATTATTATTATTATTGTAACCGCCCCTGTTGTTGTTATATCCTTGACGGGGCTTACTCAATCTAGCAGATGAGTGAATATTCAGCACAAGTTTTTTTTTTTTTTTTTACGTTTCATACAGTGTGTACTGAAATCCACAATTATTATAGTTCGTTATTAAATTTTAGATACCTTCAAGAAAAAGCTTTAAAAGTCTAATGAAAATTTTAGTCACAATGTTTTTGTTGTTTGACCTTAAAACTTAATTTTTGGAATTTTGAAAAGTATGGAACCAGTTATTATTTTTAAAAAACTTAGCCTGGTGCATGGATTGTCTCAATCGCGAATGTAAAGCGCTACGAAATTGGAGATCCTAGGTTTGAACTCCTATCAAGGGGATTTCAACTTTATCGAACAGGGAATTACAAATTTGGAAAGGGAACTTTGGGACAATCATAAGTGAATTTTCGTCTATATTCCTTGTGAAGCAGGAACAAGACTGGAAAGAGGACAGCACAAGTGAAAATGGAGGGGTCGCGGGCGAAATGCGATTCCGGGAATAAATCCTGTTTCATTCAAGTTTCAGAATTCCAAATGTATGAAAATTCTAGCTTGATCGTTTCAACCATGTCTCCTTGTATTTTGTGATGCTTCGGAAAAAAAATTGGAAAATGAGTTACAGATTTTGGTTTCTGAACTTCCATTAATCCAACATGTCAGAAGTTTCGGAGGGGGTTTGAACCCTAGAAACCCCCCCTCTAAATACGGCCATGCCGTGGCTGAGTGGTTAGCACAGCACACGACACAAGGAGTTCCCGGTTCGAATATCGGCCTGTGCATGGATGTTCTTCGGAAGTGTTCCTTCATCAATTTCACGTCATCACTTATTCTCATCTTCGCAATTAGCTAAAAGTGGAAGAAAAGCGAAGTACGATAAACCAAAGAAAAGAAAATCAATAAAATTGCAGGAGCAAAATGTGGGGGCAGTTGTCGCCACTAGTGAAAACTAACTTGTTTTTGTCCTGTAAGTGACGGAGAAAGGTATAGGCAGTATCGGCGAGGGGGCCCGTTGCCATCCCCCCACACACTTTTTGCCACTTTTTCTCCTGCACTATGCTAAACCTTATCGAAAAAGGGAAAGAAAACTGTTCTCCCCCCCCCCCCAGCAGGTTTGGAATCCAATCGCCACCACTGAGTATGGGCGAACCCAGACTTTTTCCAGAGGGGACAAAATAGAACATTTTTTTTCTAGGGGGACAAGCAAAACTTTCCCAAGTAGGGTAAGGAATATACACTTCGAAAATGTGAATTTGAACTTTACTTCCAACGTACAGAGAACACAACGAACGAAATTATATTTTTCACACTCATTTTCAAGAAGGTACAGTGCTCCCTTGCTCCCAGCTGCATACGCCCGTGGAGATAGGTTATTACATACTTCAAGTTCTTACAAGTCATTATGTGTGGAATCCCGAAGTGTTGGAACATCAGGATCGGCAAAAGAAGAAAAAAAATCCTATCAAAAAATTTCGAAAGCGTTTCATTCCTGAAATTCGGGAACAACCAGTTCAGGGTGAAATACAGTGGCATGCCCAAGGGGGGAGGGGTTGGTGGAGGTCATAACCCCCCTTTGGCCTAAAAAAAAAAGAACATCAAAGGCAGGAAAAGATGGTAAAATGAGGACTGGCTACTAAGAAAAGTACACATAACCCCTCCCTTTCGAAAATCCTGGGCACGCCACTGGTGAAATAGTATACAAAATTTAAGATTTCCATGCCGGCCTCCATGGAGGAGTGTTTAGCGTCTATGGGGCTCACCCAGCCTCAAATCAATAAGTTCCTGGGGAGGGGGGTAAAGGCAGCCGGAGCATGGTGCTGATCACATCACCTCCAAAATGGCCGAGATCGAGAGTGTGTGTCACCATACCCCCTACATCCCCAAAAATGTGGTATATGCATGGGGAAATATATATTTTTCCAGCTTTACATAAATTGAAATATATATAATATCTGTCCCTCTATGGGAATTTTGGGGGCAGAAAGTGCCTTGCTCCCCAAAATAGGCGCCTATGTGTGTGTGTGTGTGTGCGTGTATGTGCAGTGCATGTATATGTATGCTGTTTGATTGATTTGGTTTATTTTACTTCAATTTTCTTCCACTTTTGGCTTATCATGAAGATGAGGATGAGTGATGATATGATGAAATTAATGAAGGGACACTCACAAAAAAAACTTGCCCAAGCTTGGATTGAACCTGGGACCCACAGACTGTAGTGCTAACCACTTTGCCACGGAGGTCAGCATGTATCTGTATGTGGGTTGGGGGATGTGTATCTGTGTGTGTAAAGTCAGCCTTGGTTACCAATGTTTATTCATATGATTGGAAGGATAATGGTAGAAATCACACATAACTATTGGAGCATCCCCAAATTATCTTTCTGGATACATCATTTATTGGTTATATTGAAATCAAAATTGAATTTCAGGCCTGGCAGCATATGGGCTACCTCAACATGATCCCATCTTGCAAGAGTTCTCAACACATCCTAGAAGTTCTCCTTGGGTTCCTGAGGAAATAGTAACTCTGAAGCAGACAGTGTTTCAACACTTGGAGAATATCTCATTTAATTTGGAAGAAGCTTTCATAATTAAACAAAAATTCCCAAGTAAGATGTTCTCTACACAATTTGTGCGTGAGGTAAGAAAATGTCAGTCTTGTAAATGCATTGAATTGTGTGTATTACACTAAATTAGTAAAACTAATAGACTCTAGAGTTTCTATACCTACGAAAGTCCACTTCTCAGATAGTCTAATTTGAACTGGATCCACAGCTTAAACTGGAATCCTAATCATTGTGCAGTGTGCCTTGATCAGAGATTGAACCTGAGACCAGGGTTGTTGAAAGTCCAGTAATTTTTTAAAAAAATCAATTTCAGTCTAGGAGAGAAAATCAGCAAGCGTAAATGGGATCTGGAACGTAAAGAACCTTTTTATGTTTAAAGTATTTCAATTTGGTCCAGGAACATTTTCTCCGGATGAATTTAAATACGGTCCGCAAACCTTTTTTCAATGAAACAATACACAACTTGGACCGAATTTAAATTATGCAAGAAAAAAGATTTCAGTCCTGTTGCAGAACCCAATAGAATTTATGGGTTCTTGGACCTCTAACGACCCTGCTTGAGACCCCCCTTGAGTTCAAGATGACAGCATTACCACTACCACTACCATTCGGGTAGGGCCTTAAGTTTTTTTTACCAGTCCAGTTATATTTATTCAGTTCATATTTGTCACACATAAAAGAAATATGTTCTTTGTTGCAGGTGGAAGGTGAAAATATAATTCTAATGTTCCAAGGAAGATATTGGAATACATCAAATGATAGAATCCTTGTAATAGGTACACACATTGAAGACACTGACTTTGATGTTAACACTGGAGTTGCTGCATTGGTTAGAATTTCTAGAATGCTTGAAATAATTCTTGGATCAAGAAAATCTGAGTTGCTGTACACAACAATATTTGTAATATTTGATCTTCATGTAAGTATTCTTTGAAAACAACTAAGTCTAAAAAAAATCATTAAAATATTTATAGGCAAATCAGCTTTTATTAGATATTAAATTACTACTTTTATTGTTGTCAATTTTACTGATGGAATTGTAACTCCCTGCATTTTAAACTCAATTTTTTGATGTAATGAAGTTTTTACATTAGTTATTCTGTTTGAATACCATTATTTCTGTTATTAACATTCAAAATAACAAGCTTTCTGCTCTTTGTAACTTTAAATAAAATTGTTCGACCACATCCCTCTCCCGATGCCCATGAGAGGAAGCAACAAGTTCAAAGATGGGTGATAGAAGTTTTTTTAAAAAAAAACTTAGAAAACTGTGTTTTGAAAATTTCTTCACTTCACATACATACATAATTATACATTCCATACAGTCTAGCATTATGTATTACCTTTTCAATTAATAAATGTTCATAATTTTTCAGAATAAAAATGAGAATGTGAGGATTATACCAAGTGGATCTAAATCATTTGTTGAAGAATTTCTAGTGCCTATCCTGAGTACTGAATATCCACCACCACAATATGAAGGTGCGATAATTCTTGAGTCTATACTTCGATATAATTCATCAGATAATTCTCAAAGACTGCCACTTGGATTTCATGAGGTAAATATAATTTCTGTTTTTGTTTTTTTAAAACATAGCCCAACTGTTGTATCTAGAACAGTGGAGATAACCATATTAAATAAGTTTCTTAAATATTAAAATCTTTGTCTGACATGAAGGAATATGAGGAGAGTAGAATTTGAAGGTTGAATGAGACAATTCCACCTCTGGTTTCTGTATCCGCTCAGTTTGCTTGCCAAATTTTAGCTCTTTGGCAGGGGGTTCCATATAGATAATTTATATACTATCCTGGTGCTTCACATTAATTACTGGAATTTACCTCCTCCCACTTGAAATACCACACTGAATGTGCATTATATATTTCAATAACAATACTAATCATAAATATTACAGATAGGATTATAGATCATAATGAAAACCCTGAGTAGCAACGAAATGACATTATAATGTTTCAAAGAATTAATATACGGGTAAATTAATATTATCAGGATAAACTGAGAATATAGAATGTAAAAAGTTTGATTTTTGTTAATTAGTGTTGCTTTTCTGCCACTTCTGGCTAATTGAAACGATGAGGATGAGTGATGCTATTATGAAACTGATGAAGGGATCGTCACAAAGAACACCCATGTGCAGGCTTGGATTCGAACCCGGGACCCGTATCATCATAGCATGCTGTGCTAACCACTCCACCACAGAGGTCGGCAGAGTAAAAGGTGTATACAATAAATATCACACCATCATACATAAAAAGGTTGATTAAAAGTAGAATGATCCGATAGATCATGTAAAATAAAGAAAATATCTATTGAGTTAGAATTAAGAGATAGCATGGTAGTTTAGTGTAACTTAACAATTTTATTCTTAATCTTTTCAATTAAGTAATGCCTAGCTATTCTTTTAATTATAGAAATCTTTAAGAAAACTGCATAAACTTTACTTCTACTTCTAGAGTTTTCCTGATGCTGAGACAAAGATTAACAACAATAATTTCCGTGGAGATTTTCTGGCAATGTTTAAAAGTGAAACGGGAAATGGGCAAGCCTTTTTAGCTGAAGAGTTACAAGATTATTGGTCTTCCTCACCACAGCTGATATTACTTCAAGAAAGAAAGGATCCAACATTTTCAGAGAAATCATTTCAATTCCTCAGAGGAGATCAATTATCTTTCTGGAATTACCAACCTACACCAGAAAAGCACACGTCTTTAGATGCCATTCTTCTCACAGACATGGGTTTGTATCAGAAAATGTAGATTTTATATTTTCCTGCATCGTACATGTAGTTCTCATGGTTCCAATGAATCAAAAATGTTATAAATTTTAAGTTGGTAAATGTACTGGGTCGAGTGGTCAATGTCAGAGATGCAGCAAGTTAACTAATGTCATCTATGAAGCACATGCAGCCAGGGATCAAAATGGAAATTTTCATGAAATGGACCGCTTTCCTTTCGATAACATGATGTTCTTTTTCTCTCTCTGATAAATACAGTGACAAGATTAACTGTATTATGTATTACAATTAACACGTTCTCTGCCAGGCTGGTTTCATCAAATTTGCCTCCTCTGCCAAAGTTCTTATTGGACTTTATTTTGCAAATTCAAAAATTTTGCTTTTTCCTGTAAATAATAGAAGAGCCAAAACACTTTTAATGTGCAATCAACTCCCACGTCTTGTCGGTCATGTTTATACACATCATTGTAATACTAGTGATCGATGGTGTCCTAGGAACAACAAAGCAAAGACAAACCACATGTTTTGGTCATAATGACCAACATTGTGTCATTGGTATGGGCCAGTTTCATTCATTATAACCGACGTAGCAGTTAACGTGTTAATAATAGTTAATATTAAAATATTTACAAAACATCAAGTAATATAAAATACATTGGACACGAGTCTAAGGCAATTTTCTTCCCTTTTATAATTTAAGCAGACAAATCATGAATCAGCTCGTCAAAAAGGGGGGTGGGGGGATTTTTTTTTATTAAATGTATATATTCTCAATACTTTGTTTTAATAATACAGTATTTACTTAAAAAACTTAATTTGTGCAAGTGATAAATATTTCCGTATTGTTATTTTGAATATAATCAGGAATTGCATTTATTAGTGATTGGTTTGAAAATTTACTTTTGAGTTAATCGGGTTAAGAAGATAAGATGACAAAGAAGCACTGAAAAAAGGAAATTCAAGAAAGAAGGGGAATATTGCAGATGGTGTGCTGGTTGCAGTTCCAGTGCTTTGTACTTCTCTGCAATGTATTAACAAGCAAGGTACCTATGCTTTTTTCGTTAATAGAGTTGCAAAGAGGACATCCCACAAAAGCGATAATACAATGGGTAAACTCCACCCCTACCCAGCTTTATTGATATATTTCATTGCTTACATACTCACTAAACTGGAGAAGCTGAATTTGTGTAAAGATCTTATGCAGGAGGATACCTCTGTTAGAATAATCGAATCCACAAAACACGACAAATAATAATAATTAACACATAAGAAAAGTACAAATGAGAACCACACAAAAGGATAAAGGCAACATAGGAGCTATCATACTCTGTTAAGCTCCTTGTGGCAAGATCACATCTCCATGTAACAGAGGGGAAGCTTATATGAATGTTATACTGTGGACTATAAAAGAGTGTTAGCAATTTCGTTCACACTGAAAAGGAAAATGTAGTGAAATATTTACAAAATTAAAGGAACTGGAATGGTCCATTGCCATTTCTGATGGAAGGCTCCAGATATTCATGAACCAGAATGCCGGTCTGGTCCGCTCTGGTTCATTTCGAGACCTGGGTGCAACTGCATGAGATAGAGAGGAAGTACGATGGCCAACATGTGTGGCTGCAGATGCTGACAATTCTGTTTCTACCCTTATGCAGGGACACACTCAGTGCCATTGTTCAACAGGCTCGCTCCTAGAGTCTTGGCTTTCAAGCTTAAATAGAAACGATCTTGTACCTCCTTGATTGCTCATTTGTCCCCTGGAAAATTGTCGCTCATCAGCAGGGTATCCACATAGTCCAGCCAATTTACACACTGTCCTGGGCAAAATTGCTTCAGAAGGTTTTTAAACAGTTTCTAGCTCAGAATTCATTGTTCAGGAATGTTCGCTGAGGGCTTTGATATAAGGAACTCATGGTCCTTGGTACCTTTTTACAAAGTAATGTGATGTTCATGTGTTATATGAGGCTCAGTCAATAAATAACGAGGCAGAGGATATTGCACAGTTCTTACGTAACGAACCTCAGAAGTATTGTCCGCCACTGTTTAGGCATTTATCCAATTGTGACACCAGTCACAATAGCATGCTCGTAGAACTCCTTTGGCTGCTGTTGGAACGAATTGCGCACGCACTCCTTGACGTCATCGTCCAATTGAAACCGTTGTCCCTGCAGTGCTTTTTTGAGCTCACCGAAGATGTGGAAGTCACACGGGACAGATCTGGACTATAGGTTGGTGGCTTCAGGACTTCCCACTTGAATTTTTTTAGACATTCCTTTGTTGCGTTGGCTGTGTGTGGTCTCGCTTGATGAGCTCATCCACCTGTGCAACATGCTGGTCTGTGACATGCTTTGGTGCTCTACTCTGCGTGTCATCCTTTGTGAAAGCGTTTGTTCCACTCCTGCACTCTTGCCTGGGACAAAGAGTGCCCCCGATAAATCCTTTCCATTCGTTGATGGATTTCATGACCCCCTACAGCTTCCGCGCACAACACACGCTGCTCCTCTTTGGATGCCTCCATTACGCATCGCAGTCAAACAGGGAATGACTGGACACGGCCGCTGCTCGGTTAGTAGACTTTGCGCATATCTTGCCAGACACGTAACATCATATATGGTAGCAGGAAAACGCGCGCGAATTAGTTTCATCACACTTGCACCTCCATTTCAGGCCTGTCGACCCATTTCTGACTACCATAGTTTTGGTGTAATATCCTCTGCCTCGTTATTTATTGACTGAGCCTAATACTTGTATTATGTCCTTGGTACTGTGATAGATAGGTTCTGATAGATTTCCCTGCTGCATCATAAAACCCTCTTGTTCTCCTTCCACTGGTATTTATTATTATTTTTTATATATTTTAAAATAATTATTTTAACTTTATATTTGTTTGAAAATACATATGTATTCACTATTTCTTGGTAAGTTATACCAGTATTTTTTTACCAATATATGTGCAAATATATTCAGTAATAGAAACAATTTTCGTAAGTCTAAATTCAATAAGCATTTAAATTTAATTGCAGGAAATTGGAGGGATGGCTCACTCTGTCCACACAGATGTTCAGCAGCAGTGTTGACAAATGAGACTCAAGCCTTTTTTGACCAAGTGAGTGGCTTGTTGGGTCAATTTGTAATAGATAAACAAACAATTACATCTGATGTTCAAAATCCAGACCAACATACAAGTAAGTATTTTGGTACATCATTTTAATGCAATGCTTCATTAATAGGCACATAAAACATACAATACTAGTAAATTTTCAAAAAGAAAATTATGTATAGTTTCACATAAAAAGTTCATGCAGTTTTGGATTTTTTAATATATACTGTATTTGCCAGCGTATAAGACACACTCAATTTTTTGTACACATTTTTTTAGGAAAAAGCTTTATCACTGAATTTATAATTAATTTACATTATTTCAAATATAAAGTAGGCTAATATGTAGGTCTACTTTCAACAAATAACTTACCTAATCTAACTATAGGTCGTTTCTACTCTTACGGCGGGCACCCTATATGCTGGCAAGGAAAGTGGAGAGCAGGGAAGCGACCAATCCAGCACGATATGAAATGAAGCAGTCAGTAGAACAAGTTGCGTGCTGTTCCTCCCCTCCTCGAACTTGTAACTCTGGACGCCACTGCTGTTGTCTGGTTGGTCTGCGGTGTATTCCCCGTTCCCCCATTTCCCTTGCCAGCATGAAGGCCACCTGCCGTAAAAGTAGAAAAGACCTATAGGAAGGAATACATTTTAATCTTCTTCATCACACGCAAGAGAGAAATCGTCTAATTCAGAACAGAGAAAGTTTCAAGAAATGAAGGTAATCAAAATTGACTATCAGCGTTCAAGACATACCCTATTTTACAGACTATTTTCAAAGGTAAAAGTGTGTCTTCTACACTGGCAAATACGGTACATATTGATGTGAATTTTTTGGAACAAAACAACAGATTTGAAGTGAAAGGATTTTTTTTTGTAAATGTAAATTAAGCTTTAAATTTTATACACACACATACAATATATAAATTTTTTATACATTCATATCAATAATAATTCAATTGTGTATAAAGTTAATGTTATCTTGCTGAAATCTAGAAAACATAATGTATTGAATTATTCTATTCCAGGTTTCATGGAATTGAATTCAAGCCTTCGAAATGCAGTTAACACTCCCCTCATCAGCACTCTTCTTGCAATGTTGACAATGATTTTAATATTATCATGATGGTAGGAATTCATTTTTCTAATATACTTATTTTTTAAAGTGATGTTACAAATAAATTATTTCCAAAAACATAAGATGCATAATTATTTTTTGCATGGTATATTTCTTGCAAGATCAGAGAACTGCAATCTTCTCTTAACTCCTTTTTATGTAAAATTATTGTTATAATGCCATATATTCTGTTAATTATATGCATCATAAAATAGCTGCAAAATAACATATGTGTGTTATTTTTAGTGGTTTTTATTTTTCCTATGACTTTTCGTCCTGGATTCCCAGAACTTTTCCAAGCTTACACCAAGATCAACACACACACAACACAGAACACACAACCTTATATGGATAGTCACTCTACACTTCTAAGGAATGTATAATTTCTGTCCTTGTTTCCTCCTAGGAAAACTGGTTATCTTGGAGTATGTTTGATAAAGTTCTGGAAAACCAGGACGAAATATCACAGGAAAAATAAAAATCACTAAAAATAACTGTATTATATTATTTTGCATCTACAAAAAAGTCGTTATGCGAACCTTTAAGAAGAAGATAGATATAATATGTAGCTAGTAATTAATGTTATTTAATAAAATCATGTAGATAAAAGTTAATATTCTGATGATATTTACAAAGAACAATTGGTTTCTTTACTATTCCCAAAATTTGACACATTGCACATTACCAGTAAAACTTAGTTTGGTCTCAAAGTCCATGAAATATTTCATAACTCAGATTTAATTTCATATGCTTGATTCCTGACAATGTGAATACGTTTTAAGGCCATGAAATTAAATAATATTCTCTCTATATCACATTTTATTTATTCTTATCATATTATTGAGATAATATTAATGAAATTTTGGGCTCATTCACATGGGTATAAACTTTTAACTGCCATTTTGTTAGGACATGGATTTAATTTTTAAATATTTCCAAGATGCTTAATTAATGGTGTCCTACTATTTACAAGGGATATTTTGCATGATTGATGCATTAGATTAGAAGCTAGAATGGCTGGCCTATTGGTGATTTTGAGCTAAAAGATTGACTGTTTGAGTGCTGTGTTAGGATCGTTTCTGTTGACCTGGAGTGGTCAGCATAGCATGCTTAGGGATTATCCAGGATTTTTCCCTCGGGGGAGTGTTGGAAAATTTTTGGGGGTGTAAGTTTGCGAATGTTAAGTGCATATTTTGGACCGTTCTAATGTTCGTCCTAATTCAATTTGTTCATAGATGTTTCTAGAGACACCCCCCCCCCTCCCCATCCCGTCACATAACATTTCAGAAGAAAAAAGATGTCAAATGCTGGAAAAGATGGAAAATATATTTTAGTGATAATGTTAACAATTCAGTCTAACCTTTCAAGTATTGCTTCCCAATAATGTTCAGTACTTGATTTAATCAATCATTAGACAAACACAAGAGATAACATTGAAAAACAAAATTTAAACATATTATTACCAGGGATCATTTCATGCAATTCTTAAGCTAGTTATAAAGAAATTAGAAACACTCGTGAAATATTTTTTACTGTATTTGTATGGTTCTTATCGTAGGTGTAATTCACATATTATCATGGGGGGTTCCCAATTCATTGATGAAATATCGGTGAGAATGCACATTGCATGGGTGCGTGCGCTCTTTCCTGTCTGAAGTAGTAGTAATAAGTGCATGTAATGTTATCTGCAGGTATACTATGACTCTTAAATAAATGAACACATTGGGAGCGAAGCGAGCAAGAAAATTTTTAGAACTATTTATTTGCAAACAGATAATGCATATTATTAATTAAACATAGTGACAATACTTTCATTTCACAGTATCCCATGATGTTTACTCTTTACAATCTTGCCTTGCTCATTTGGCATCCTTTTTACCTCAGCACATGCCCCCTGCCCCTCCTGTTCTAGCTTCAGTTAGAAAATATGTATATTCGTGTATATAATTTTAATAGTTCTATGTTGCGAGTGAGTTCCAAATTCTGCTGGTGTTTTCAAATCTCTGTTTAAACAATGATTCACAAACTGAAATAAAGTCATGAAACTCTCTACATATTTAGAGCATGAAGACTTTAAAATATAGTGGGAAGTTGGGAAGGACTTGACATGGATACCTGGTATTGCTTTTGAATGAAATCAGTCAAGGAATTTCATATTGAAGTCTTATACCCTTACAAAATTTTGGCAAATATGCTTGGCGCTGTTGAGAGCTTATCTTTCAAATACTGAACGAGAGACTCTAGGCAATTGTGCCTCTTTGCCTTAAAAGCAAAACTAAATAACTTGTGCAAATAAACGCGTGGCATGTTAGCTGCAAAGGGAAGGCAATGAATTTTCATTTCTAATTTGAGGTAATGCTTTATTTTCAATTATTTAAAAATTGAATAGCATATATATTTCACTTTCCAACAGAAAGTGCACAATGAAACAAGCGAAATTTCTCTCTCCACGTTTTCCAGCAGGCAGTGGCAAGGACCGTCGTGCCCCCACTGGTGCACTTATGATCAGATATAAATTTGGGACTTATTGTAAATAAAATTTATTTTTATGTTTAATTCCTTATACTTCCTTTGCTTCCTCTGAAAAGCTGGAAAAAATTAAATACGTCATTATGTCAGGGAACAGATTAGATAAGAAGAGGAAGACAATTTTTACTAACTCTATATAGTTGCAAACTGACAATAACTTTAATTTAATAGGGTGCCAGTAATTTCACAGGGCAATGCGAATTTAACACTTTTCTATTTATATCTGTATTGCTTGTTCGGCAGCCAATTTGTCCTTTGCACCCAGGCAAACCCCCCAACCCCCCCAATCCCTTTTACAACTCTCTTTATATATATAATTCTTTTACAAAGGTGAGAACTCTTAGAGCCACAAAAATGGTCACATACATCAACTATAGATGTGAACGAATCACTTAGATTCTTCATGAAATACTTGCTGTTTTATATCGATTACTCAATCAGTAAATTTTATATTGGTACTTATGAATATTCGTTGGAAGAATAGTGTCACTGCTTTTCTACTCACCACTTTCGGTTTCTTTCTCTCTGGTTTCATTTTTTCTATCTTCTTCAGCCAATTTTGCAGTAAAGTTTCAGACATTGTTACACTGAGCAGAACGACAACACACGAATTGAGATGCTACACTGAGACTGACCTAAAAGGCCTAAGGCATTTTACTGTTCTCTTCTCTACCGCTCCAAAATCATTCATCTCGCCCAAGTTACAGAAAATAGTGTTGCTAACCATAGTAACACAATTCACTACAAGGAGTCAAATCTGTATCTTTGAATTTCTTCCTTTACTTTTATCATACATTTTTCACATGAAAGAATCAAAAGGATAATGCAACGAAATATGAATTTCATTGACTCAGGGGTTGAATTTACAAATCTGTAACATATTTAAGAAATATTTATTTAGGTATTCAAACGCTGAACTGTCAACACTGTGTGCGGTATGTGCTCCCTGGAAGGAGGGCTAGAGGTCAGTTTGACATTTTCCAGATGGCAGTGTAGTGTCCCTTCCCTAGCGAAGCCTTGTCAAGGGAGCTGGTGTTTCCAGGAAATGACCATGCTGAACATTCCACCCTCCTTCTTTGACACTTTGGTTGATCGAAAGGTCCATTGGACTTGGCTTTTTGTAGAGCTACAAATGGTTCCTTTATTTTGAAGTATTGTCATTCTATTGTTGATATAAAAATCCATATTTACACCCCCCCTTGCAGGGAAGGTGTTCGCCAAAATTTGGGAGGGTGTGGATAAATCACTGGCATGCTATGCCAGAGGTCCCAGGTTCAAATCCTGGACTGGGTAAGGGTGTTCTTTGTAAGTGTCCGTTTAACAATTTCATCACTCACCCTCATCATCGTGGTTAGCCAAAAGTGGCAGATAAGTGAAGTAAAATAAATCAATCAAACCAAGTACTGAAACTTACATTTAAAAAATAAATAAATAAATAGGTGCTTCAGCATTAAAATTAAATATAAACAAGACACTTGGATGCTGTATGTGTAAGCAGCACACAAAGGTAAATGTGTAGCCTTTATTGGATTACAGAAGAACTACATGAGAACTGAAAATATTCAAATATGCAGTTATCTCCATATGAAAGAAAATTAGAAATATGTGGAAAGGAAAATCCTGTTCAAAATTTATGGCACAAGTTCAAACAAATTTAGTATCAATATTATAAGTTTCAGTGAAAGTTCATCATAGTAAAAGTTTCATGAATTAAAAAGCACTTTACTCATGCACTTTTGGAGAAGAATTATAGGACAGCCATGGCTCGTGCCTCTCTATACAAGGTTTCCAACTGCATTGCTGAACTGTCCTTTCCAAGCCATACGGCATCATAATTTCCAACAGATGAGGTTCTCTGCTAGATTAAAAGAAAAAATACAGTCAAGAAATATAGCTTGCAATTCAAAACCATATATGTTAAACAGTAAGTAACAGAAAAAGTTAATAAAGTTCATTATATTAATTTTGTAAAATGAAAATTAGCGATCTACTGATATGCACTTTTGACAGATTGCTAAACCAAACTAAAAATGCAACAGCCCTTTGTTGGAGGGCCAAGTATTGAAAGTTGCTATCTGTTGGGTGAAGTGTAGTTAGTTCATGCAGCTTTCTGACTTTCTAGATAAAGTTCACCACTAGCTTTTAAAGAAGCTTTCCATTTTTCCTTGCAGTTTTGGATGAACAATCAAAATATGTAGCATCCAACTGAGGATTGAATTTAGGACCAGGCTAGAGAACCCTGTTTTTTGTTTTTTTTTTACTTGAATTTATTACATCATTTGTTGTAAACGTATAGAGTGTAAATTGTCTATAGTTAAGAATCCAGTAACAATAATCAGTTGCTCAGCCAGTCTGGCTCTTATTACCACACAATAAACAATCATCCTTGGCAATTCATTAACTTTTACCACCAGTAGCATACGCAGGATTTTATCAAAGGGGGGGGGGGGAGCTATTTCTAAAACTTTCTCCAAATCACACTAAAATTGTTTTATTATACTTTAATTAAATAATAATACTCATAATTAATTAATAATACTTATAATTAATTAATTAGCTGAAGTACTAATAATAATACTACTAATATCACTACGACTATTAAGTAGTTTTTCTTGTATGTACGCATTGCTTGCATTATAAAATTATTTTCCTGTAGTTTACGGTTATTACAAGCATAAGAAAACAGTTTTTTATGCTTGTAATAACCATAATCTACAGGAAAACAATGACTATTAAGTAGTATAGATCTACATATATATAGTATTTATGAAAGCAATAGAATGAAATTACTTTCTAGTCATTTGAATTTTATCAAATTTTGGGATCATTTTTTTTTTTTTTGTTTCTTTGTTACGAAATAATTGTCTGGTCAAAGAGGAGAGACATTATAAGTGTGAAGAAAATCCATAAAAACAAGAAAATATATTAAAATAAATTGAAATAATCAAAGTATGGAACTCATCCAAGGAGCTGCAGTGGTCTGGTCGGTAGAGCGTCTAACAACCACATGGGAGATCCAGGTTCGATTCCCGGAATTGGTTGTAATTTTTCCATCTTCTTTCCTGCATAAATGTCCCCGATAATTCACATCTGGATTTTCTCGCTGTTCTTACAAACAAAACATTTTGGAATAGCTAAGCTGTCGTTTGAATAATTGTCTAGGGCCTCCCCGATGGTGCAGCAGTTGCGTTGTCACCTTGTAATCAAGGGGCCCTGGTTCGATACCCGGTGGAGGCACATAGTGGTTCAGATCCCACTTTAAATTGTAGGACCAGTCCCGAATAGCCTTACTGTGCATAAAGTGGGCTTAAAACACCAACTCAAACCAAATCAAGAATAATTGAAGACTAAAATTGGTAAACGATGTAAGTGCCACAAGAATTCAAACACCGTTTTCCACGTTAAACTGTGAAATGTGCCATGCTTTATAATGTGGTAAACGTGAAAAGTGGCTGGTAGCCCTCTAAGTAGTTCAAAGGGCATGTAAAGAGGTCACTAGTGTGAACATTCTTATGGGATGATGTGCAGAACGATGTGATTTCCCAACACTTTCGCTTTTGGCACTTACAACTTTTACCACTCTTAGTCCTCAATTGCCTAGTCAACAAGGTGAGACATTTTAAAGAGAGACATTGAAACGTGCCAATGGGAAGGAGGACTGGTGACTGTATTATTGTCCGCCTAGCCTTTGTCTATACATTAGCCACTTACAACATACCAAGAACTTTCTTTAGTTAATTCTCATTGTTCACACAAAAAATACATGTTCATTGAACACTGGCATACATAGAGGGGTGGCTGATGGGGTTACAGCCCCTACCGAAATTTTGAGAATATCAGAATTTGCAAATAAAAATCCGTTAAGAACTTTAAAAAATCAAAAAGTGTAAATGCAAAATCTCTTTTAAAGTGAGTCCCAGTTACCATTTTTGTCTTTGAATACAATTTTAATAGACTAAAAAATTCCAAAAATACGAAATATTTCATTATGCATCCTGCCCTCCAAAATGAAGTCCATGTACTGCGTACCCCTGCTGGAAATTTCTACTGTTTTCAGTAGACAAATTATACTGTTTTCAAATGTCTTCTACTGTGTACTGGGAAATGTACTGAAATCCTATTGTAGATCTACTGTACAGCTACTGTACTCTACAGTAGGACTACTGTACTGTGCAGTGGGGCTACTGTACTAGAAAAACAATGTGAATAATAATGCATAATACTTGCTACAATATATTATAATATCATTTAATGACTCCAAGAACAGACAAATTATTTCTTGACACAATATTTTCAGTGAATTGGAAAAACAGTACATGAACTGAATTTCTACTGTTTTTCTAATGAATACTACTGAAGTCAGATATATCTTAATGAATAAGTTACTACATTTCTTTCTTAAGAAATAACTCGACCTTAAAGCAGCTAGCAGTTTGAATACATGATCATATCAGTTAATTTTTTTTTCAGCATTGAATTTCCATGGTTATTATTATAATTGCAGAAAGGATCCATTTCTGATCAACGTAGTCAACAGTGTTTGCTTGTTTTGATTTTTCAAGCATTGAGGGTCAGGTCTTCATTTAAACTATTTTTTTTTTTTTTGCTGTTTTTGTGTAAATATAGGAAGAACAATATGTCAACTTATGTATTAAAGAGTATGTTTTTCAATTTTCTACAAGTGTGTTAACCACAATGAAGCTACACACTTAAAAACGTGTTCACTTTATTTGATTTCTTTGTTGTGTGAACACATTCCTAAGTAGCAAGTTCCACATGCTTTACCATACATTTATTTAAGTTGTTTGTATGTTTTTTCCATTGCATTTTCAGTTGTATAGATAAGAAAATTTTCCTTACTGACACGAGTACTGTTTTCAGACAGCAATATACTGAACACAATAAAAAATATGTTAGTTGTACAATTATATTACTGAAAAAATTAAGAGTACAGTTCAACTACTTAAGATAGAGGAAATAGTTGGACTACCAAAAACAGTAGAAAACATTAGCAGTACAGTTCATCTACTGAAAACAGTAGCCTACTAAAAACAGTAGAAGACAGTAGCATTACAGTTCATCTACTGAAAACAGTAGATGTTTCAAAACACCCATTGATCTACTGAAAACAGTAGATAGAATTTTCAGTAGGAACGCCAGTGTATTGAACATTGTTGCAAGTGAAACACAAAACAATTTATTTTCTCTTTTAAATCATAGTTACCCTTATATTTTATATATATATATATATATATATATATATATATATATATATATATATATATATATATATATATATATATATATATTATATATATATATATATGTTGATGTTTGATGGTGCAAGAATAGAAATATTTGACATGAAGTAATATCAAATTCTTACATTGACATTAATACATTGTGGGATGATGTTGTTGTAGTAGTAGAAGTAGTAGTAGTAGTAGTAGTGTCGCAGATCTTTGACTGTGATAAATTGGCCATTGCCACTGTTTACCACTATTACTCTCTTTACGTGTGTATGTTAAAACGTTACATCCCACTAAATATTTTCAAGTGACACCAAACCTTTTTGATATTCAATTAAGAGCAAAGAGAAATTTTCCATTGGTCACACCCGTTACATGTTACGTGCAGTGACTGAAGTGGAAAATGTTAGCTGGGTGGATGTTTGGTCGAGTCTTGGGGTTAGTTGAGGGTATGCTCCTATGGTTTAACATGGTGACAATGAAACTACTGGAGGGATACTTTGCGAAAATTTGCTAGCTGAAGAATACCATCCCACCCTCACTTCGTGCACTGGTTACAAGTTATTTTCAATTTTTAGCTACACTGGGACAAGGTAGTTTATTTTTGTAACACTTCAAAGGGGGAAAATTCAGTAGGAGTTGGAGCCTAGGGGGCAATTGTCCCCTTGACGCAATAGCCAGTATATCCTTGTAACAAGTTGTGGATTCTACATCCATGTTCTGTAACAAAGGAGATCATATGTGAATTAAATGTCATTATTATTCTGTGGATTTTGTGAAGATCATCTCTCTTCCATTTAGGAGATTTCTGTCGAACCAGTTTTTCTTTTCTTGTGTGCTACAAGGAAGAAAACTATCTATGCAGATTGAAGAATAGTTCTAATCGGACTAATAGTGGCAAGGTTTTGTTAAAACTGTCATATCTACCAAATGTTTCCTTGTGTATATTTATGACTTAGGCCAGGGGATCATCCCATCCGTCAGGAGATCAAAATCAGCTGGGATTCCTTATTAGATATTCCACAATTCCTCCTTCTATGGCATCTTGGAAGTAATGTAATGAATGTACAAAGAAGATACGGCAAGAGGAACATCTTACAATCACAGTTTGGCCATTGTCTATTATCAAGATTATCTATATGTTGCTGCTCAAATTAACATAAGATAGTCAATTATACTTTTACCTTTGGACCAATCATTCCATCACTTTCAAGTGTGTACTTATTGTAAGCAAAGGCAAGAGGCTGTGGTTTGTCAATCAGTAGCTTTTTCTCATCATGATTCACTTTCACAGTCAGTTCCAAGGATTGAACAAAAATAACCTCTCTGATCATATAAATCTTCTTTCTATCTTTGAGATCTAGAATGCAGATAGAGAACAATTTACATAAAATATAAAATAAAAAGATGTACGCAATTCAAAAATTGATATTCAGAGTGTACAAAAAGAAAGTCGATATTATAAAACTGAGTTCATGTACACTGTTTAAAAATGTATCATTTTTAAATGTAACTTTTCAGGCTAACTCAATGTGATAAGCATGACAAACATACGTCCACATGTTTTATAGCACGTAGGTGTAGCCTTGTTTTATGAAAATTAGGAGCAATCATGTATTAGTACTACATTTTGTAGCATCGTGCTTATTCTTCATTTTTACATATCTCATCACCTCTCAAAAAATAAATCCTATTGGTAAGTTCAACAATAAAGTTCAACTTTGTCTAGAATAATAACATATACCTCCTTGGTCTACATTTTAATTAATCTCTCCTATATTATACTTAATTACAATCACAACCACCAATAGCGGTAAGACTTTCGGAAACATTAACTAAGCATAATGGACTTTTATTTTATGTGTAGTTAAACTGAAATTTTACTTAGCATCATATGGAAAATAGTTAATTAATTTTTTACCTTGTTGTTTTGCGCCTATATTTAAGAAGACTTTCCCAGTTGGATTTGCACCTTCAATTAAACCAACTCTGCGAAAACCTCTTCCAACAAATGTGATTGATTTGTTTGCTTTCTCATCAGTGACAGAAACCTGCAAGAATTACAGTACGACTGACAACAATAGTACACAACCTTACTGAAATCTATTTAAAAAAAAAAAAAGATGACATAAATGAGACTGGGCAAGCAGGGTTGTGAGAAATATTTACCGCAATTGGTAGGTTTTTCTAATAACAATTTGGCTTCCCTGATGGTGCAGTTGTAACATTGTCACCCTGCAATCAAGGGATCCTGGCTTCAATACCCAGTGGAGGTACATAGTGGTTCGGATTCTACTTTAAACTGTAGGTCCAGTTCCGAATAGCCTATATGTGTATAAAGTGGACTTTAAACTCAAATAAGAAAAAATAATAACAATTCAGAAAAAATTCAAAATTGGTTATATAATCTCAATGGCTATAAGTTTTAATTATTTGCTTACTGACCCTCAACAAAGGCAAGTCTCCAGTTCCAGAAGGTAGAGTCATTATATACATTTACAGCATGTGTGTACACACACACACACACACACACACACACATACACATACATTTCGGGGGATACGAGCTTTAATATGTAATTCAGCTTGGAAATCCAGATTATGTACTAATTGATTTGCTGTCAGGGCGGACTTGAAGGTTGCACAAACTTCATTTTTTTCCATTCTGTTCTAGTAAGGTAACTGGAATTTGTGCTTTACAAAACTTATTACCAAGCTACCACCTGCCAATTTACCAATATTTTGGCCCACATCTTCAATTGATTGATTGATTAAGTTGGTGTTTTAAGTCCACTTTATGCACAGTAAGGCTAATTGAGACTGGACCTACAGTATAAATTGAGATCCAAACTACTCTGTGCCTCCTCCAGGTATCGAACCCGGAACCCCTGGATTACAAGGCGTTGGCGCTACCACTGTGCCATCGGAAGGCCCCACACCTTCAATTATGACAATAAATGACCCAGAAGAGTCGGAGTCGTATCTGTATGTTGGGGGCGTGTATTGTTCTGGATTCGATCCACGTGGGATCTTGTCCGGTGGACCAGTATCTGTGGCTTCTATAGGGCACTTGCCAGTGCCTTTTTCTGTGGGATTAGTCATATTTATATCCTGTTCAAAAAGATAATTCAGTGGTGTCCCAGGGGACCCTACACTTGACTCTGCTAACATACTGAAATTCTGCGAGTTCGAGTTAAATCCCTCTGACTGTTGGTTCATTTTTGAAACACCAAAGTCAATGCAGGGCAGCTCTGCCGCACTCGTGTATGTTTGTGTGTCCCCTTTTCTATGTGTAGAAGCAATTAACACACTATGAAATAACTGGGTAACAATTCACACTGAACCTCTCGCGCTTATCACTATACACTTTCGTAAGAGTAATATTGCTATGATCCGAACGATTTCAAGGTACTTACGCAAATTTCTCTTTATTTATTTTTTTAGTCATCCATGGTTCCATGGGCGTAGCTTGGGACATATATTTTCCAGGAATGGGTTAGGTCATTAGCAGGCCCAGAGGCGCAACAACGAATTTTTGTCTGGTACGCAAGGATCAAGTACCAGGATAAACGTACCAATAATAATAATAATATTGTTGAAAATTATGTTAATAATAATAATGTTACTAATAATGTTATTATACCATTATTATCATTGTTATTATTGATTTGCTTTATTTTACTTCGCTTCTTGTGCCACTGTTGGCTAATTTGCGAAGATGGGGATGAGTGATGGCATGATGAAAATGATGAATGGATACTTGCAAACATCCATGCCCAAGCCGGGATTTGAACCCAGGATCAACATTCTTATTACTATTAGTAGTAGTAGTATCAAAGACTTTATTTTCCTCATAAATTTCGCGAAAAGTGGGTAGAAGTTTGTGCCAAAGCATTTGTGTTCGAACAAACTATTTGAATTATTTTTTTTTAACACATTCAATTTCACATTAATAATGGAAAACAAGCACATACACTATTTTTGAAAGACAGAAAATGCTTGAAAAATGCATTCCACGTATAATTCTTTTTTACATCAACATAACTTTCATACACAATATATGTTTCACATAAATGCAACATGGAGTGACCTGGACACAAAAATGTGTACGTGTCTAAGTTTCTTTAATAAATATTATATACAGCATATAGGCTATTATTTAAATACATTAAACAACATATTCATCCATCTCAGGCCTCCCCGATGGTAGCGTCGTTGCCTTGTAATCAAGGGGTCCCGGGTCCAATACCCGGTGGAAGCACATACTAGTTCAGATCCCACTTTAAACTGTAGGTCCAGTCCTGATTAGCCTTACTGTGCACAAAGTGGACTTAAAACACCAAATCAAACCAAATCATCCGTGTTACAACCAACAGCAAAAATTACATAAATTGTCTCAAATGTGCACGCTCCCATTCCTCATAACAATTGTTAATGCATTTAGAAGAAAATCAATTAAGACAAGTCTTATTTCTCTGTCTGGTGATTTTCAATGCATTAGAGCGAATGAAAAAGAAATTGCGAGCAAAGCGAGCAAGAAAATTTTTTGATCCAATTTCTTTGCAGGCTGAAATCAATATTAGCCTAATTGAATAGGGTGCAAATAATTTCACGGAACGCCATGGCATTATATCATTTACAACTTTTGTGCCTCCCCGATGGTGTAGTGGTAATATCATCACCTTGTGATAAAGGGGTCCCTGGTTTGATACCCGGTGGAGGCACATAGTGGTTTGGAACACACTCTAAGCTATAGGTCCAGTCTGAAAATAGCCTTTTTAGATCATTCGGCGCCAAGGGGCCGTCTTCCGCCGTCCCCTAGCTATGGTCCTGAACCTTGCGAACAAATAAAATTTACGAAAAGTATTTTTATTTGCATAAAATTTGAAGTTGTGAGCGGTAATTGTCCCCTAAACTCATTTCCGACCAAGGTGGGGGGGGGGGGGTTGCACCACTGAGCGGGACCTATAAATAGGAAGGGGAGGGAGCAGTGGCTCTGGCTCAAACAACAGATCAATAGGTGCCGGGGCTTGCCCCGAGCTGATATTTTCCTGGAGATGAGGCCTGCTCGAAAAAGGGGGGGGGGGAGTTTTATAAACAGTGGCTCTCAGATGTTTGGCGGAGCACAGCAATGTAAGAGGTACCTTCTTCCAGGCCCGTAGCTAGAATTGATCTCAAGAGGGGACTCACGGTTTATCAGGGGGGACTCACGGTTTATCAGGTGACTTTTTAAAAAAAACGTTTCTCATTAAATAAAGGTAAGCTATTTTGTGTGTGTTAAGGGGGTCATTAAGTTAATATAAAACATTAAAGAAATAGAAATATAACACAAATAATACCCTCTTTTTCAATATCTTCTAAAACACGGTCATCTCTAGAAGTGTTAATTGAATGCTACTGACCTCATTCCTTACTAAACACTTCATACACTTTTGATTACACAAATATTTGTATCCCATATGAAAAATGCACAATATTCAATAATAGTGACTACAGTACGTACCTCTGCCTTAAAAAAGTTGGAGTCGGCGATTCTTCATGTTGTTGAACCTGTGAAGCAGTCTCGACATATCTATGTTGGATGCTCGTTTCTTCTCAAATGCCAGAAAAACAAGATTTGCCAGGCGCTTACTGCACATTGACAATCTCTGAGGGCGGGTTAACACAGAGAAAGTGGATTCACACAACGCTGTACTGCATACAAAAGTTCTTATGCCAGCAAGTAGAGCATAAGTGTCTTCGTAGGCCATTCTAGTTTTGTACAGTTCTTCAAAGGTATCAGGGGAATCCAGTTTCTTGAGATATGCATTGGCAACAGTTAGTTCCTCTTTCGACGGAATGGTGATTCCAAAGGCTGATAAATATTCAATATTGCTAAATTGAAGGGACTCAGCCGATGATATAGCCTCCAATAAGTCGTTGTTATTGGTAAAACGTCTATTTATTTCTGTTAGCACAAGATCTAAACATTCGTAGAATATTTGTGTGAGAGATGTGTGCTTTTCCTCTCCTAGGACGTCAGTGATAACGAAGTCTTGCAACTGTGTATTTCGTTTTCGCTTTCTTGTGGGGTACTCAACAATCTCGTCCTGAATTCCAACCTCTTCTAGCAGTGCATTACTTTCTTGCAGAATGGCTTCGTACACATCTTCCTGACTCATGCTCCTTAATGTTTCTGTGGCAGCTTCAATCATCTTTCTACCAGCATCCAAACGAACATTACGTGCTTGAAGCATTTTATCAACTGGGCTTAATATTTCAATGATCTTTCTCATGAACACTAAGCAAAACCGAAACTGAGCTTTGCTAATGACTACAAGCAAACCAATACTTGCTGTTACGTCATCCCCGTTAAAATTTCCAATTTTCACCAACTGCAAAACATGAATTATATCTCTGTAGTTTTCAAATATTGTTCTCGTCATTTTTAAATGTCCTGACCAACGGTGTTCTAAAAGTCGCGAAAGACTTCTCCCCTCGTATAAAATTGCAACTTTTCCCTTTTTTACAAATTGTGCAACATGGAAGTCTGTTCGAAAAAGTGTTTCATTGGAGAAATTTCATCCACGCATTTAACAATTTCCAGATGTAACCGATGGTTAAAACAATGAACGTAAGGAATTAGACGCCCAAGCCGTTGCTGGATTAAAGCTTGCACACCCCCTTTCTTCCCACTCATAACTGAAGCCCCGTCAAAACACTGGCTGAGCAATTTCGCACTATCCAAACCATATTTCTGAAAAATATTTAGCGTTAGATCTGCAAAAGACTCTGCATCAAAAGCTGACACTGTTTCTATGCACAGAATTGATTCCATGACTGTCCCATTCTTTACATAGCGGATTCCTATGGCTACGTTTCCTATGTTGTTTTTATCTCGTGTACCATCTTCAAGCAAAGTATACAAAGGAACATCTGCACTATTAATGTCACTAACAATGTTTTCACGTACGATGTCAGCCATTATTTCAATAATGTCATTTTGAATTTCAGGGGACCTGGTTAAAACAGTCTGCCAGTTTCTCATCTTTTCGAAGCGTGAACTCGAAAAGATTTCGAAACAGGCTTTGTTCCTCATGTTCTTCTAAGTGGTACGTTCCCCTAAGAGGCAATTCGTTTATTGCAAGGAACTGAATAACTTCAGGAATGGTCTTGATATAATATTGATTCTTTTCAAGAACATTCTGATTGACTAGTGTAGAAATAGATTTTCCCACCAACGAACGGTTTTGCTTTTCTGCCCACCTTGACATTGCTTCTATGTGTGTAAGTGTCGCATCATGTTTCACTAGCCCTGCTTTGGTTTCATCGAGAGCTGCCTTCCAGTTCTTAAAGCCTTTAGATGTAAAGGCCACTTCTTTGCATCCGAAAGGCCGATATTGTCTACAAGCATAGCAGAATGCTGCATCTAGAAATTGTGAATACTCTAACCATTTGAACCTTTTAAACCAGTCACTTTGAAAACACCGTCCATCAGCATTTCGGGGGTAATGTTTGAGTTTTAGCTGTTTAATTTCCTCACCTGGTTTGGAAATGTCCTTTACTTCTGTAGGCAAGAAATCCTCTTCTTGATTGGAGGTAGCCGTAGATGGGGAAAGAGTAGGTACGGTGGTCGCCGTGGTCAAAGATTCAGATGTTTTTTTACGAATTATAAATGTATCCATGGTGCTGGGGATTGGGGAATCGTTAAAATATCACAACACTACACACCAAGGACGAAACATGGTTATATTATTCGTCACTAAAACCACTCACTATCACACGAATCAGTTTTACGAAGATATGAAACACAATAACACCCGCGCAAACGCGAAACCTTCTTGACACGAATGAAGAACTCAACCAAGTGTCTTTGTCAATGCAAGCCCTTATATTCCAACCCCGACCGGGCAATAAAACTCCCCTTCGCAAAACTTGGGAGCCGATGACCTTTGATGCAGATGGAAAGGACCTGCTACAAGGAAAGCCGAAAGAGGGGGAGCGAAGGTGCATAGATCCCCTGTGGAAGAACTTTAGAGAACCTTCTAAATACTTCCCGTTACTTAAACTTCGGTTTATAAACAAGATGAACAAATGTGATAGCTGCTCTTCATGTTCTGTGAATTTATCCTTCTATCAAGTTATGAGCAAATAATATCCACTCTCTACATTTTCACTTGTCACGGCAAACAAATTATGCAATAGTTTTACCTAATACCAGGGGGCTGACGACAACGCCAGGGGGGGCTGACGACAATGCCAGGGGGGCTCAGCCCCCCTGGCCCCTGCCTAGCTACGGGCCTGCCTTCTTCTCTAAGGGGAGCGGTTGGGAGAACTTTCATTTACTATGTGAACCGACGGGGATTTTAACTTTCTTTCTTTCTTTTAATACACACACTTGGTCTTCACATTATTTCAATAGTTTATTTCATGTGGGAGACCGGGTACACACACACACACACACACATATACCTTCGGCCACATTTTTCGTACTGAAGGGTTATTTTTTTTTACTCGTGAAGCCGGTGGCTACACGAGTCTACACGCTCTCTTCGGGACGGGGGACAGGGTACATCAGTGGCGTACGCAAGGGGGGTGTTACGGGGTTTAAACCCCCCCCCCCCTTGAGCTTGTGGAAAAAAAATTAAATGGCCAATTTTTCACAGTCAAACATCTGGGACAATAATATTACTATTACTATTTCTACTACTACTACTACTACTAATAATAATAATAATAAAATTTGAATTATTATTTCCATGCAGCATGGAGAAAAGCAGAGCATTCCAAACACATGCGTCTTTCAGAGTGATGCATTGAAAATAAACACGAGTTTATGAGGTTAGGTTAGGGTAACTATGATTTAAAAGAGAGAAAAAGTTGTTTTGTATCTCAGTTGTAACAATGTTCAACACACTGGCGTACGCAGGATGTGAATTATCGGGGACATTTATGCGGGAAAAAAAGCCGGGAAAATTCCACCAATTTCGGGAATCGAACCCGGGTCGCCCGCGTGGTTGTCAGACGCTTTACCGACCAGACCATCGCAACTCGTTGGATGAGTTCCATACTTTGATTATTTCCATTTATTTTAATATATTTTCTTGTTTTTATGGATTTTCTTCACACTTGAAATGTCTCACCTCGTTGACCAGACAATTATTTCGTAACAAAGAAACAAAAAAATGCTCCCAGGATTTGATAAAAATCGAGTGACTAGAAAGTAATTTCGTTCTATTGTTTTCATAAATACTATATTTATGTAGATCTCTACTACTTAATAGTAATAGTAGTGGTATTTGTAGTATTATTAGTATTAATTCAGCTAATTAATTAATTATAAGTATTATTAATTAATTGTGATTATTATTATTTAATTAAAGTATAATAAAACAATGGTATGTGAATTTGGAAAAAAGTTTTAGAAATAACACCCCCCTTGATGAAATCCTGCGTACGCTACTGGAGTACATCGAGATGGGGATTTTGTGAATAACGGCTAAGTTTTAACTTCTGTAAAGAAGATAATATGAATAAAAGGGAAATGTTTGATGCAGTCAGTGGAAAATTGCCATTGTTATAGAGTAACCGAAACTCCCCAAACCAGCTATAGGCTACACGACCAGGCGCGGATCAACGGGGGGGGGGGGGGGGATAGGGGCCTGCCCTGATGATGGATTTTTGGGAGATATAATAATGATTGATATTACAAATAATTTAAGTGCTGCATGTATGTCTTTAAGTTACATTCCCTCATTAACAAGGTAAACGTGATTTTTCACAACAGGAGCTTCGTTACTGCCTGTTGTAGTGAAATTTTGATTTCCTTCCCTCTGGTACTGACCAGGAGGAGAAAAAAACAAAAACATTTCAGTCAACGCCGAAAAGTCGCAGTCTTCGCTGGACATGCACGGTAATACGAGTATGATATCCATGTCGGACTTGAGGGTGGGTCCAGCAGCCGGTGTCACAGTGTAGAACGGCCCCCATGGCAAATGTTCCCCCGGAAAAAGTAAAATGTCCCCCCGGAAATAATACAATAGATTAAGACCGTGTCCGAAAGGTGCAAGACCGTACTTGAAGCGAGCATACTTCGAGAATGGTCTCGCAGTGCGGTCTTGAAGTCGTGGCCGGGAGGGAAAGACTTTTCGAACCAATTCGACTACAGCGCCAAATACGATTAGTAGATATAACAGAGGACACATCGGTTTTCCACGTTTTAAACACTTGTTTTTCATCACAGAAATCACATAGCATTTGAAAATGCTCTAATACATACATTTCCACACATTAGAAGAACTGCAACAAACAACTCGCTGGCTTTCTACCTCCGCGATTTCAAACAAATGAACAAAAAGTCCACTTGTCACGTGACCGAGCCTCCAACTTGATTGTTTTATTTATTTATTTATTTAGTTTATTTTACTTCGCGTTTTGTGCCTCTTGGCTAATTTGCGAAGATGGGGATGAGTGATGAAATGATGAAATTGATGAATGGACATTCACAAACAACCAAGCCCGACCGGGATTCGAACCCGGGACCCTTGGCGTCGCAGCGCGATGTGCTAACCACTCGGCCACAGGGTCGGGCAACATTGATTGTTTTGGATGACGTGCTCGGCATAACGCTTCCAATGAGCAGGCTTTGTCAAAAGAAGACTGTGAACATGAACGAAGCTGCAAATTTTGTTAAGGACATTTTTAATGTTCTTGAGGATCGACGCCATTCGGCGAACCAGGAGTTTCGTGTTCTCTTTAGAGATGTGGTCGATACTTGCAAATTATTGGACATCGATGTCAGAATTCCTCGTGTTGCCAGAAGACAGATCCATCGCAGCAGCCCACCCTGCTCTCTCCCTGAAGACTACTTCCGCGTGGCAATTTACATCCCACTTTTGGAAAATATAACTGAAGACCTACGATCTCGATTCTCTCAGTCTACTCTAGACGCATACAAACTTGCAGTTATCCTTCCCTCCAGCCAGAGAAAATCTGAAGAGACACAGGATGCAATAATATGCTTATGTAAAAGATTCTGTGGTTTGTTTGGTATGTCTGAACCCGTGTTCCATCGTCTTCTCTCTGCTGAATTGCAAGCATGGCAGAGGAAAATTGAGCGCGAATTTATAGATGCATCTCTAATTGATTTGTATAATAATTGTGACAAGGATGTTTTCCCGATTATTAATAGACTATATGAAATCTTTCTTACTCTCCCAGTTAGCGTAGCGACAGCCGAACGATCTTTCTCAGCTCTCAGGCGCTTAAAATCTTTGATAACGTCGACGATGGGTCAGGAAAGATTAAGAGGATTGGCTCTTTTACATACTCATCGTGACGTTTCTCTTGACCCCCAGGAAATAATAACACGCTTCTCCCAAAAGAAACCACGCCGCCTTGACTTCCTAAAACAATAGAAGTAACCTTTTATCCTTCGATTGTTTCGATCTGTGCCTAATAAAAGTAACTTAAGGATAAAACGTGTGCCAAGGGAAAGAAGTTGAAGTTCCCCTAAGACAGCAAATCTTCTAGCTTCTGTATCTGCCCCGATATCATCAGGCACAGTATAACGGTCAAATATTGAGTAACAGGTAATTAATCTAATTGCCCGTTATTAAGAATTAATTACAATTGGTAATATTAAAATCCGTCGCGAATACAGGTGTCTAGCGACTGTCTTAGCCAACACTAACTTGCTCAACCACCGTTTTTCGCCCGAATTCGGATTTACATGCATTCTTATGGGGAATAGCAGGAAAAGAGCAACTTCTAAACCAATGGACCGAATTGGATGAGATTTTAACCAGCGGAAGACCACATCATGAAAGTACTGATTCCAAGATTTGAGCCTAATCAGAACAGAACTACGGGAGTTATGAATTATTAAAGATTCATCGCTGGATTCAATGAGAGACGGTATCCTGGTGAGTTGGCCCTTACTGAACGTGTCGAATACAATAGCCGAGGATTTAACCTAATCTCTGCACGAGGGGCTGCTACCAGAGGTTAAGGACCGGAGTGAGCGTTGACCAGGATAGGAGGACAACGGTCAAAGCACCAGAAACAATAAATGAATACCTAAACACAGAGGCTAGAGCGTCACTTCGTTCAAATCTGGAATAAAAGGGATGATTCGGAACAGCGAGAAGACAGTTTTGCCTACAATCGGCACCGGGGGGTGAGCTACGTGCGACCTAGCTCAGAGTCGCGATCGGACACGTGGCCTGGATTTGTTTTTTCCTCGAGTGAGTGTTTTAGAGCCATGGAGTAGAGCAGAGTAGACCCAGGAGGGTCGTTTCCCCCTCGCCGTCAACGCATTCGTGCACATACGTGTGGTATGTGAGAATAACGCCAGACACGTCCACCTGTGTCAATCGTCCGAAACAACGTCCTAAGTTAGCAGAAGTTAATAACATTTAATATCCATGTGTGTCCATGGGAAACCGCGAGAAGTGAACGAGTGAAGCCAGGATCCGATGATACCATACGGAACTGCCGGGAAATCCATTTTTGCCAACCAGGATAACCGCGAAGTGCAACAATGGAGTGCAGACGTCTTCCAAAACTGTAGGACCACTTTCACCCTACCCAGGTCAGAGGGAATGCCGCGAAGGTAAGATCTAACCATGTGCGTGTGTGAGAGAGATGACGCCAATCTACCGCGAATCTGCGTAAATCAAATCATTGCATAACTTAAATCAGTGCTAGGGCATAACTAGACATCGGTATTCCGGCGGACAATCAAGCTTAGAGATCATAGTTTATGTTAACAGCAAACAATAGTTCATTGAAATATATTTATACCTTCAGAAAAGATAAAAGGGGTTCGCACAAGGAACAATTATTCACTTTATACTTAAAACCCTAAACGATAAATTGTAAAAGGCAATGTAGCCAAGAAATAGCATGAGTATAGTCAAAGTATTAATGAATCTAACCTTTGTAATTGTCATATTGTCGCAATATGCCATGGAATGAGTGTATGAATGAGAGATCGAGTGAAAGAGTCCAAGATGTACTGTGTATTTATCTGTGCTTTAATTTATGTGTATATTCAGAACCACCGTAGTATTATGTAACGTCATTTCAGGTACTTAAAATCAAATCCTCCTAATTCTCAGTAACTCCGACTGTAGGCACTTATCCTGACCGTATTATAATTCATGTAATGTTTAACCCGCGTAACAGGTGTCACGTGGAGCGATTCTGCGTTGTTGCGTTGCTTAGTTCAGTTCAGTTGAGTTAGTTTTAGTTTTTCAGCGCGTGACAACAGTACTAATATTCCATTCTTGTTAAAATAATTGTAACTCTAAACGTATGTTTTGATTATAATTATTAGTAGCGTGGAGGAAGTGTATTTGATATTTACATTTTAAGTTATGAAGTAGTTCTGTCTCACCGCATTGTTGTCCGAAAGAATATCGCAGTCTGCCAAGGTGAAAATATTTCCTCAGGTGCATGTAACGAGTGACAGCAATGTTTGTCATCAGTTTATTTACAGATTTACGATGCATATTTTATGTGTGTCGCAAAGTTGGAATTAATTACGATAATTATGAAAAGAAAAACGAGTCTAGAATTGGAATTCTCAAACCCTTGTTTCGAACGCTACCAACGAGACCTCAGGCGACAACTCAGCTTCTCTTTGAAGCAGCATTGTTTACATAACCATTGAAAACGTATGTCAGGATAGTTTCCTGGCTTGGTAAGGTACTGTAATCTACCTGGCGAAAATCGCCCCTCCCAACTGCCAATCCTGGATCCGCCATTGTACACCACGTACTTTTTTGTAAGGATATAGTGTAAGTGTAGGAATTTCAATTTGCTTTTCAGTAAGTTCCAGCGACGACAATTTTCTCTTGAGTGCATGAAAAATAATACTTTGTCTACTTTATATACTACCTTAAATTCAGAAGGGTAGTGGCAGGGCAGTGGGTCGATCACATTTGCAGGATGTTGCCACTCCTTCCTAGTCTTTGTCTGCTTTATCAGACCATGAAGGTCTCCAACCACACCATATGTTTTGTTTCCATCACGCTGCATAGAAAAAAACAGAGTTTTATTAATACATATTCTAATTTCCAACATAAAAAAAGTAAGGAAATAAATAAAGTGGCTCTACCTAGTCATGAAAATTCGAAGAGTGCACCCTGTAAACTATTACAGTATGGTAAGGCATGAAATCCAATTAATTTAGTATTACAAATTACATAATGGAGAAAACATTTCATTAACTTAAATTTTACAGATTTTCTGTAAAGTCACATTCATAACAATACTGCATTTTTCTTGTAGTCCAGTCAGCAGAAACAAGCCTGAAATCTCCCTAAGGGGACGAAGCGATACGCTATACAAGCTGCACAGCAGTTTCACTAGTTTGCTTGAGTTCTGTTTCTTAACTCCACTTTTTTCACAAAAAGGCTAATCGGAATTGGGCCTACAGTTTAAAGGGGGATCCACCATGTGCCTCCACCGCGTATCGAACCCCGGACCACGCCAGTTTCAGACTGAAGTCACAAGTGACACGTATCCCCCATTCAATCTGTAGAAAAACATTTACCGCGCATGCGCAATCAACATACCACTCTCTCTCTCTCTCTCTCTCTCTCTCTCTCTCTCTCTCTCTCTCTCTCTCTCTCTCCCCCTCCCTCTCTCTCTCTCTCTCTCTCTCTCTCTGTTTAAACATTTTTAACTTACCAAATCCCATACATACACTTGAAATCAATACTCAAGTCATACAAACTTCCAATTTTCCATGATTGAATGAAAGCATAAATATTACTATAGGTTCACACCGCAAGAATATTACCTAAACCGGAAAATGCTGGATAAACCATTCTTTTCATTATTACGTTGTGTCACTACACACGTTCTCTTTCCCGAAATATTCACAAGGGCAACTGAAACTAATTTTTAAGGATGATAAATACAACACTTTAGGTTTTTTCAATACTTTTTTAAAAAATATATTGTATTTTTATGTAATTAAAAGCATTCAAACGGAAATCTTGATGTGTCTAGTTGTGTCTATATCATAGTAGCTATATTATCAGCTAAGGGGGAAAATTGCTTCTGTTGTGAACCCAAGCATTCTTACATATGATTGTAATTTTTTCACCATCGTCATTTCTGGAATATTCAAACATTTAAATGCGAGTATGTACAGTAAAAAAAACATTAGAAATATGAATAGTTTGATAGCAACGTATAATGGCTGGAACTAACCTGAGTTTTCTTCACAAAAATCGTTAAGACATCGTACAATCGTGCCTCTTCAAGAAAGGGTACACATACGTATTTCTTAGCACACAATCTGTGTTCTACTTCACTTCTAATCAAATTCCAGCCATCTGTGCAATCACACGCTGTAAGTTTCCTTAATGGTTGGACTAATAACACTTCCATTTTTTCATATGAGGTTCGAAATCTAACTAGACACAGATGGATTCAAACTTATTAGAATTATATAGATGGGTGGGGCTCTCGTATTATCAAGATTTGTGTGAAGATATTTAACCACAACTTGAGAAGCGCGTTTATTGGACGCTAGAAAAGAGTCACGAGTCACGAATCACTTTGTGGCCATGAGAGTCACCCGAAATATTTGATGAGGGAATCAGTAAATGTTACTATGATATTTATTTGCTTTATTTTATTTCGAATTTTGTGCCATTTTTAGCTAATTTGCGGAGATGAGGATGACTTATGATTGATTCATTGATTTAGTTTATTTTACTTCGCGTTTTGTGCCTGGGCTAATTTGCGAAGATGGGGATGAGTGATGAAATTGATGAATGAACATTCACAAACAAACAAGCCCGAGCGGGATTCGAACCCGGGATCCTTGGCGACGTCCTAACCACTCGGCCACAGGGTCCAGCTGGGGATGAGCTATGATATGATGAAATTGATGAATGGACACTCACAAACATCCATGCCCAGGACGGGATTCGAGTCGTAGCTCGATGTGATAACCACTCCGCCACGGGAGCCAGCTGGGGGATCAGTAAAATTGAACAGTTGAAATAATGGAAATAAGCAAAAACAATATTGTAATCATTGGTTGGTTGATTTGGTGTTTTAAGTCCACTTCTTGCATAGTAAGGCTAATCGGGACTGGACCTACAGGTTAGAGTGGGATCCGAACAACTTCTGCCTACACCGGGTATTGATCCCGGTACCCCTTGATTAGAAGGCGATGATGCTACCACTGCGCCATCGGGGAGGCCCTATTATTATTGGGGTGAATACACCAGACGACTGAGTATTCGGCACACAACTGTTTTTTCTTCGCTTTTTTTTTCAGATGCCTCTCCGACGGCATAGTTCTAACACTGTCGCCTTGTAATCCAGGGGTCCCGGGTTTGATAACCGGTGGAAGCACATACGAAACTACTTCTGGTGAATTCCATTTGACGTGTATGTGTGCAGCGACTGCATGCATGCATGCATGCAGTCATCCATCGCACAATCGAAATCGCACCTTAATGCAGAACTTTTCTCGCGCGAGAAATAATGATGTTACGGTTCCCATGTGACGGTAAGTGCGCACTCGATCTCCGCCAGAAACTTGCCACTTCTGATTTGATTTATTTTACTTCGCTTCTTGTGCCACTTTTGGCTAATTTGCGAAGATGGGGATGAGTGATGATATGATGAAATTGATGAATGGACACTCACAAACATCCATGCCCAAGCCAGGATTCGAACCCGGGACCCCTGGCGTCGCAGCGCGATGTGCTAAACCACTCCGCCACGGGGGCCGGCACTTGCCACTTCTCTCAGTCAGTAAAGCAATACGTTTCTCGCACGACAAATACCGAATCCCATCCCGTGTGACTGTAGGTACACACTCGATCTCCACGAAAATCGTGCCACTTCCCTCCGTAATGTAAAACCTCATCGTCATGATTAGCCAAATAACAAAAATAAAAGAAAATGAAATCTTCAATTTCATTGATGTTGGTTAGTACTTGATGTAGTGGCTAAAGGTTGCATGCGTATTTCATGTTTTCCTTATTTTCAACATCTCACCCCCTGCGCACCCCTAGTTGATTAATCCTGGCGCCGCCGACCTTGATATGGTGGGGGAGCACGAGCATGCAACTTCGTTCATTGCAGCGGGAATTTTTTTGCTTTGCGAGAGGGAATTTCTACGTAAACGAGTTACCATGCTGCTCCCAAGTAACATTGCGGTAGCACTAGCAAAGATGGCAGACTTCGATGCAATATATGAGGAGGAGGAAGAAAATGAAGGAGTTTTGGAAGACACATACGTCACGCTCGTTCCTGATCCTGTTGTTATACGTGGAGCCGGTAACATGACAGTGTAAGGAAAATATTACATGTATATTTCATGATTATACGAAAAGTATTAGCTAAAGTTATGTTTGCAAACAAAGGCTTTGTTATAGGTCTGCAACCTTCTTCCTGGTATGTATGTTACGTACATTAATTTTCGTAGAAGATTACTGACAGGAAACGATCTATTATCCACACAGATGTCGTGTACATGTCAGCTGTTTAACGAACACAAATTCCAGTTGTCGATTACAAGCCAAATAGGCCTTGCTTAACATTGTGTACAATATGTAATGTAAACAAACATTCCATAAATACAATATCCTTTCTGTTAATTTTTGCTGAACACGTCAGAAAATAAGTGGCGTTTTAGAAGTTAACATTATTTTTAAATGCTATGACAAAGTGGCAATTGGAGACCAAATACATTACCATCACATTTATGTAGATCAAGAAATCTGCACTCATGATGCAAGATACTGGCTGAAACTTGTCTGGGGAAATTATACCCCGTTCGCCCACACTTAAATCAGATGTATTTTGTGGCCTTGTTTGGGCCCAAGTTCCTTTTGTTTTATTGCAATTTGTACATGGTTCGATTTCGATGTACGTCTGTTAACACATACTGCGGGGTTTTAGCGATTACTTAAGGTTTTGTTCAATATATGCTTTTGTGGTTAGGTTTGGTTCCCTTAGCATTAAAATAAAGTCCCTAAATGGATATTACTAAGGTTCCGAATTACTTCTACATTCATTCCCATGATTCTACGATATTTACTGTCGACGGAGAATATCTTGTCCATGAAAAGTGCGTAAGGCAATTTTCAATTATTTTTTTTTAACATAAATAACTTTTTCGAGTCCAAACAGTGCTCATTACTTTAAGGAAAGTTCATTATTTCATGTGACAATGATTTTCAAAATTCTACGATAATTAGTCTTTGTTCTAGGAGAAATCATAAAACAATCTGAACTTTTACCATACAAATGCAAAAACGTCAGATCCCAATACAGGGTTAACACTATGATATAGTACCGACCCAATCTGTGATTGTGCAACTTTTAGGAAGAACTTGGTAGCTTTGGTAATCTGTGCTGCTGCTGTTTGATCAATGATGGATCCATCACAGAGGTGCAAATGACTTGAGATGGATTGTTGGAAGGTAACAGTAGTATAAGCCGGAGACGGATTTCTTAAAATTTACAGGAGAAAAGACGAGAAAGTACTTACAGAATTGTGTTCTTGAGGACTTTCTGAAGCCGGAGATATTGTTTTTTAGAATCGTGCTACGTATTTTGGCTGTAAATAAGGCATTTTTCGTCAATCATGCATCTCCGTTGTGCGAAAGCTCGTGCCGCCATTACCATCGACTACGTGATTCAAATGTTCCGTGCGTTCGGTTATGTAACCCTCTCACAGTGTAGCAACCACGCGGTAGTTTTACAAGATGACGTGTGAGCGGGTTTTTTGTTCCAATGTAAGGTAACACTCTAGTTTACATCCTTTTCCTAAGGAATACGTGTCATATATCGTTGGAAAGCTTATTTTATAAGGAATTGAACAATGTAAATCCCAAAGGTAGGAAAAATTTTCTGAAAGAGTAAATCGAGAAAAACCGATGTTGTCCGGATATGCGTAATTGAACATACTAAGGAATTTTTTAGATAATGAAGCACATATTTAGGGGTGAAATGAGTGCTAATGGAACCTAACCTAACCGGCCTAACCTAACCTCGTAGGCATACCTCGACCCCGTGAATGGATAGTGGGGTTATCGTGAAAAGAAAGTGTAAAAATAAAAAGGTACTTACCCGAAGAGATGCCGGGTGCCGCACCACCATCGCGCACCGCGAGCGCAAAGAAGCAATCACCATGCAGATAAGGATGTAAAGTAGAGTTTAGCCTCAATTTTCGCTTAAAAACCTTTTGTGAATAGTTTGTGCGGCATTTATCGGCGCACCGCGAACGCAAAGAAGCAATCACCATCGAGATAAGGAAGTAAAGTACAGTTTAGCCTCAATTTTCACTTAAAAACCTTTTGTGAATAGTTTGTGCGGCATTTATCGGTTCATAAGTTTAGAAACACTGCACATCAGCTGACGATACTGCATATCAGCTGACGATAAACAACGTGAGTCAAGATTTGCCCGCCGAATTAGCAACGACCAATAAATGATTATAATGTTAAAAATAACACTTTTTTCATGGAAAAAAAAGTGATTTCCAGCTTGAAAAATCTTCCGCTATGCATATGAGGTAAGTAGCAATGATTTTTATTTGAAAACAAACGAGTTTAATGTGTCTCCGGCTTATACTACTGTTACCTTGTTGGAATTCCGGGTAATCAGAGCCTGCTTCAATGGCAGCTTATGTAAGAATGCTCAAATTTGTATGACTTTACAACTTTTGCCAGCAGGTTATCCATGTTTTATCATGATTTGTTTTGTCTAATGATTACTTATCTTCATTGAGGTGATTAGTTTTTTTACTTCTGGAGAGAGGTGGGTGGCATTAAATAACCAAATACAACAATAAATGAATGTTTAGCATTAGATCTATTGCATATTTCAGTTGTCACCCATTTCTAGCCAGGTTTACTTAAGGAGAGACAAGAGCAATGGGAAAGAATATGGTTATAAACATTTCTTGTGTGATGCAATAAATCTGCTTTTACTGGCTTTTATACTACCTCCAGCTCAAGTAATGTAGCAAAAGCAATCATGAACACTCACTGTACGTGGGAAATGTCTCCATTTTTAAACAAAATTTTGATGAAAAGGAAAGTGAACATCAGTGCAATGACAGGTGATGTCGAACCAATCCATCACTCATCACACTGTGAAGTTCTGAATGCACTGTATGTATTTTACTATTCTTGTGTTAAAGTTATTGCGAGGCAGTCAGTAATTAATTAAATATTTATGCATGGTCCATGAACTGCATTTTGTTTGTTTTTTATACCTTGTGTGTGTGCATGTGTTTTATGTATGTTTAACGGGAAACATGTGCCTCTTATTCATTTCAGGTTTGGTCTGAGTAACAGATTTGATACAGAATTTCCAAATGGCCTTGTGTCACGAGTTGCACCAGAAGAATTCAAAGCAACAGTGATGCGTGTGAACAGCGTTCTTAAGAAGACGTTACCAGTGAACGTTAAGTGGTTGTTCTGTGGTTGTGTTTGCTGTTGTTGTACCTTGGGATGTTCACTTTGGCCAGTAATTTGCCTGAGTAAACGGGTAAGCATGACATGTTGGAGTACTTTTCAGTTACAGGGTACAAAAAGTAAGTTTGGAAGTCAAAATTGCTTTTCATTTCATTATGAATTGTTGGTAAGTATACAGAATCATCATAAAGTCTGAAACCAGTTGGATTGATTAATTTGCTTTATTTTACTTATGGGGATGAGTGATGACGTGATGAAACTGATAAATGGACAATAATATGGGTCGTTGGGGATGCGATCCTCCATCATCCTCTCACCCAGCATAAGTTCTCATAAGTACGTCGTTCTGTTTCATCTCTGATTTGTGTAATTGCACGGGTGTGGTCGTCCCATAATTTAGTAATTTGCCATCCTGAAGTTGCTTGGAAGAGATCATTGGTCTTCAGGCAAATCCTTGGAGCCCTGGCTCCTGTGTTATATACCAGGGAGTTCTTCTATTTTGAGTTAGTTCTTGATATATATACTTTACAGTTAAAATATTAAAATAAAGAAATAAGAATAAGAAATATGATACAGCATACAGATATAATATAGAAGAAAAATACAGATAAGAAATATAATAGAAAATAAAATATAATATATGAGAGATAAAATTATGTCAAGTAGTAACATATAATTTGATAGGTAAGGAGATTCGTGTGGTCCGTAGACCAATTGCAAGGGTAACGAAAAAAAATAAAAATATAAATAGAGCTATGTTGAGGTTGCAATTTCACATGTTCCACAACTTTCTTTTTCCTTGTTTCTGGTCCGAGGATTAATGATGCTCATGGTGGTTGACTACACACACTTTGACTTTGAAACACTTGGGGGAAGTTCTGCCGTACACTTAGTCCAATTGAGTCCTTTATGTCCCACCCCAGGGTACAGTGCTCCTCGTGGAGTTCACTTTTGACTGCACGTATTTCACTATCAGCCACTTAGGGGAAGAGCTATCATCCACTTATCTGCCGAGTCCTTTATGTCCCACCCTACAGGACAATATTTTATTTCTCCGCATCCGAATATGGCTACCTTCGCGTTCCCAGATTACGCTGATGGACGTAAAAAAACTTCCATGCGTATTTGATGCTGCGATTAAGAAAGGCTTCTCTTAACACTAAGTTCACTAAGTACTTTATGTCCCACCATCCGATGGGACTATATCCTTTAAGTATGGGCTAACAGCTATGATTCTAACTAGGAATCATTCCCTACATCCGCAATGTAGTATCCTTGTTTTCTAGAGATAGACTGAGTTCACTAAGTTCTTCAAGTCCCGTCCCACGGAATGATGTTGCTCAGGGAATGAGTTCACTTAAGTGTTTGACACTGGTAGCTTCGTGATTCTCAAAGTAATAAGGTTCTATTGGAGATGCAATTCTCCATGTCCAAATATGGACTACCTACGTCCAAATATGGACACTTGCAAACAACCATGTCCAGGCTGCGTTTTCAACCCATGACCCCTGGCATCTTAGTATGATGTGCTAATGACTCCACCATTGGGGCCAGCAAAACCAGCTGGAGAACTGATTAACAGCAGGTTTCGATAATGCAAAATGTTTGAAAGAACAAACTTCAAAATTCTATTTTTGTCTTTTCTGTCGAAAGGCAGACATCACCACGTGAACCAATCGCCTTGGTCCAGTTGCCATGGTGAGGGGAAATTCTCGTGGTATTCTGCATTGCCAAATTTGTTGTTTTCGAAACAGGTAGCACCCTCAAGTGTGGCTGAACCTAATGGTTGCCACCGCATAGCAAGCAAATCAGGGTTTGCATTTTGCCCATTTTTTTAAAAAACCCAACCCAGGTGGGTTTTTTCAGATAAAACCCAATAAAACCTGGGTAAAACTGGATTTTATTGGAGTTTTTCAGGTTATGTTTAAAAATATATATATTAAAAATGAAATATTTTTTCTCCTAGTAGTAATGCATTATAACATTCAATTTGTATTGCTTTTATACCCTGTCCGAACTATCTCTGGACCAAGCGAACGAAAACAAGTCTCTGCTCAAGTAGTAATGCAAGATGACTCCACCAATGAACATGGGAGTGAGAAATGGATTGCCTGGAGGGGGCAAGCGACTGCAGTTACCAGCCTTCACAGCATGTACTGTTTCGCTCTGCCCACCCTATTTCTTCCCTTTCTTTGATGCTATGTGCACCCTTGCTCCAGAAATAACTGTAACAGGGAATAGTTGACTGAATCAAAAACTATTTATCAATTCTGTTAACATAATCTGTTCTAAAATATTCGTCCAACAGTTTGATTCTATTCTTCCAGGAGGGTGTAATAGTTAATGCTGTTGCTTTTTTGATCAGTTTTCAGGGTTGCATTCCCTGAGGAGGCACATACTTTGGTGTATAATCAGACAACTGAGGGGTGGGGGTACAAAATATGTTATGATCAGTGTTTTTTTTTTTATTATGGTAGTCAACAACGGTACTCCATACTGGCATCTTATTATAGGTGAGGACTAATAACATTTTATTGTATCGAGAAATTCCTACGATCCCAGAAGTCCTGGGTTCGAATTCCAGCTTGGGCATGGGTATTCTTTGTGTCCCTTCATCAATTTCATCATGTCATCACTTGTTCTCATCTTTGCGATTAGCCAAATGTGGCAGAAAAGAGGAGTAAAATAAAGCAAATTTATCAATCAATCAGTGAAACAAACCAGAGAAATGCATTTGTGTGTGTGTATCCTTGGAAGCATCATCATTTATGAAAATAACACAATTTTGAGTAGTTGTTACGATGAACACATTAACAAACAACAGGGTAACATATCAACTTGAATAGTACCAGAATCTTTCTTCCCAGATAAGAAAGCAATAACTAACTTTTTACAGACTTATTTCATCAATCAGGTTTGCTACCTTTTTTCTCCATAACAATACCAAATTTAGGCATGTTAAAGTATATGTTTTTCAAGATTAAGCACATTTTTACTTAATACGATTAGTGAATATTCTATTCTGAACTTCGCCAGCCCCGTGGCAGAGTGGTTAGCACATCGTGCTACGATGCCAGGGGTTCTGGGTTCAAATCCCAGCCAGGGCATGGATGTTTGTGTGTGTCCATTCATCAATTTCATCATATCATCACTCACTCCCATCTTCGCAAATTAACCAAAAGTAGCACAAAAAGCGAAGTAAAATAAAGCAAATCAATCAAAACCATTCTGAACTTCAGTTTATGAAACAAATTATTTTGTGAATGCAGTGTTGTGCCTATGTTGGAATATGTTTCAAATCTGCTTCAATACAGTTTGTTCACAATTTATCACAGTTGCGTTTTCCCATTATTTTTCTGGATGTTTCAAGCAAAAATACCTACTCCATGTATTAACAATGCCAAATTATAAGATTGCCGTATTTAATTGTCTGGCTGATTTCATCCAAATGGAATACCTTATACATCTTCCAAAATATCTGGCTGCTATGAGAATGAAATTTCCCATGGTCAAAACGTTGGTGACCTCCAATTTGGTCCACAACGATCCCCAAATGTGCACTATATTTCAAAACATTTATTGTCAAATTATAGCTTTAGTGAGCCCTAAAATTTTAAAGTCTCTCTTTTCTTAATCTTCAAAAATGTAGTTTAGGCAGAGATTTGAAAGTTTCGTCAGAATTTGGAATCTACATCAGCATAAGAAAAATCAATTTTTTATCTACAATCTTGAAATACTTTGAACAAATGAAAATGAAAAACAAAATGATTCCAGAGGTTTTTCTAGATGTGATTAATTTAAGCTAAAAACCTCTAAATTTGTTGCAGTTATTGTGGTCTCAAAATTGGTTAATTACCCCTAACCTTCCTAAAACACACTACATTACAGAGGTTTTACTAAAAACTTAAAACTCAAGTGATGCCTTAACATTGCTGAGACTTGCGTTTCTTAATCTACGAAAATATAACCTAGTCAAATATGATCATAATTTAAAGTTTTCGCAAGACATGTTAAACCAGTCTGTCATGTACTATCTTTAAACGTGATGACCAATATTTCTCAAATACAATGTGAGATCAATCCTTCAAGCTATCTTGCAACTCAAAAGCTTTGCATTTATGGCGGTTATCAAAAATAGAACATGCATGATTTTACCTTTTACCACCACTCCTCTCCTAAGCTATGAAATATTATTTTATAATATTTGCTGCAAAATTGCGGACCAATTATATCTCTGAAATTACTGTTTGATTCCTTACACTCTGAAAATGTATTCTAAACCATTAAAAAAAAAGAGAAAAAAACATTGTAGAGCATAGCATAGAGCCTGCCTGCAACATGTAGAACATAAGTTTAGAACATAAGTGATTCTAAATTTACCGCAGTTATCATCATCGTTAAATAGATGACTTATACCTCTCTGCCCATCCACCCTAACTTATGCTCCTCCTAAATCATGCACTATATTTTGATAATTTTATTGTATAATTATAGTGCAAGTACATAATGCTCCTGTAAGTTTTGTGCACAAAGCTGAAATTGTGGTAATTATGAAGATGCACAACTTGCATGGCTACAGAGCTCCTAACCAGACATAAATAACATTTTACTGCATAGGCAAGCAACCCATTAGGATGAGAAATGACAAAAATCATTTAAAGTGTGTTCCGATTTCATTATGTCATAATTAACGACATTTCAATAAAATGTACTCAATTCTCCATTGTAATGTTTAAACATGCAAAAATGTATTGTATCAATTGATCATCACAGTTGAAACTATGATGTGCCACTATGGTTTCCTCCACATAAGGAAGTGATTGATAACCAAAGTGCTCCCACATTTCAAAATTATAACCTTTGTTCAAGTATGCTGCATCAATAAATGCAGATGTTTTATCTAAAAATTTCTGATACTTTTTCTCTTTTGTTTCTTGGATATATGTATGATCTTTTTATTTGTGTTAAATGTTCATTTCTAGCATGATTTGAGGAAAATAAACTGAAACAACCCACTATGACTTGTACTACATTCACTATTTTTAGTATTATAAGCTCTGATAAGCATTTCTTTACAAGTTTTACAAAAAAATTTGACAATCATAGAACCTCACAAGTATTTAAAGCAATAATTTAAATTTTCTGAAAAAACCCACATGGGGAAAACTGGGCTGGGCCAACCCTGAAGCGAATGTGTCTCCAATTCCCTGCCTCACCCTGAAATATGAGCAAAAAATGCATGTAGACAGTAGAAGGTGTCGTGTACGACTGGACAAAAATCAGGCATGTAGCAACACCGCTTTTGTCCCCTTGCAACTCCCACAACTACTGGCGAAAATTCTGAGTTTCCTGAAGTTTATTTTTTGGCCAGTTGGTCTTTACCAGTTGCAACACAATATTTCCTTGCATTCTCTTCTAAATGTGAGGAACCACAGCAGCCATTGTAGTGGTTAGCCTTTCTCTGGAGATGTGAGAATGCACATATGACCCAATAATACATCTGGGTTCCATATTTTCACAGCACGTACGTCAGAGATTTCAAAATTCCCCACGTGTCAAATTCTGAGCACTGACTTCACCTGATTTTTTGCTGTCTCTGTTGTACTATTATTTTCCTGTAGTTTACGGTTATTACAAGCATAAGACAACAGTTTTTCGTTTCGTTGTGAGAATACATGCTCCCTTCATCAGACATTTATTTTCTGTTGTACTGTGTGAAATTTCTACATAGTACATCTCCTGTGTGTACCAAATGGTAAGGTAATTTACAACCCTATGCTGGGAGAAACTGTCAACGTGATCAGTTTTTTTTTCTTTTTTATTATTATTTATTTATTATTATTTCCATAGGGTTACAATTAAGCCATACAACATTTCATTTTGAACAAAATTAATACAAATAATGACTTGATGCCCTATATAGTAAAAAAAATATGCAAAAGCTACATCTAAGGAAAATGTGATGAATTTATATTAGTATATATAGTGTTCTATAGTAACAATGAAATAATGAAAGTTTGAGAGTTATACACATTTAGAAGAAAAGAAAGTGTAAAGGTGTGTGGGTGGGGAGGGGGGGAAGCACTGAAAATAATATTTCTGGAGTTAGAATTTATAGACATGTGAACGTAGAAGACGACAGAACTGCGCTTTGCTGGTACTGAGTTTGACCTTCGTCGGGAGTGAATTCCAGGTTACCGCTGCTAAGTACGAGAAAGACTTCTGACGAAATCTGCTTTTGTTGGGTTTGGGGATTACTAGGTCTCTATGTAAGGACGATCTGGTGTTTCGGGTGCTGAACTCAGAACGGAGCTTAATCCTATGATGCAATGGAGATGATTTGTTATGTATGCTATGGAATACCTTATTCAAGTAGATGTATTGTATTCTCGAAGTGACTGTAGGTATATTGTAAATCTTGCGCAATTGTTGGGAATGATATTCTTGGGGATGCATGTGTATGATTCTTAAGCAATTGTTTTGGATAGTTTCAAGTTTCTTCAGATGAGTTATGTTACCGCCAAAAATAAGACTAGCACCATACTCGAATACGGGACGAATAAATGAAAGGTAGAAATGTCTACTCAGATTTCTATTGAGATATTTACGAATTTTGTGAAATATGTAAATATGGTGATAGATTCTACGAATATAGTTATTTATTTGATAATTAAAATTTAGCTGAAGGTCAATAATGATTCCGAGGTATTTTAAAGGCAACACATCCCGTTGCGATAGCATTCTACACAGGTAAGACAGGAAAAAATTAGGTGAAGCGAGGGCTGATTCAGTTTGTAGAGCTATGCCATGCCACAAGACGTGCATTTTTCGCTGAAATTTGTATTTTATAATTTTCATTGTTGTGGAAATAATATTGTGCACGGATGTGTTGCCGGCCTCTGTGCTTCGACATCAGATGTCCTGGGTTTGAATCTTGGCCTGTGTATTGGGTGTTCTTTGTGATTGTCCCATTATGAATTTAATCATATCATCTCTCATCCTCATCTTCGCAATTAGTCAAAAGTGGTAGAAAAGCAAAGTAAAATCAATCAGTTGCCATAAATGAATGACATGTAGTCACTGCCTCCAACAACCTCTATCTGAGGCCTTTTGACTGAGATGCAAACTTGAGACAATCTTACCTTGCTTGTTGCATGTTTAGGGTGAGAAATTTCAGTCAGGATAATTCTCACATGCATCCCAAGATGAAATTAACAGGAAAGAGAGGCATCATAATTACTAGTTGAAAAGTTTCTCTCGTGCTATCGACCAGGTGAGTTGCGGAAAAGATTCCAAGCTTTTGAGAGCTAACGCCACTCTCATCTTCAGCTCTCGAAAGCTTGGAATCTTTTCCGTAACTCATATGGTCGATAGCCCGAGAGAACCTTTTCATCATTCGTCGCCAGGAAAGCTTGCTGTAACCAATTTGTTTTCATTTCATTAAGATATGTGTATTGATAGCAAAGCATTAGTGGTTGTGGATACTAATGATATTGCTCCTTTTTCCGCTTCTCATAGACCCAGCACTCCATAGAGAAATTGTTGGAGTGGGAAAATAGCCACTTGTACCACAAATTAGGCCTTCACTGGCGTTTAGCTAAACAACGATGCGACACCTCATCAATGATGGAATATGTAAGTAGAACATCCTGTTTTATATTTGTAGAGTTAGGCAATAATAAAGAGTAACTATTTGCTAAGAACCTGAGGCTCGTTGCATGGCAACTTTTGTTATTTCCTTCAATTTCCAACAAAACAACTGGAGAAGGAGAAAATGTAAATTTTACACAAAAAATCCTGTTTGGAATGTCCCTGTTGTCCCCACAAAAAACTGAAGTGAACACAAAAATTGTAAAATGTTGTACTGTTATTGTCCTACAATTGTGTGAACTTGTGTTGAAAACTTTTCAATAGTTCATTATATATATGTATATACATATAATCTCTACCCATCCCATATTCATATGCAACAAACAGGGCCACATGAAATTTTAGTTTTTGCAATTTATTGCAGGATTTTGCCAAAAAAAGATATATATATATATATATATATATAATGGATAAATGCAAGGAGGGCCAAAAGGGCTAAGTAAAAATCAAATAAGGTAAAAGGAAACACTCACCGGACAGTAGGAAAATTCAAAATTTTCGCTAATTTATAGCATCATCGGTGTGAGAAGAAACAGAAGACGGAACCGGAAGTTGGGGTCCTGCAGAGTTGCCAGGTCCCCATTGAAGAAGAAACGGTGCGTAGAACGAAAAAAACACTGTTTCGTCACCAGGCTCGTCGTAAACTGTGAGTGTGTAGGATGAGTTGGAGGGAGGGCGGGAGGGTGGGTGAGGGTTGGGCATTACTGGGTGGCCTTGTTCAGGCCAGGTGGAGTGGTTGCATTCATGGCCGATATATAGGCCCTCTCCCATCTTTTGCGAACAGAGGTGTTGGCAGGTTGGGGTAGGAGTTGGATGATCGCTACCCGGAAGCAGTCGTTGAAACTGATGTTGTCGTGGTTGGTGTGGACAGCGACAGTGAAGTCCAGGTTGTGGGTGGAGGAGCGGTGGTTATTGATGCGGAGGTTGAGGGCCGTTGATGTTTCCCCCAGGTAAAAATCACCACAGATGTTGCAGGTGAGGATGTAGATAAGGTTTGAGGCATGGCAGGTCCCTTTGGGATGGAGGGTAAATTTGCCAGTGGCCGTGTGCACCTGGAGGGTGTGAGAAGTGATGAGGATGGGACAGGTCTTGCACATGGGGCGGTTGCATTTATGGGCAGGGGGGGTGTTGGATGTGTGGTGAAGGAGTGTTGTGGACCAGGATGTTTTGGAGGTTGGGGGGGGCATTTGAAAACCACCCTGGGTTTGTCGGGAAATATGCTTTTGGTTTCAGGATCACTGTGGAGAATTGGGAGAAGAGAGTGCAGTGTGTGCCCGATTTTGTTGAGGTGGGGATGGTATTGGGTGATGAGTGCAGGTGGGTTGGTGGCATCAGGTTTCTTGGTGGTAGTGGTGTGTGAGGCAGCTCGGGATATTTGCTTGGTGACAAGGATGGAGGGATATCCACGGTTAACCAGGGCCTGGTGTAGGCGGAGGTTATAATTCTGGCGGGAGGTGGGTGAAGTGTTCAGGCGCTGTCCCCTGAGGGCCAGAGAGAATGGAATGGCTTTTTTGGTGTGGAACGGGTGGGAGCTGGAGAAGTGTAGGTACTGCATGTGGTTGGTGGGTTTTATGTGGATGGAGGTAGTCAGGTGTCCTCCCTCGATGTGCACGTCCACATCTAGGAAGGTGATCTGGTTGGGGGAGTGCGTCCAGGTGAATTTTAGGGAACGGAAGTGGTTAAGTTCGTCCAGGAAAGCTAACAAGGATGGTTCTCCATGTGTCCAGAGCATGAAGATGTCGTCGATGAAGCGGAGCCATAGGAGGGGTTGGAGGGGTTGGGTAGCCAAAAACTCTTGCTCAAGTTTGCCCATGAAGAGGTTTGCATAGGATGGGGCCATTCTGGTACCCATGGCTGTACCTCGGATCTGTAGGAAATTTTGGTTTTCAAAGGTGAAGTTGTTACAAGTGAGGACAAGGTGGGCTAGGTGGGTCAGGAAGTTGGTGCTGGGGTTGTGAGGTTTGGGTCTGCTATTGAGATAGAATTCTATGGAGCGGAGGCCATGGGAGTGAGGTACGTTGGTGTAGAGGGAAGTAACATCAATGGTGGCAAGGATGGTATCTGGGGGCAATGGTGGAAGGGTGCTGAATTTCTGGAGGAAGTGGTTGGTGTCACGGAGGTAGGAGGGCAGAGCTTTCACAAGAGGCTGGAGATGGGAGTCAACAAAGGCTGAGATTCTTTCTGTGGGTGAGTTATAGCTGGACACAATGGGTCTACCGGGGTTGCCAGGTTTGTGGATTTTGGGCAAAAGATAGAAGGTGGGGGTGCGGGGATTGTCGGGTATTAACATGGCGGTGGTACGAGCTGTAAGGCCTTCAGGGGGGCCGCGGGTGTGGATGAAGTCCTGGATTTTGTTGAGGTGTTCGGCGGACAGGTCAACTGTGGTGGGTTTGTAGGTGGAGGGGTCAGCCAGCTGGCGGTTGGCTTCCGCCAGGTAGTCTTGAGAGTTCAAGACCACCGTGGTGGACCCTTTGTCAGCTGGGAGGATTTTGATGTTGGGGTTGTTGCGGAGGTCTCTGAGAGCTTTCTGTTGGGGGGGGGGTTGAGGTTAGGTTGGTTGTGAAAGTTATTTAAGAATGAGCTGTCAGAGGTGGTGGAAATGACGGCAGTGATGTATCTTTTCCAAGGGGTGGTTGGTGGGCAGGGCGGGTGGATCTTGGGAGGCGGGGGGGCTAAATTGAAGGAGGCTCGGTTGGGTTTCACTGGTGGTAGTTTGAAGTGAGGGATTTTTGGCCCAGAAATGTTGCCATCGGAGGTTGCGAGCAAATGTGTGTATGTCAAAAAGTAGGCGGAATTGGTTGGGAGGAGTTGTGGGGGAGAAGGTCAAGGCTTTGGATAAAACAGGTATTTCATCAGTGCTCAGTTTATGGTTGGATAAATTGAGTACAGTCTGGTTGTTTTTGAGTGGGTTAGGGTCATTAGTGGTCAAGGATCTGGTAGGGGTGGGTTTGTCCGTGGACTGGTTGTTTCCCAAGGTGTGATGTGTGGGAGGGGTGGGCAATGGTAAAGGGGTGTCGGGTAATAGCAGGCATGTTGGTGTGGGACTGAAATTGGGCGGCAGTGGAAGGGGAAGGGTGCAGCAGGATCCTTTCGCGTATAACTCCTATCAAATGAACCGCCTGCGATCTCTTATTGTTTCCTACACCAAAGCTACGTCCCATGCACGCTTCCTGCACTCATGTTTGATATTGGGCCTAACACCCAAAAGCCTCACACCCAAACTGCCATTTTCCGCCATGCCCCCGAGCATAAAACCCACGATTTTCCCACTAGCGAGAAATTTCGCTATTGAACTGACCCACGCCATGAACCGATCCCAGCTAAATCGCGCCCGAGAACTGTCCATCTCTATTCAATCCCTTACCAAAATCCTGTTGCTGACCCCAGGTAACCACCATCACAAAATAGACTCCTTCTGGTACACCGCCCATTCCATTGCCAGTGACCTTAACACTAAACACCTCCAAAAACTCTCCAATCTCTGCCGTCAAGCTTTTCAGACTGGCTGCACCCTTCCCCTTCCACTGCCGCCCAATTTCAGTCCCACACCAACATGCCTGCTATTACCCGACCCCACTTTACCATTGCCCACCCCTCCCACACCACCACAGACCCCCCTGAAAACCAAAACTGTACTCCCACACATCACACCTTGGGAAACAACCAGTCCACGGACAAACCCACCCCTACCAGATCCTTGACCACTAATGACCCTAACCCACTCAAAAACAACCAGACTGTACTCAATTTATCCAACCATAAACTGAGCACTGATGAAATACCTGTTTTATCCAAAGGCCTGACCTTCTCCCCCACAACTCCTCCCAACCAATTCCGCCTACTTTTTGACATACACACATTTGCTCGCAACCTCCGATGGCAACATTTCTGGGCCAAAAATCCCTCACTCCAAACTACCACCAGTGAAACCCAACCGAGCCTCCTTCAATTTAGCCCCCCCTCCTCCCAAGATCCACCCCCCCTGCCCACCAACCACCCCTTGGAAAGATACATCACTGCCGTCATTTCCACCACCTCTGACAGCTCATTCTTAAATAACTTTCACAACCAACCTAACCTCAACCCCCCCCCCCAACAGAAAGCTCTCAGAGACCTCCGCAACAACCCCAACATCAAAATCCTCCCAGCTGACAAAGGGTCCACCACGGTGGTCTTGAACTCTCAAGACTACCTGGCGGAAGCCAACCGCCAGCTGGCTGACCCCTCCACCTACAAACCCACCACAGTTGACCTATCCGCCGAACACCTCAACAAAATCCAGGACTTCATCCACACCCGCGGCCCCCCTGAAGGCCTTACAGCTCGTACCACCGCCATGTTAATACCCGACAATCCCCGCACCCCCACCTTCTATCTTTTGCCCAAAATCCACAAACCTGGCAACCCCGGTAGACCCATTGTGTCCAGCTATAACTCACCCACAGAAAGAATCTCAGCCTTTGTTGACTCCCATCTCCAGCCTCTTGTGAAAGCTCTGCTCTCCTACCTCCGTGACACCAACCACTTCCTCCAGAAATTCAGCACCCTTCCACCATTGCCCCCAGATACCATCCTTGCCACCATTGATGTTACTTCCCTCTACACCAACGTACCTCACTCCCATGGCCTCCGCTCCATAGAATTCTATCTCAATAGCAGACCCAACCTCACAACCCCAGCACCAACTTCCTGACCCACCTAGCCCACCTTGTCCTCACTTGTAACAACTTCACCTTTGAAAACCAAAATTTCCTACAGATCCGAGGTACAGCCATGGGTACCAGAATGGCCCCATCCTATGCAAACCTCTTCATGGGCAAACTTGAGCAAGAGTTTTTGGCTACCCAACCCCTCCAACCCCTCCTATGGCTCCGCTTCATCGACGACATCTTCATGCTCTGGACACATGGAGAACCATCCTTGTCAGCTTTCCTGGACGAACTTAACCACTTCCGTTCCCTAAAATTCACCTGGACGCACTCCCCCAACCAGATCACCTTCCTAGATGTGGACGTGCACATCGAGGGAGGACACCTGACTACCTCCATCCACATAAAACCCACCAACCACATGCAGTACCTACACTTCTCCAGCTCCCACCCGTTCCACACCAAAAAAGCCATTCCATTCTCTCTGGCCCTCAGGGGACAGCGCCTGAACACTTCACCCACCTCCCGCCAGAATTATAACCTCCGCCTACACCAGGCCCTGGTTAACCGTGGATATCCCTCCATCCTTGTCACCAAGCAAATATCCCGAGCTGCCTCACACACCACTACCACCAAGAAACCTGATGCCACCAACCCACCTGCACTCATCACCCAATACCATCCCCACCTCAACAAAATCAGGCACACACTGCACTCTCTTCTCCCAATTCTCCACAGTGATCCTGAAACCAAAAGCATATTTCCCGACAAACCCAGGGTGGTTTTCAAACGCCCCCCCAACCTCCAAAACATCCTGGTCCACAACACTCCTTCACCACACATCCAACACCCCCCTGCCCATAAATGCAACCGCCCCAGGTGCACACGGCCACTGGCAAATTTACCCTTCATCCCAAAGGGACCTGCCATGCCTCAAACCTTATCTACATCCTCACCTGCAACATCTGTGGTGATTTTTACCTGGGGGAAACATCAACGGCCCTCAACCACCGCTCCTCCACCCACAACCTGGACTTCACTGTCGCCGTCCACACCAACCACCACAACATCAGTTTCAACGACTGCTTCCGGGTAGCGATCATCCATCTCCTACCCAAACCAGCCAACACCTCTGTTCGCAAAAGATGGGAAAGGGCCTATATATCAGCCATGAGTGCAACCACTCCACCTGGCTTGAACAAGGCCACCCAGTAATACCCATCCCTCACCCACCCTTCCCCCCCAAACCATCCCGTCCCTCCCGCCCTCCCAACTCTTCCTACACACTCACAGTTTACGACGAGCCTGGTGACGAAACAGTGTTTTTTCGTTCTACGCACCGCTTCTTCTTCGATGGGGACCTGGCAACTCTGCAGTGCCCCAACTACAGTGCTCCGTCTATTTCTTCTCACACCGATGATGCTATAAATTAGCGAAAATTTTGAATCTTTCTACTGTCCGGTGAGTGTTTCCTTTTACCTTCTTTGATTTTTACCTAGCCCTTTTGGCCCTCCTTGCTTTTATCCATTATATATATATATATATATATATAAAGGAAACACTCACCGGACAGTAGAAAAATTCAAAATTTTCGCTAATTTCATAGCATCATCGGTGTGAGGAGAAATAGACGGAACCGGAAGTTGAACCGATGATGCTATGAAATTAGCGAAAATTTTGAATTTTTCTACTGTCCGGTGAGTGTTTCCTTTTACCTTCTTTGATTTATATATATATATATTTTCTCACAGTGGTCTTCTGTAGTACATAAATTATAATACCTATGTTAGAGCCTGACCCACCAGTCTCTGCTGCGCATGGCGCAACACAACGTAAGAACCAGTGTTGCTAATGGAACAGATAGAAAAATTGCTACAGTCTGCCAAGCTGTTAGATAGAACAAGGAAATTAGAGAACTCAGCTCTATCTAACGTTGTTTTAAACGTCATGCATTATAACCAGGGCTGGGATTAATATGTACTAATAAGTGGCTTTATATGTACATACATATGGACTAAGACATGCATAAAATTACTCAAAATGATGCACATAAGACTTCTTCATAGTGATTCATTATTTGTGTGATGTCAAATAAAGTAAACAATGTATTATTTTTCCATTGCATTAATGGACCTGGTGGCATTTTAACTGTTCATGCCCAATAAGCCCATCCACACTTGTACTGGAACTGCAACGACATGTGATACACGACTGACACTACCACTGGTTTGAGAACTAATAACCTGTGAACGTGTTAAACATTGACAATTGGAGCACAAACACTCCTCCTTAAGCAGTATTTTTGCCTCTGTGATGGGCGACCTTCTAATGCCTTTGTTGTACATTTACAAACGATGCTGGCTTCTGCAACAATAAGAATAACAAGTATATATTGCCACCAGACGATAAGCCACGTAGCTTTTTCTTTTGTTATGAGCTTGCCACCCATCAAAGCATGCCAATTTTATCAAAGAAAACAATATGCATAACATACAATTCCTTGAAGAACACGTGTCGTAGCCAAGAGTTGAAATGATCATGGAGCCACATAATTTATTTCTTTTGAACAATTCTAAAATGATGAAATAGGAACAATAGTACTGGATGCATTATGGAATTTAACGTTCACTAACCAAACAAAAAAACACACACAAACACACACACAGACAGACAGACAGACCGACCGACCGACCGACCGACCGACCGACCGACCGACCGACCGACCGACCGACCGACCGACCGACCGACCGACCGACCGACCGACCGACCGACCGACCGACCGACCGACCGACCGACCGACCGACCGACCGACCGACCGACCGACCGACCGACCGACCGACCGACCGACCGACCGACCGACCGACCGACCGACCGACCGACCGACCGACCGACCGACCGACCGACCGACCGACCGACCGACCGACCGACCGACCGACCGACCGACCGACCGACCGACCGACCGACCGACCGACCGACCGACCGACCGACCGACCGACCGACCGACCGACCGACCGACCGACCGACCGACCGACCGACCGACCGACCGACCGACCGACCGACCGACCGACCGACCGACCGACCGACCGACCGACCGACCGACCGACCGACCGACCGACCGACCGACCGACCGACCGACCGACCGACCGACCGACCGACCGACCGACCGACCGACCGACCGACCGACCGACCGACCGACCGACCGACCGACCGACCGACCGACCGACCGACCGACCGACCGACCGACCGACCGACCGACCGACCGACCGACCGACCGACCGACCGACCGACCGACCGACCGACCGACCGACCGACCGACCGACCGACCGACCGACCGACCGACCGACCGACCGACCGACCGACCGACCGACCGACCGACCGACCGACCGACCGACCGACCGACCGACCGACCGACCGACCGACCGACCGACCGACCGACCGACCGACCGACCGACCGACCGACCGACCGACCGACCGACCGACCGACCGACCGACCGACCGACCGACCGACCGACCGACCGACCGACCGACCGACCGACCGACCGACCGACCGACCGACCGACCGACCGACCGACCGACCGACCGACCGACCGACCGACCGACCGACCGACCGACCGACCGACCGACCGACCGACCGACCGACCGACCGACCGACCGACCGACCGACCGACCGACCGACCGACCGACCGACCGACCGACCGACCGACCGACCGACCGACCGACCGACCGACCGTCCGACCGTCCGACCGTCCGTCCGTCCGTCCGACCGACCGACCGACCGACCGACCGACCGTCCGTCCGTCCGTCCGTCCGTCCGTCCGTCAATTATGTTTGCACGAGTGTGTCCAGGAATGGAATGACAATTGGCAACAATGGCGAAGATAGGCGAGCAGGGTAGAACACGTGATGCTAAGAGGGAGGGAGACAGAACAAAAATTTGGATCTGGACCTTGGCAGAGACTGCTGTGTCGGCTTCTACCTATTTCTGGAACCAATAGTCTACTTGTAAATTGTTGACAGCACTTCTTTCTGTTAATAGTTAATACATTTTAATTATTGTTCTATGAGGAACTGTGGAACAATTTTCAACTGCACTTGGAACAATTGTAGGTACATAGCAGTGCTGCATTCTGGAACTTTTCTAGTTGCTTTTGTTTATTGTGAGGGCCATAGGGGCTCCTCAAATGGGAGTTTCTTGATTGAATTACACTTTTGTTAAAATTTTAAGGTTTTTTGAAAAATTTACCTACAACAAACATTATCTGCACATATGAAAGGCCTGTGCTTTAAAATTCAAATCAATTAGTACAAACATACAATACTCATTCGAACAAGTGCTCTCGGGTTATCAGCCAGGTTAAGTCGATGTTAGCGTCCAACGTTTCGAGTGCATACATTGCTCATCATCAGGGTATGTTTAATTGGAGACAAGTGCAAAGTTACATATCGTCAGTCCAATGACATAACGACCTATCTCATTTTTTCCAACTTTTCAGGAGAAGCAAAAAGCGTTTTCGCACACACTTTCGTAGATGTTTGTGAGAAAACTATTTACCCCATAACAAATTTTGTTCTGTCATTAAATTGTATTATGTTTCTGCTGTAAAATAGTGTGGTTGAATGTTACATGTGTTCTGTTATGTGCTTGAAATTTCATAATTTCTTGACATACGTCGGTATGTCAGATCAAAATAATTACTCACACAGAAATATCTTTGATACCCCATGCAAATTAGTATCAAGTTACAGCTTCATGATTTGAGAAATCTTCTTTTTTAGTCAAAATGTGAGCAAAACTATATAATATTTATGATTTTATTGTTCATGTCGCTTTTTTTTTCAAAGTGAAAGGTTATTTTTATTTTGAAGTTCTTTAGATTTACATGCTTTAAGTACGTGTACAAATTACAAAACTCTTGTTTTCTTAACAACCTTCCCTGTAGTTGAACTGAAGTATTCATAGCCTTCATTACGTAACTTCTTACTCAGATTTTTCTTCCCTCCTTTTCTAGAAGCTGTAGTAGAGCCTTCTATTGGTGATCCGTCGACATCATAACTTTCAGGATTTATTGCAATGTGGTCTCTAGTGATGGCATTGCTATCACATATTAAAGAATTGTTATCCTGCACTTCGTTTACCACACATTTTGAATTGTCAATAATGCCCCGTTTCTTGTGTAATGTACAGTCATTATCTTGAATGAAATTATCCCAGCAAAGCAGGATGTAACATCTGGAACACGAGGAGAAGACCTCATCCTTGCATCCTCTTGCTTCACAATGTTGCAATTTTCCTGGCAAATAATCTGAATCATCCGGGTCACTGACATGTTCAAGATATTAACTTTCATCATCAAAGTCACTCTCGCGTCCTTCTTCTTCAGCAGATACAACAGAGGTACATCTTCGTCAGATGATACGGCAGATTCTTCATCCAATGTTTCTATGACAGTCCCTTTGTACCACTTCCTTTCTGGAGGCCAGTAAAATTTTACAGATATCCCGGCTTTGATGTTATTTTTCCTCTTTCCGATCACATGTAGTTCTCTTGATGGAACAATATTTCTTGAGCCATCTTCCCAGAGCACTAAGATGTCCATCTTATTCCTAACAGAGCTTACAAACAATGCTTAATATACAGCTTTGATCCTTCTTCGAAAAACCGTGCCACTAATGTTAAATTGTTTTATTTCTCTGCTATTAGACTGTTTCGCTATTGTTAAGATTGTGACCGCTGATTTGTAAACACTAAAATATACATTTCTGAATTGCTTCATTTTACTCTTTTGTGAGTGTATTGGCCCCGATTGTTGCATTTTTCTGCTGTAAGCAAAAAGAGATACGCCAACTTCCGAAACAGTTTAGGATGTACTTTATCTGACATAACGATGGAAGTCAAGATACGCTTCTAAGTCATACCAAATTTTTTAACAAATTGAGATACGCAAAATCAAAAAATATTCATAACTTCCTTATTAATTGGATTTGAGTTACGCCAATTTGCCAGGTGATGCAGGGCACCGGTATGATCACAATGATGTTAATAACTCAATTTCGCAAAAAAAATTAGATACGTCATTATGTCATTGGACCGACGATATGTGAGTGTGGAGGGGGCGGACCTTAGGTTCTGTCCTGTTATTGGCTCATTCTGGATCCTGGTGTTTTATTGGTGGATGTCGTGCTTTTGCAGAGAAGTGAGTTCCATGCATGGCTCAGCTGGAGTCCCACGTCCCTGTTGAGATTCATACTTTCCTGTGAAATGGCTATGGCTTCCTTTATTCTTCTGTCCCAGAAACTGTCATATTTGGCTATGATCTTGGTGTGTTCAAATAAAATCTTATGACCCTCGTTAATGCTGTGTTGCACTAGTCCTGACTTCTCTGGTTGGAAGAGTCTGATGTAGGTTTGATGTTCATTGTTAACATTGACTTAACCTGGCTGATAACCTGAGAACACTTGTTCATATAATGTTGCCAGGAAAGCTACAATTCCTATAAAATACTCATATTGCATTGTAATTCAAGTACGTGCTGTATTATAAATGGGCCAATATGAAATTTTGTATAATAAATAAAATAAAATATAACTTATTTTTACTTATGTTCAGTGAGTATGTGTTGAGTAATTGATAACGTTTCATGGACCACTGTCCCCTTCTTCAGGTCAGTTTATGGAAGCCATTGACTGTCAACATGTGAGCGGTAAATGGCCGGAGGGATTCTTCTTTAATAAGTTTTAACAGAGGGGTTTAAATTGATTTTAATAGTACGAAAATTTTACATAGTGATTTTTTAAAGAAGAACAGGTCAGTTGTGATAGAATCCCAATATTTTATCCTATTCATGTAAACCTAATCCTTGCCATTGATGAAGCTTTGTGGGCAACCGTGAAGCCAATAAACTGACTTGAAGAAGGGGACAGTGGTCCTTGAACTTTGTCAATTACTCAACACATACTCACTGAACGTAAGTAAAAATAAATTTTATTTTATTTATAGTACATAAAGTAAGTTGCATGTAACCTGAAAAATGGAAATGAAATTTTGCCCAATGCTGGTAAAGTACTGATATAAAGTATACAGATAACCGATATTCTACCGATCCAATATAAAATTCCAAATGGCCCTGCAAGAAACTGAATGGTTCCTTGTGTGTGTTTTGAAGTAATTTTTATCGATAAAAATTATAACAAAATGTCAGAATTTTGCACTAAATTATCAGATATTTTTAGATATATTGGATCGGTAATTTTATGATAAACTGATACACCGATATGCCTACATCGGTCAATACCGATTAATATGTCCCATCCCTAATATGTATATGAATAACAAATGATGTCCTAATTTGCTGTCATTTGGTACCAGCCATTTGCTAAAGATCAAACATCATAAACTGTCTTCTTCATATCTCTGGCATGAATTTTCCATTTTAAAGATTTAAAATTTTATGGTAATTGTATATTTAAGTTTTTATTGTGATAGTTTAAGAGAAACAAATAACAAATCTTTACAGGTCCTGTTGGTTGAGTTCATTCCAAAACTTCCCATTTATCGGCCTGACTAAAGAATCATCAGCTTGTGTAGTTGTGTTTGTGCGAGTGTGTGTGCGTGTAACTGTTTTTTGTGATGCTTGGAAAGCTCTCACATGTGCCACTATGTTTTGTTTTACGTTACACTTGGAACAAGCAGTGCCTCGACAGCCGTAGCCTCAAGACACGTTGAGAGGACAGAGCCATGCTTATTTAAATGTATAGCTATTCAAGCTCATGATGTAACAATGACGAATTACAAACTATTTAGTTGACATTCATTGAAATGTGCACTCAGGTTATCTCATGAAAATTTCAGTGTTGTGATAGAAGTTTTCAACATGTGCGTGCAAGGAATCTCGTACGATCTAACAAGTGCATGACACTTTGTCGAAGTGCATTGCAAATAAGAAATGTTACTCTAGCTGACTAGAACTAATACATAGGAAGAAGTTTTCTATTTTACACTCTCTTCAATATGTAGACCAATCACTGCGCTTCATAAGAAAATGTAGTATGCTTGCTTTGGTGACGAACTTTGTATATTCCATGCACATGTATCTGTGGACGCAGAGGAACTTGATTTTCAATTCTTATTGTTATCATTGGTATTTAATAAGTGTGCCTCGTGTAGAAGCATATCATATATATAAATACATATGGGCATCAGATAGCATGTGCGTGTAAAATAATTTTAAAAAACACAAATAAATGAGATTTTGATTTTCTTATGTTTGCTACTGTTTTCTTTCAAGTGATGTTACTTCGTTATACAAATGATAATATGATAATGCCATTCCAGTTTCATTATAAATTATGTGCTTCTATATTTTGCACTGAAAACTTATACTTGTTAACATTTCATCTTGGGTTAATAGATTGTAGAAGTTGGTACTTTATTTTTAGAAAGCAAGTTATAAATTAAAAATGGTGTTCAATTAGAAGAAAACTATTTGAAAGATGAGATTTAAATAAAAACATGTTCCTAAATATATTTGTTCCAATGTAGACTGATTCTCTCTCTCTATTATATATAGTTTTATGTGTAATATTTATATGCAAGGATTGTTGAAAATGTTTACATGCTTGTATTTCTTCAGTAATTTTTGGCATTGTAACGTATTACCTTAAGTATGGCTGCAGGTGAAATTGTATGATTGAACAGCAGTATTTTCCGTTAGAAATTTAGAGATCTAATCATAATAACTGGAAACAAAATGAACTGCAGGTGAAAGGAGTTTGCGCAGTAGTATGTGTATCAATTGTACTAAATGGAACATGAGAAGAACAGGTAAACAGCAAGAGATTCAATCTCTTTAAAAAGGTGCAGGTAAATCCAGTTGAGATAGATAAGAACCACGACTAAAATCTACTGTTTCTAATAGGAACGAATGTGAAGATGGTAGAGCAGGAAACACACTTGCTTGCATATTTATAAAGAATAAAAGGAGCTAAAATTGGTGATGGAAGAAGGCCTAAAATAGATCTATAGTGGATGTTGGGACAAGATGCCAAGAACAATAGGAAAATTTCAAGGATTATGATGCTTGACACTTTAGTTAACAGTTGTGTTGGAATAAGTAGGCTGTGAACATGAGAACTGTGGGGCACTATTTCTCTAAGGATAAAGCTTTCAAATCTACACTTCCAGTTGCCAAACCTGATGAATGTCTGTTGAATTGTTACTTCGCTCTTTGCAGAAGTCAGAAAACAGCATGCCTTTTTGGGGTTTGGCAATATCATTCATGATAAAAATGCCGAAGTTGATAAGTGTCATGTAATGAACCTTCCATTCTGTATGCCCACCTTGATATTTTGTATTACTCTTCCTCTCCTTTTGGTCAAGACAATTCCGAAGATCAGATTTTTCTTGCAATAATTTCTGTGTTGAGCCAGTGAGTTCATGTTTTGTTTTGGGGCATACACTCTCTTTGTTATATAGCTTCAAGTTTCAATTTGCTTACTTTGTAAATCAGAATTTTAAAATGTGGAAGCTAAAATTCAACATTCTTGTGTGTGTGTGTGAAAATTTGTAAGGATTTTTTTTTTTGTTGTAAGGTTTAATTTTGTACTTGTGTGTGTGCATGCATGAGAGAGAGAGAGAGAGAGAGAGAGAATCTTCCAACACATTGGTTAAAATAAATCTATATCGTAATTTTAAGCACCACAGGAATGTCGCAAATAATTTAATAATATAATTCAGTTATTTTAAGTGTTTTGTATTTTTCCTGCGACATTTCATCCTGGTTTCCTTGAACTTCGTCAAACTTACATGAAACGTCACAGGAAAAGTAAAAAACACTTAAAATAACCATAATATTTTGCATATACAAAAAGTGATTATGCAAAGCTTTAATAAGAACACACATGGATCAGGTCAAACAAGAACTATATTTTTGTTTTAAGAAAAATGCAGAATATTATACCAATGATATTACAAACAGAAAGTGGGCACAACGAGGAATATTGAGTGGAAATATTTTAACAAATAAATTTTGCAGAAGGAATGAAAACTGCCCTTTCCATCTTAAATTACATTTGTAGAACTCGAGGTTGAAAACCATACTAATTGTACAATATTTTCTGGGTAATATAAAAATAATTAAGTTGTGATTATATAATCTTCCCCAAGATACACACACCAAGGTTTTAATATAAAACATATTATGATTGTCAAAGTGTATAAAGTCTGCATTTTATTTATACTCTATTACATGTAATAGAATAATTGCGTGCATGTTTATTATAAATTTGACATGTCCAAAAAATTACAGTAATTATTACTTTGCAATGAATTAACAATTGTTCGCAATTTTATATCTTCCACGATAAAATTGGAACAAATGATTTTTTAGTACTTATATGCAAGCTTTGTTGGCAACTTAAGTGTTAAAAAAAAATATGGTGGATTTCTGTTCTGCCTCATATGTTGCATGTATATTTCTTGGTGTACTATTTACTTCTTTACAACCAGAAGTCTGATAAGAAACCTGTTTAATAATGAATCTCATATACATATATATTTTGTTACATAATGTACATATGTATTCAATAAAAAGTTTGTAGATTTGTATTATCCAGTTGCAGTTAGTAACTGTAAAAAACCACACTCAGTTTGTTTAGAGTGCATGTTAGTGTGTACAGGTTTGCAAGCAAATGCTGCCTTTGCAAACAGTTGCTTACAGTAGTGAAAAGATGTTTTTACACATTGACAACATATGGCATAAAGATGTAACACTTGTCTTTCAAGTTAACCATTTAAGTTAATTTTATGAACAAAGACTTTGCATAATTAGGAATATTGTGTGAATAGTGGAAGAGAAATATACCATGTTTGATATTTTATAACAAGATATTAAGTAAATTAGACTTATTTGAGGAAATAAATATAATACAACCAACTCTGATTGTTCTTGTTTTTCATTTAGAATTGAGAAATTGCCTTCTTTTCTTCACAAGGGTGACCAGATGTTCCAGTTTAAAGCCAGAAGTGAAATATATACTATTTTCAGAGTAGTTTTTTCATTAACATCATATGTCAAAAGTGCAATTTGTGTAAGATTAGGGCTTTAGAATAATTCCATTGTATTTAAACATTGTGAAATACTGCACCAAAGCAATACATCTATAATACAGCGTGTCCCGTTCAAACCTCCCACATTTCAATTCATCATTGCTAAAAGGTTATGAAACATGTGAGTGGTACTAGACGAAAGAGAAACTCAAAGAATTTTATTGCATGACCTCGAAGTTCACCGTTCTCACACTGCAGCACCACAATTGCATAAAGCACAATTAGCGACTCCGCAGCAGCATGCAATCTGTATTCTGGTATGCAGAGACCAAATCAATCATTACAGTGCAAAGAAATTATCAGAGAGAATATGGAGGTGAAGCACCTGATGGGAAAACCATTAAGGCATGGTGTACGACGTTTGAACTTTGGACGATTGGCGGTGATTTTTGGAGGCTTCTCTGAAATCGCACTCAAATTTCTTCCACCTTCTACTCTGAAACACGTCGACGAGAACCTCCGGATTGTTTATTACCACTTCCAGTCACTAAAAACTTCGCACACCATGTCTTAATGGTTTTCCCATCAGGTGCTTCACCTTCATATTCTCTCCAGTAATTTCTTTGCACTGTAATGATTGATTTGGTCTCTGCATACCAGAATACAGAGTGCACACTGCTGCGGAGTTGTCATTGTGCACTTCGGGGTCAAGCAATATAATTATTTGAGTTTCTCTTTCATCTAGTACCACTCACATTCCATTATGTTTCATAAACCTTTAGCAATGATGAATTGATATGTGGGAGGTTTGAATGGAACATGTATTTTACTCACAATACAGAGGTTGTTTCCGATCTATGGTGACGAAATTGCACACCTTTTGTAGCACCACCAAGCGTGTAGAGAACGAAGCTGCCAGTCGTGTGGGCACGTTAGACCGTTGACTGTGTGTGACAGGTATGGTCATTGTGTATCGGGAAGAATGCCGCCGAAAATCAGTGCATATTGGGAGGGTTACATAACTGCACTTTCCGACGTAAACTACAGTTATAGTGCCATTATAAAACTGTGCAAGGAGCGTGGATTCACTCTGTCCAGAAATGGCATATCACAGTTGTTTAAAGGGGGCAGGTAAGATGAGGCGTGTGATGATTCCTGTGGGGCAGAAACAGGCCAACTCCCGGCCTGCCACTAGCCGCGCACCAGCTACAATTCAGGTCAGGGCGCTGGTCACCAGGGAGAATCCAGCCACACAGAGAAGTATCGCAAACCGGCTACAAACATCACTGAAGAGTGCACACCATCATTGACCACGATTTGGGTTTGGAAAAGCGACGCAAGGGGCGTGTTCATAAGCTCTTGCGAAAAAAACATCCAGGAACGTCGCACCAACTGTCGAAAGCTTTTTGAGCGGCACCTGTCAGGTGAAAAATGGAACTTCCTTGTTACATTGGACGAGGCATATGTTTATCTTGACTGTCACAAGCCATGTGCAATTTTTTTTCGATCGACAGGTTCAAGGGACTTTCAAAGATGGTTCACTGAATGTAAGGAAAGTTTTGGCACAGGTTTCGTGATCATTGCTGGATACTCGTACAGTGGCAAGCTGACCATACATTGTGTTGCCAAAAATACGAAGGTTAATTCAGATTATTATCAGGCTAACGTCCTGACACCAGTTTATCGACATGTCAAGGCACACATCTTGCTCAACCTGCCTCTTCCTCCAACAAATGGCAGAAGAAACTGGAATTCGTGTCATTTCTTTCACAGACATTCCAGTGAATTCACCTGATGCCTCACCGATGGACTTTTGCGCCTTCGGCCTACTGAAACTAACCTCATCTCGGAGAAGACCCCATACCATTGAAGGGCTATGGAAAACCTGTCAGGAGGAGTGGTTGAGGCTGGACGTGACCACTTTGTGCCAGTCTCCTACAGTGGAAACTTCACTGTCGGGCAATTGCCAAGATGCAGGGCCACCAAATAGAGCACTCTCAATGGTGGTGACATGGTTTCTCTTAAGGTAGGAGTAGTTTGAAATCATCACCATACATCGGAAACAACCTCTGTATAATTAAAAATGATTAAAACATTTCTGAACTCTGATTTTTTGCATCATGTAGATTTTCCTTTCTTTCGATTAGACACTCAAAACTGTTTTCCTGGGTGTTTGTGCAAAAGCCCAGTGTCTTTAAGTGGGAAATTTCCAATTCTGCAACATTTTAAATAAATTTAGTGTCTCTGACACTATGAACAGTATAGTTCAGTTTGTTTTCTTCAGTACAGATTAAACTATAAGCCTACGTTAAAAATACAAGTTTTCTTCAGCAAATCGATAAAACTAAGTACAAACTTTTTTTTCATGAAATTATGAATGCAGAAGGCCCCTCACAGACAGTTGTAACATGATTGCTAAATATTGTAACAACCTGTTGCTGTGCGTTTCACTCGTGGAAAAATTAGGCAATTGCTAATTTCGGAGAAAAAATCCAAAGTAATAAAACATGCCTCTTAATCAAAACTAAGTATTTTTAAAAAAAATTCTCTAGGCTCGTGGAACAATGCAAACATGTATCTCTGAACATTATCAGAGTCACAGTATGTACCAAAAGTCTCATACTACGCAATGATTGTGGCTGGTACATACATGTATCAGCTGGGCATTTAAGGGTCAAGGATCCTAGGTGGGGGGGGGGGAACCTTTGCAGTGGATGCATTGAAGTCTTTGATTGTTATATGCACAGAATACGTAACTTTTTATACTCAAAGATAAATGTTCAATAAGCATTAGTTGCAAATATTTACAGGTATGTCAAAAAAACATCAACTACCAAAAGCAAGTATATGATTATATACATGAGTAGAACCATAATTTATGGAGAATAAAAGATAAAGATTCAGGATCAAAAGACGTATATTAAGTGGCATTCTGGTGTAAAACTGCTGAATATAAAGTTCATTTTAAAAACCACATTTATTACACAAAATAAAAATTTCCCTTGTAATAGCACATTTTTTTAGTTAACAGAGTATTATACAGTTTGTTCCTGTGTAAAGGAGTCTAGTTTTGCTTCTTGAATATTTACAGCAGAATTAATCAATGTTACGTGATTTGCATATAACTCATCATAATTCAGACTTCAGAAAGTGTTGCATACAATTTTGTGTACTAGAGTTTATTTCGTAGTTTGCAGGTCATTTCATGACAAAACATGGTAGGAAAATGCACCTCCACATTTCAAAAATGTGAAAATGAACATTACAGTATGTTATTTCAAATTTTGTGTTTCCGTCAACAATGAAATATGCATGCCTCTAATAACTAGCAAAAGGAAACAAGGTTTTTGTCACAAAAAATTTTATTTACACAATACCATGATTGGTATGAATAAAACATAACCAAACAAGAAGGGTCATATTTGCTAGACAGATTTATAATCAATAACATACAAAACTTTTGTTGCTCCTCTTAAATTTTTTCCATACATTTGAGTATAAAAAAATGGCACGTGTAAAATAACTGGCTTTATTATAATAGCAGAAAATGGATACTAAACCTCTACTTAAAATACCATAAAATTTTGAAGGAATGATACAAATACAAAACTGCTCATGTATTCTGTTTTATGCATTAACAGATCTATACAAAACAATATTAACATTATGCATTTCAATTCATGTAGTGTGTGAATTGTGAAAAGAAACAATACACTTGCATAGAACGTCATGGACTTGTAGCACAAACAAAAGCATAGAGTACTTTTACACAGTAAAGTTTACAGTGGGGGGAAGCATCGCTACTGTACAGGAAAGAGAAGGTAAAGGTTTGGAGTAACAAATCTTTCAAGATATTTATGCAACGAAAAAAAGCACCAGCATAAATGATCTTCAACAGTAAACACACAGCACGAACAGGACAACAAACCATCTACGTATATGTTGCAAAACATGAAAAATGTACAAACGTTTATGCAAAACATAGTCGCACAGGATCACAACTGTGTAGAAAATTTGTCGGATCACGACTGAGTAGAAAATTTGTCAGGCTAAGGACTGGCATGGAATTACCACACTAATGGTTCATCTTAGCATGTTTTAATTGCCAATCCACTACTTAATAAATTTGAGGTAATTTTTCTACACAGTTTATTACCGTTAATTAATGCGTGCCGGTAATTTTTATAATGGTTTTAGATGAACAAATTACAAATATGATAATGCCTTCCTTGCTCCTGTCCACATACACACACAGACATAAGCAGCATTACTGTGCACGCAAGTTTAGTTATACAACTACAACTATTCCTAAACCAAACAGGCATAATTCTTATTGTATATTGTTATTCAAATATATTGTAAATTTAAGTACGTCTCTTCAACTTCTAGTCATATGAGTCACAGACACAGACACACACACACACACACACATATGCAAAAGTAAATTCTACACCATTTTCATAAAATGTCTAATATCCTTGGCATACTTACGTCAACACAAATGAACAGTCTGAACAAAATAGATAAATTAGCCAATGTAACATTAGTTTTACAACAATCTTGCATTTGGTGCACAAAATTTTACAATTACAGCATTTTTCTTCACAGTAATTTGAATAAAAAACTTTATGGATTTTAATCAACTTCCCGAAAAGCAAAATGACACATTCATCAAACACACAGCAGTTGGTATCACTGCAAATTACATCAACAATGGAAAAATCACTAAACTTTAAGAAAATCAACAGCACGAATGGAATATCCATTATACATCAGAAAAATTCCTACAGGGCCAAATGCCTACAGAAAATTAGTATATATAATCACACATAATTATGCAATATGCATTAATATAAGTATTTTGCCTGTAAAATATTGTTAATACATCCAGTTGAATTTCATTAATACCTCTTAGTAAATAATTTAACACTTGGATGATATGCACATTTACCTTTAAATACAAAACACCTATATTCTTCTTTGTCAAACATATTGTGCAAAAGATGGAATGTCGTCCACAAAAGTTACAGGGAACTGTCCTTTTCTCCCGTCAAGCTCGCCATAAAGCCAATCATTGTTTACTCGTCGCAACACCCGGATTTTATCACCTTCCTGGAAAAAATAATATTTATTATCAGCATAGACAGATTGAAAGGCACTGACTGTGAATACCAGCACTGCAATTTAGAATTTTTCTATTCACTTTGGTTTACTGGAAGGGGACGTGGGCACAGGAGTACTTTTTTAATGTAGAATTACCACTATTTCTTTTCTTCTAACTGTGCATTCCGGAAGATGGGATGTAAAAATTTTACTTATTCTGACAGTCGGGATTTCTCACAAAAATTAAAAAATAAACTTTAATCCTACTTTGCTGCAAGGAGTGATTTTCAAATGAGCGCGAAATAGTTTGCATGGACAATGTTAGATAGCATACAGAATTTGAGAGCTTCTTCACTACAAGTGGTACATGCTTGAAACACAGTAGTACACGTATAGCCATAATTTGTCTGTGGTATGGGCCCTCAAATATGGACCGTGATATCAAAGGTGCAGTGAAATTCAAACTTAAATAAACATTCATTACCTCCATGTTAAAATTTAGTTTAGTCTATCTTGCAAATACAGCGATACATACAGTAGAATGAAATAGATTATTGTGGGCTGAAACTGCCACGATGGACATTTTCCAGGCATGTGTATATGATTATTGTCACATTAAAATGATGTTCCATTGTAAGCGCTCGAAGTGTGGGAGACTCGAACAAGTACGAGCGAGATGCAAAAGTGGTCACACACAGTACCCTTGTGTGTACACTGTGGCACATTTGAAAACTGCACACTTTAGAATTTCAATTGCTGTGTTAAGTCCACTTTATGCACAGATAAGCTAATCAGGAGTTAGACACATGGGCCGGTGGAGGGCTCATGGGGGGGGGGGGGTGAACCCCCCAAATCCTACATATATCTAATTTAAATAGTGTATAGTGGAAATTAATTTTACTTTATTAGCAGGATTAAGCATCTTGTGATAACTCCATTAAGCCATGATAACCAAAAATCCAATATGCTGACCAAGGCAGAATTAATTTCATTTTAAAACATAAACTAAACGTTATGTTTCAACCTTCTAGCAAGGTCTTCTTCAGACTCTGTACCAAGTACAAATGAAGTAAGGTACAAAACAGGAAGATATATACAGGGTCCGTAAAAAAAATGCTTACACTCTTTTAAGTGATGGTATCTGCATATTGTTTTTAGAGTTGCATGTAGCATGGTGTTTTCTCAACAGATGTCGGTACCCGTATGGCTCTCTTGACGAACATGTGAAATGGAAGCTAATTTTAAAATGGTGGTTCAAGTTTGAAAATGTCGCTGAAGTTTAACGTGCGTAGGGGCGTGAGTTTACAACACAACCTCCAAGATGCTTGACAATTAAACAGCTTCGCGATAAGTTTGAGATGTATGGTACCATTTGTGATGTGGACAAGGGAAAATCAGAAAGACAGCATACAGGTACGAGTCCTGCTTCTTCGGCTATGGTCTTAGAAAAGTTTGCAACGTCACCTCAGAAGTGTCTGCTACACAATGTGCTCGTGAGACAGGGCTTAGCAGTGCAAGTGTGCAATGCATTCTGAAAGCTGCCAAGTGGAAAGTGTACCAAGATTAATGGACGCATTACATGAGGATGATCATGATCGCAGCATGGAGTTCTGTGAATGGTTTCAGGTAATGGCAGGTCAGGATGAAGAGTTTGTGATGTGACGAAGATTGTGTGGTTTGATGAGACCCAATTCAAACTAAATGGTACAGTGAATCGTCATAATTGTGTTTACTGGGCACCAGAAAATCCTCACATTCATGTCCACAAGGCAGTCAATCTCCCAGGGGTTACTGTCTGGTGTGGACTGTCATCTAGGGGTTTAATAGGACCCTTTTTCTTCGAAGGTACAGTTACTGGCACCAGGTATCTGGAAATGATATGCACATCAATTTTGACAGATACACGTGAATTTTATGGAAACAGTGAGTTCATCTACCAACAAGACGGGGCACCCCCACACTACCACCAAGGCATGTGGGCTCTCCTAGATGAGAATCTGCTGGGACACTGGATAGGACGAAGAGGTGCATTTGAGTTTTCACCATCACTAGATTTAACACCGCTGGACTTTTACCTTTGGGGGACCTTGAAGGATGTGTATGCAGGAAACCACCTACGCTAGAGGCCCTTTGTGAAGAAATTTCAGAATCATGTGCAGAAATCCCTGAAGACACATTGACCAGCATTGTTCAAGCAACCATTCGCCGTTGTGGTATGTGTCTGACCGCTAACAGCAGCCATTTTGAACACCTCAAGCAAGTTAACATGAAGGTGCAGGACGATTGTATTAAACCTGTGAACAGGTGCAGAAAGCTTGTATTAAACCTCTGATATGTAATTTTGTTCAATACTAACACACAATAAAGAATTAGTGATCGTTAAATTGTGTATACATATTTTTGAGGGACTCTGTATACAGAAAAATGACTTCCCTCCAGACACAAGAATATTATAAAGTTGTTTTTCTGGAACATTCCTTTCCTGGTGTTCCAGCAGGTGGCCTTCTCCTGTCAACTGTTGTATCACCTGACAGATAATTTATATAATTTATTTTTTTTATCAAACAAAGGACCCTTTGATTACAAGGTGTCGGCATTTTTACAATGCCACCAGAAGGCATGCTTTAGAACCCCTGTCCTTTGAGGCTTACGGGTGTGAGAAGGTCCAATCAGTTAAAGGTTAACTTGCTGCAACTCCATTTACAATATATTTGAAAGCATTCTTAAATTATTACTATTTCACACAAAAACCTACTTTATCAATAAATTTATATTTACAAATACAAAATTTGTATTTAAAACATTCACATTCACCCAGATCCAACAATTCCTCAACTTTCCCAGGCATTTGAATTATTATTATTTTCTCTGTTCGATCTCAGATTTTTTCGTTAAGTTAATTTCTCTGATTTATTCCCAGGAATTTCATATAAGTGGGAATCCCTTCTCGTCAAATATCTGAGGCAGTCTAAATATTAGGAGCATATAATGCCCCCCCAACCTTCCTGGTGCTGAACAAACAAATCCTTCCCTTCAATTGCCAAAATATGCAGCATTCTTCAATACATCATCTCACCTTTAATCAGTGTTTGAATCATCCATGAAGGGGAAGAAATTGTGCACAGCAAACTACAGATGTAATATTTAACATTGCTTAAGTATTTGCCAATGAAGCAAGGTTTGGAAGTTATACATATAGCAACACAGGGTGAAGATCTACTCTAGTTCTGCCAGGGGTTTCTTCATTTTGGTTGAGCTGTAATTAATCTATTTTAACAAATGCAGAACGTCACACTTGAAACGTTTTCAATTAAATAACATTAACATACATCAATTAGAAAAATAGTACTGTACCTGAAAACCCAGATCATCCCACGTTTCAGGAACAAACGTGTACAAAGCAGTCACTACATCATCTATAGGTGGTGCTGAAACTTCTACTTCTGGTTCACATTCTTTGGGCAAAGGCACAGTCACTTTGATGAAATTTGTTGGAAACATTCCTTGCCTTCCATTAACTTCTCCATAGAACCATTCAGAGTTGATTTGTCGCACAAGGAGAATGACATCATCAGCCTGAAAGAATGGAAAAAAAATCAGAAAATATTGCAACACCTGTACGACAGAACCATTATTCCAGTTCATGAATTACAATTATGTGTTCACAGTGATGCTTTCTTTCTCCTACAATTCTGTATCATCCTACATGAACTGTCATTGGTATTATTACACGGATTTAAATTAAGTGCAATGGACAGTGCTCAAAAAATTATCTTCAAAGCTAGTCACCACGAAAGCACCTACTAGCAATTGTGCATACTACAGTATGTTTTAAAAGTCACGCAATCCAAACTTTGAAAATCTATATCATGAAAATCATAAGAGATAGTTACACCGAGTTTTCTGCACTAAACTAATCCTGTAGGCTATCACTAAGTTCATAAAGTTAGCACTTATCTAAATAAATGCAATTACATTATTTAAAAAAAAAAAACATTGTTAATTTGCTGAAAACATCTGAGAACTGATTTTCAACTATAAATACCAACTCTTAAACAATTTGTGAGATCATTTGTTGGTGTTTGACTGGTGTAAAACAGTTGCTTTGTGAAGTACAGCAGAAGCAGAGCATTTTTATTGTAAGAATGAGTAGTAAAATACTCTTCAGCAATGCCCACGCACTGCTCCAATGAATATGCCATGCTGAATAAATTAACAAAACAGGCACAGTAGCAGTGAAAGTGAGCCAAGATAATTCAATGTAACCAGGGGCAGCTTAGGATTCTGTCAAGAGTCCAATTTCGGCACAAAATCTTGATTTTCACGTAAATGTATAGCCAATACTTAGACACATGTTGCAAGCGACTGTTTGCAATATTTCGACCTGCTAGTGTTGCCATATACAGAGATATGTCCCAAAAATGGCATTTTTCACTCAACCCATAAAATGTTGCACATGACCAATATTGGTCGCAAATGACAGACCTACATGGCATCAGTCATCAAATGTCTAATTATGACCCTTCTCTTACTCAGAAGTTCATTTCTGGAAAAATTTGAATTCTGCTTTCCGTCAGTTATTAACTTATATAATTATCTGTATGGAGTGAACTGAAAATTTTAAGCATTGAAAAATATCTCAATCTATGAGGCTTTATAATGCAGAAAACCCGGTGTAAATATCTCTTACGGTTTTCATGATATACATTTCCAAAGTTTGGGTTGTGTGACTTTTGAAACACTCTGTATAAGATGCTGAGCATCACGGTATTCAAAACATCACTAAATTATTTGAGAAAGCAGGAAATGGGGTGTTTTGGGGACAAAGGGTAAGAAATTGTTACCAACTATGAATGTTCACAATGTTAAATACGGAGAAATTAGTACTCACTTTTATCCGCGAAGCTGTTTTTTCTTCTTTTTCGATTAATTTCAGTGGCCACTGCCACCATCCTCGTTGGAACTTGCTGCGCTGTTGCTTGGCGTGCGTCTTTTGTTCGTAGTTCTCTGGTTGCCGTTAGGTGCGCTGTGCGTCTTGGTACGTCGTCTGCTATTTCCGGGCGATAACTGCTGCAGTAGTGGAATCCAAGTATGGTGCGCTTGCCCGCTATCGATGTTTAGTTCGTGCGGGAAGTGCATTATGGCGTGCGTTTCCTTGATTTTGGTGTCTATGAGCGTGTGGGCAGTGTGTTTGACTCGAACCTTTTGAATTTTATGGCTATTGTATTTGATATGTCTAGCAAGACCGGTAGTGGGTTGGGCTTTTTTCGCATCTGCTAGGTGCTGTTGGATTCTTTCATTGACAGATCTGATGGACCTGCCGATGTAATGAGCCTTGCACTCACACTCAGCATCATATACACCTGGGTTGTCAAGGGGGGAGAGGAAGTACCGTTTGTGCTTGTTCAGTTTGTCAGTTATTTTGGAGTTGGGTTTGTGCGCTACTTTGATGCCAAATGGGAGAAGGGCTTTGGCTATGCGGTTGGAAGTGGTGGGATGGTAGGGGAAGGCAAACCATTTATATTGGTCGCTGGGGGTTGGTTGTGGCTGGGTTGCTTGTGGATGGGTTGATTGTGGTAGGTTAGGGTGTCTGACCTGTATTTCCGCCTTACTGCACCAAGTGGAGAGTTGTGATTCAGTGTAGCCATGCTTCAGGGCTATTTCTGTGATGGTGGCTATCTCCTCTCGTAGATCCTCTTCTTTGCCACAGTAGGAGAAGGCTCTTCGATAAAAGTTTAGCCACACATTGGCTTTTTGCTTAGGGGGATGGCTAGAGAGAGCATGTATGTACTGGTTGCCTGCATCCGGTTTTCTGTAGACGGTGGTTGTGAATTTGTTAAGTGCACGGCTGATGGTGATGTCCAGGAAGTTGATTTTACCAAGTTTTTCATGCTCTACGGTGAAGTTGAGCCTGGGGTGGATGCTATTTAGTTTGTTCACTAGGAGGTTGAGTTCTTCTGCCTTTTTATATACAACTATTGTGTCGTCCGCGTACCTTCCATATCGGATGTGTTGTAGTTCTGGAGTGTGGAGTATCTCTTTTTCAGCCAGGTGCATGACGATGTTGGCTAAAGGAGCTGATAGCGGGTTGCCCATCACAAGGCCCTCGGATTGGTTGTAGAATTTATCTTCAAACTGAAAGTAATTGTGTTTTAGACAAACTTCCAATAGTCTGGTTATCTCCTGAACCTCTAGGGCCGGGATTCTGTTAGTTGTCAGCCATCTTTCCACCGAACGCAGTGCTAGGTCTATGGGGATTGAACTGTACATGTCTACTATATCAATGCTGGCTACTTTTGCACTGTCAGCTTGCACTATTGAAGTTACCAGATTTTTAGCATCGGCACTGTTGCGGAACACGTATGTAAGTTTGTGGTTGAAAAGAGATATTTTGTTTTTTAGCCAGTTTGTTAGGTGAACTGTGGGGTAATTGAAGCCAGCTATTATAAGTCGCATGGGGATTCCAGGTTTATGAGTTTTAGGAATGCCATAGGCAATGGCAGGTGAAGGGTGGGGATTGAGGAGGAATTTGTGGTCTTGTTCACTAAGTATGGCACTAGATTTCACTGCATTTTTCACAATTCTATTGTACCTGTCTGTGGGGTCTTTTTTGATGACACTGTACGAGTCACTGTTCAGTTTGTCTATCACTTTCGTGGAGTAATCACCTTTGTGCATGATTACGAACTGGTTTGTTTTGTCAGACTTTAAACACCAAACATCATTGGTGTTCAGCCATTTGCCAAAATCGGAAAGGACAGAAGAGATTTCTTGGTGCACTGGATTAGGTTTCCTGGTTTCACTGTTGGTCATCACTTTTTGAAAAATTCCGGCTGCTGACGTTCTGATGTTTTCCGAATCTTGGGGTTTGGGAGCAAAGCAAGCTGCTTTTTCTGCCGCACATATGAGGTCGAGGGTGGGTGGTTTACTGTTTTGTACATTAAACTTATCGCCGTAGGCAAGGAGTTCTTTGAATTTGTTGGGGATTGAGAGATTTGACAGATTTATTATGTTTTTTCCATGTCCGTCATCTGGGTTGATTGCATTCTCACTCGGCCACGTTCCTCCCAAGTGGTGAAGTTTGTTGCGTAAAGACCTAGTTTTTTGGTTTTCCAAGATTTGCAGCATGTATTCGATGTTATTCTTAGCATGCTCCCACTTTGTGGGTGGTAGCGTGGTTTCTAGTCTATTTCTTTGTCGTTCACACGTGTGAGCCAGTCGGCGAATTTCCGCATGTTTGTCGGAAATAACGGCGGAAAGCGCGCGTTTTTGTGAAATATGGATAACGTTCTTCATTCTGTAGCTGCTATTTTGCACTTTCCACTGGATGAACTTGGGAAAAACATCGCACCGTTTGCACGCTTTCAAGAAAATTACGTCTAAACGACGCACAAGTAACTTACGTTCGTTCCGTTCGTATTCCCGTAATTCCTTCACACGCGAAGGTTCTGTATTCATGATTGGGAAAAGAGAGACGCGGTAGTATATAAATACGGAGAAATTAGTACTCACTTTTATCCGCGAAGCTGTTTTTTCTTCTTTTTCGATTAATTTCAGTGGCCACTGCCACCATCCTCGTTGGAACTTGCTGCGCTGTTGCTAGCAGATGCGAAAAAAGCCCAACCCACTACCGGTCTTGCTAGACATATCAAATACAATAGCCATAAAATTCAAAAGGTTCGAGTCAAACACACTGCCCACACGCTCATAGACACCAAAATCAAGGAAACGCACGCCATAATGCACTTCCCGCACGAACTAAACATCGATAGCGGGCAAGCGCACCATACTTGGATTCCACTACTGCAGCAGTTATCGCCCGGAAATAGCAGACGACGTACCAAGACGCACAGCGCACCTAACGGCAACCAGAGAACTACGAACAAAAGACGCACGCCAAGCAACAGCGCAGCAAGTTCCAACGAGGATGGTGGCAGTGGCCACTGAAATTAATCGAAAAAGAAGAAAAAACAGCTTCGCGGATAAAAGTGAGTACTAATTTCTCCGTATTTATATACTACCGCGTCTCTCTTTTCCCAATCATGAATTCACAATGTTGATAAAAAAATATCATTTGCTAACTTATGCTCTACTGCAATTCGAAAAAGAATCATTAAAATTTCGTACATATTACAGCAAAAGATCACAGTCGCCATGGCAACCTGGATTTTTTGAGTCCTGGCAATGGAACCTTGATTTTACATTTTTTAGGACTAAGGAAAAAACTTTAAAATGCAGGGAAAATGTAAAAGCGATGAAATTTTATAACATATTACTATGTTTGGACCATCAAGATCAAATATACTGGAAAATGTAAAATCGGGGTTCTACTGTAAATACATACTATGACCAGTACAGAAAAAAACACTGGTGCAACAGCCTGCGAAGGCCAGGGCCTACCTACCGACTGCCGGCCCCACTCCCACATGCAAAGGTGGGAGATTTGATTTTTTTAATGATTTGATTTAGTTTATTTTACTTCGCGTTTTGTGCCTCTTGGCTAATTTGCAAAGATGGGAATGAGTGATGAAATTGATGAATAGACATTCACAAACAACCAAGCCCGACTGGGATTCGAACCCGGGACCCTTGGCGTCGCAGCACGATGTGCTAACCACTCGGCCACAGGGTCGGGCATGAAGGTGGGAGATTATCCGACCAGTTACAGGGTGATTTGTGGGCAGCAATATGAACCCCCAGTTGTTGTTGTAGGTTTCCAAGACTGGGCTACACTATTCATCTGTAGCTCCCCAATTTTCTCACAATCGTGGATGGTCACTAGTCACATACACAGGATGAAATCGCAGGTGAAAAGTTGTTGTTACACTTCCCCCAGGAGCAGTGGCGTCGCGTGCAGTTCGCATACGAGTGTTCACAATAATGTTTTTGTACTGAATGCAGATTTACTCCTCTCCCTTGTAACTTCATATTCAATTGACAAAGTGAGAATAACAGTTCAATTTATTTTCAACAATTTCCCCCCAAAATCACGCTATATTTGAAGTAATACAAGAAGGACCTAGGGGAAATTGTCCTTCGCCCCCTTAAAATCCCCCACTTTTAGCGAATTGTCGCTAAAGTTTGCAACTATGTAGCACAGACCTTTTCGAGTCCCCCTAGACATGCCTTGTATACGCTGCACTCTGGTGCCGAATGTAAGAAGTATTGTCGCTTGCATCAGTATTCGCACAGCAAAGTGAACATCTTCGGGGTATAGTGGCCAACAGCCCCTTAGCTGTCAGCTCTGTGCAACACGCACTGCAATTGTGTTCAACGCCCACAGTGGAACACCGTGGGAGTCAGTGTTACCAACTATCTAAAAAAGTTATCAGACGTGAAAGAAGTCGTGTCAGAGTAAATTGTGTGTATATACTCGTACATCAAACATAGTATTTTTTCGAATAAATATACGTATGTGTGTGTGTGTGTGTGCATTTAATATGTACGTAATTTAAGACATATATGAGTGTTCACGTGCTCATGCGAACATTATCAGGCGACGTGCCTGCCCAGGAGACTGGAACCTGTGTGCGTTCAATAGCCGAACCCCAAAGAATGACACCTTAGACAGGACGGTCATGGTGTGGGACATACAATGAGCACTGCATTTCTTAAAAGTTTTGCCCTTTGATGGATCAACTGATTAACAGTTTTGTCCCAACATAAAGCAGCTATGGGTTTCACCCAGTCTACAAAAAAATGGGTACCTGGGTGATAAAAGTAGCCAGACTGTGGTTCTGATCACATCACCTCCAAACTAACAGAGATTGAGAATGTGCGAGAACCTACCCTGTACTTCCCCAAATATGCCTTCACGGCATGGTGCAACATGCACAGGGAACTTTACCCTTTACCAACATCACTTGCTACCCCAAGTGCCAAGGTCATATTACATCCTAAGTTTCTACCCACACAAAAGCTAACTCAACATGATCAAGAGAGCTTTTGGCCACAGCTAGAAACATTATCTTAAATTATAACTTGAAAAATTTCCGCATTTCCAATATTTAAGTCATCCCCACCGGTATCTACATGAATACAAAATCTCACCTGGAATGGCAGATCATCAGGATGGGATGCTGGGTAATCATACAATGCAATTCCATGTGGTCTTTTCACATCGTCAACCTGAAACAGATACAGAAGTTGGCCCATCACTCTTCTGACAGCTTGCGTTATTTATTGATTTTCACTCACACAGAACATCACAAGCTAGAAGCAGTTTCCAAAGGAGTTCCCTAATTTCTTACATTTCTTTTTGTTTTATCTACAGTCACAACTAGATCCCCTCACTTTTTCGTAACTTTCAAAATATTTAGCAAAATAGAGTAAAATATGAAAGTCCCAAGCATGGCAATATTTCATGCAAATTCCCCCTCAACGTTCTATTTCTCTTAATACAAGAAATTACACTTTACCAACACAACATTTATATAAAACAAGTACGTATTCGCAAATATATTTGTCAAAGAAATGATCCTATATTGCTGATTTATATGAATTTGAGACAGCTCGTCACAAAGTGTTTTTGGCACACCCATGAGGAACAAAACCTTAAGGGTTAAAAAAAAAACTAGCAAAGTTTATAAATTATACATATATGAAAAGTGAAAACTATATTTACAAGGAAATAATGCTTATAATGACGCATTGTTTGTGTAAAATTAGCTGAAACTTGACATATTTTCCCTTCCTTGTATCCACTTAAAATGCATTACCTCTGTATATAGTGAGTCTGATTGATTTTAAAGCAAAATTTTGCATAATTTGTCACACTGGTCAGAAAAGATGAATCTTTGTAGAAACATTATACCCCATTTGTCAAAAAAATAAATCATTAAAATATTCCCCAAAATTATGTCCATGAGTTGGTCACAAGAGTAACAAAGACAATTAAAAAATAATCTATCAACAGCCTTCAAGAAAATGTCTCGCATGCAAAAATTCACTCACTTAGCAAAAGTTTGCTTACTGAAAAGTAGGGATGGGGCCGATTAATCGGTACTCTATCGGTATCGGTAAAATTACCGATTATTTTACCGATCCGATACATCAATAAATATCTTATAATTTAGTGCAAAATTCTGCCATTATGTTGTAATTTTTATGGATAATCTCCATGCCCTACTTTCTGAAAAAGTAAATGTCTAAATATTAAACTTCTTTTGCATTGCAATCAACTCAAAACACACATTTATTATGGACATCAATGAAAATTTCAGGGTCTTCAAGGACCATTTCTAATTTTATATCGGATCGGTAGAATATCGGTATCGGCCAAAATTTCATATCGGCCCATCCCTACTGAAAAGTAACCAACCAGTAATCAAACCTAGAAACCTTTGATTTCAAACCTACCGGTAACTTTGTAGGTCGAGGAGGTAACTCCGGCAACTGTTCTCCAAGATCATCCGAAATATCCAATGGTGGTGGTGGGGGAGGTATGGAAGGCATTGGTGGTGAATTATTCCGGCTGCTTGTTCCAAAAGAATCACTGCCCAGATTACCAGAAACCACATCACTCCGCATGGAGCTAGACGTAAATTTCGAATGTTCCTTCGATTGCTGCCTGGGTGGTCCTTTCGGTTTAGGACGAATTATTGTCGGGATCGTCGCCAACTTTGTTTTGGGTTCACTACAGCTGGATACGTACCACTGTGAACTATTGTTTCTTACTTCACACTGTTGCCAAGCTGCGTTCGGCTGTTGGCTATTAGTTGCTAACGAGTCACGGAAGCACAAAGAAAATGGATCATCAACACTGACCGTATCCACACTACTTCTCACGGGCGGGAAACCAAAGTCAAAATCGTCTTCGAATCCACTTTCTGCCTGAGAAGTGTTTCCGCTGCTGCCACCTATTGGCGTATTAGCACTCGACGCCCCGTCACTTCCAAAACTGTCGACACTTACACCATCGCTGCTTGACCTAGTGGTTGGGGTGGGTGAACTGGGGGGAGAATTCCAGTCAATCAGCAATAAATCAGGCTCTGCAGACACTGAAGGGTGTACTGGACAAGGTGGAAACTGTGAATTCATGCGGAGCCGAGTCCCAGTTAATAAGTTAGACATTAGGTCTCTTGAGCCTGGAGTGCACTGCAAGAAATACCAATGTAAGGCACAAATTCCATAAAAAATGGTACATGGAAGTCTTATAAAAGCATGACAAAGCAAATAAAATTCCTAGGAATGTGCCGTAGAAAAATAAAAGCAAAAACTACTACTTAGAATCTGACCTAAAACATACTTGGCAAATGAGTAAATATTGTAAAAAAAAAAAATGTTTAAGCATGTCAACGGGCACCCATTTTGAATAACAAATGACTAAACCAATATGCTTTTCCACAAAATAAAGGTGAGACTTTCTTAATCTTAAAATCCTCTAAAAAAACACAGTTCAACTACCAAGGACAATTACAGCATGGAAATGTTTAAAATACATGCAAATTAATTACAAAGTGCTGAGTATATTAGTATTTTGGAATAGGGTCATTTCACAAAAAGTGGCCTTACTCCATGTATATAACAAAATGAATTAATCTGAAAATTATTATTCTTCTTAATTGCATCAAGGCTTAACCTTTCGAGTCCCAAGGCCATTTTCACAAGCAAGCCTCACGGTCCCGAGCCGATTTTGAGTAAAATGCAGAGTTTCAATTAAATGAGTGTAGATAGGAGATTAATTGCCCTAGAGAGATGAGTGATATACCGTTGTACGCGGAATGAACCAGAGATTCAGACTATATGAAATTTATGCAAATTCGGCATATATATATATGGAGGGGGAAAGGGGGGAAATCCCCTGAAAATGCTTTTTTTTTAAAAAATGGGGTTTCACCCCCCTCCCGCCCCCTCGAAAAAAGTACATGACAGTGTCGACATGCACATGGAAATGATCGCTGACATGTAAGGAACACAAAAATATTTGCATTATTATCATATGACCAATGTAACTTGAGTTGTACATCCCAAAAGGAATGTCGGCATGCCACTGATTCAAGCTTCAAAATGCGGTGGTACCTTGAAATGACTTTAGCTCAGAGACTATTTGCCCTGGAGATATGAACTATATACCGTTGTACGCAGAATGAATCACAGATTCAGACGATATATAATTTATGCACATTCGGCGTATATATGGAGGGGGAAAGGGGGGAAATCCCCTGAAAATACTTTTTTTTAAAAAAAATGGGGTTTAGCCCCCCCGAAAAAAAGGATATGAAAAGTTCAAAATGCACATAGAAATTATCGCTGGCATGGAAGAAACAGAAAAATATTTGCATCATTGTCGTATGACCAAAGTAACTTGAGTTGTACCCCCAAAAGGAATGGTGGGCACGCCACTGATTCAAGCTTCAAAATGCGGCGGTACCTTGAAATGACTATAGATCAGAAACTAAATGCCCTAGAGATATGAAAGATATACCGTTGTACGCAGAATGAATCACAGATTCAGACGATATATAATTTATGCACATCCGGCGTACATATGAAGGGGGAAAGGGGAGAAATCCCCTCAAAAATACTTTTCTTAAAAAAAATGGCGTCCCCCCCCACCCGAAAAAAATGTCAAAATGCAAAATTTATGCAAATTTGGCGTATATATGGAGGGGGAAGGGAGAAAACACCCAAAAATTATTTTAAAAAATTGTTGAAATGTTTGAAATTTATATTTTCCCTTTTAAAGAGACGCAAAAGAGAAGTCCCTTTTCCCGCCTTTTCACCTCCATTTTCATGAAGAAAAAAAAAAGGTGCAAGCAACATTTCTGTTAAATACATGTGTTAGGAACAATATAAAAAAAAAAAATCGAAATTCTAGCCAAAAATAGAAAAGATATAACGTAAAAACTACGACCTTGACACAGCGTCTCGATCGAGACGCTTGGGACCATGAGGGTTACTTTTAGGTATCTTGTTCGAGATGCTTGGGATCCAAAAGGTTAAATGTTTGTGAATGAACATAATTTACATATTTCACAGACAAAAATTACTAACATCTGCAGCATATATACTTCACAGGCAAATAAAGTCAGATTTTGCTACATTTTAAAGCGTTACACGTACAACACATTTCATTAAATTAAGCTTTTCATCAATTAAGGCTATGTCACCAGATTCAAGTTTCTTTCATTTGCTAGCAGATACCACAAAGTACTTCATATTTCTATGAAATCAGTCCATTATGAGTATTTTAATCCAATCTCATATCTAGACCCTTACAAGATGTCACACATCGCTGGAATGCCCCAATATAACCTTTGTATATGAACAGTTATCAATATAAAAATCTTAATTATCCAAAGAAGAAAAATAAGAATGTGTGTGTGGCATATGTAATAAGGTACACTGATAATAGCAAATATGTATGCTAAAACACTAATGGTACCTGCTTCATTCACAATATAACCATTCAAAAAGTGTGTTCATGAAAATGAATGTCTTAATAATATATATATATCTGACTTTAAAAGTAATGGGTGCGTTTGTTTTAAACACATTAACACTCATTTAAACAAGCATACAATCTTGGATCACTTACAAGATTATCAGTATAACATGAACAGCACAGAGTTCAAACTTAAGAATCACATCTAGGTACAATTTCACACAACAGAACTTTCTTCCCATACTTGCTCAAAAATCAGATATAGGACATATGTTTTCACATGACTTCCCTAAGGGCCTTAATAATTATTATAGTATCTTTAGAAATATTAATAATTTTCAGATGTACAAAAACGTTTGACAAGGTACGGAATCGATCTAATTGATCAATCAAAAATAAACAAATAGATACAGTCACTGGTCCAAGCAACTGTTACATTATATTTGTGCACTGAAACTGACCTAACCATTTGTAGATTTTCTCATATTCTCTTATATGTAAAGAACTTGTATTCACCAGGATCAGCAGCAAATGAGAAGTTTCAGTTGAACCCTGGTAAAGCATCTTACTTGTAAGTAGAGAAAGACTCGCCAGGCTATGAAAACACTTACTGGTCTCTGTGGTTGATTCTTGGGAGTAAATTTTGGTGGTGGAGGACGTGGAGGTGGCTTCTTTCTCTCTCCTGGTACGTGATTCAAATATGTAGACTGTGACCTCTGGATCGTCTTGCTTGCAACCGGGTCCCTATTTCTGAAAGGATTTGGGGGAAAAAATGTAGGTATATTCTATACGTAATTGTTTAAATTTAACTCAGATTTTGTTCCATGCAACCATAAACTAAACCCTGTAGTGCAAGAGATGAATATATTATCCAAGTTTTCTACTGTTCAAATTGCAAAAACCTGTGATTTATCCACCCCCCCCCCCCCATCTTTCTTTTTTTTCTTTTATACACACACTTTGGCTCTAAATTTACCCTAACATCCTCCCTGATGGAAAACTCTGGATAAAGCTTGGCTAAAGAAGAATTTAATTTCTGTTGGTCACAAGAGTAATGTGCACATGCCTTTTATCTATACACATTAACAAAAATGAACATATCATGTGGAACTAGCAATAAACACAGCACAATACAAAACTTAATTCTGATATATTGACATCTTTGAAGATAAGAATGTATGTATTTTCTAGTATTCAACAAGACTATGTGTCAGCTCTTATATATAAAAAGATACATCATTTCTTCCTGTAATTACCTATATCATCTGATAATAAAGTAAACATGAACTTAATTGTGATATCTCTCAAAATAGTAGGGATGGGACCTATTAATCGGTACTCTTATCAGTATTGGCCGATATTAGCATATCAGTGTATCAGTAAAATTACAGATTATTTTGCTGATCCGATATATCAATAAATATCGGATAATTTAGTTCAAAATTCTGCCATTTTGTTGTAATTTTTATGGACAATCTCCATACCCTACTTTCTAAAAAAGTAATTGTCTAAATATGCAATTTATTTTGTACTGCAGTCACCTTGAAACACACATTTATTAAGGAGGTCAATGAACCTTTCAGGTTCTTCAAGGACCATTTCTAATTTTACATTGGATCGGTAGAATATCGGTTATTGGTATTGGTAAATTTTATTTCGGTACTTTATCGGTATCGGCCCATCCCATGGGAAAATGTGGAGGACAATGAGCAATCGGGCGGGCCGACCTCGTTCCTCGCTGACACCGGACAACATTAGCCGTGTTGATGAAATGGTGAAAGCTGATCGACGTGTTCATCTGAAGGACATTGCCATTGAACTTGGCACTTCCTATGGTAGTGTTTACGACACTGTTCACGATTCGTTGGGATACCGCAAGGTGTCATGTCGGTGGGTTCCTAAGCTTCTTGATGATGTCCACAAGGGCAACCCGTCCATTTCCAAACTCCTTGCACCACCACTGCACACTTCACACTGATAAACACTTGTCCCCCATACACTGGCACCATTTCCCTGTAGATATCTGTGGCTGTTTGTCCTTTGCACCATAAAAAACTAATAACACTTCACTGCTCATATGGTGTGGACTTCCTGAGCACTCTGGCCATCTTTGCCAACTTATAACAGTGCCGTGGAAGGTATCAGAAGTTACAACAGGGCCATTCCAAGAAAAGCATACTGCATCACTCGTCTATCTCGCTTTTGTAATAACACTTATAACAAGCTAGAAAAAAATTAGGTGCAAAGACTTTTCGATTTGCCCTCGTATTTACAATAAATTACTTACGATAAATTCCATGATCCTGTTACCGTTGAGCTTCTCTGCAGTCCTCGGATTTTTCCTCCTCTCGGAGGTGGTGGTGCTGGACGAGAAGGCAACCTCATTCCTAAAAAGCAAAAAAAAATGTAAATAACATTACAGCCACACATGCAGCACTCAATGTTAACTGTGTAAAGATATTAAATGGTAAATGATTCTGGCAACACACTGAAGTTTGCCACAATTTATTGGTTATACTGCCACTGCAAAATATAGATTCCTTACTTATATAAACTGAATTTACCCAGATGCTAGGGGCATTTTGAAAACAATAACTTTTACCACATGCAGAGTCTGAAAATTGCTGAGCTGTGAATACACAAAATGACCATAATCTGAAAGAAATAATTCAGTAGAGGCTGCAATATCAATGGATAAAACAATTTCTTTCCTAGCCTATCCACGCGCCAATGGTTTGTGGGGCTAGCTATTCTCCATTGGAGAATTAATTTTCAACAAACAACAAGAATTTCAGCTATGAAACATTCCCACATCACACAAAACACCTTTCTGATGTTCGACAATGCTACAGGAACTTATTACGGTAAGTAGTTTCTTCTGTAAAAATAAATAAATGTGTCCGAAGGATAGTAAACTAGTACCAAAACGTGCACTATTTATGTCCATTCTTCAATTTTAAAACCCTGCATCTGGCTGCCAGTAAGTAATCCAGTACCACAATATCATGTTTGGACACAAGTGCTATTTTTGGTAACAGTTTCATACATCGGAGACACATTTCTTCATTTTTACAGAAGAAACTGCTTACGGAAATGAGTTTCTCTAAGGTTTCCAATGTTAGTCGAGGTATTTTTTTTCATTGTGCTATCTATTTGACCGGGAAATCATGTCAGTGTTTCCAACCCCCTTTCTTTAACTATACTTGCCTAACCTAACCTAACCTTATCGGAATGGTTCGTGGGGCTATCCGTCAGTTACCCTTGCATAATGTACAATTTCCCACGTTTTTGTATGTTGTCTGCATTAGGCTTTTCAGCATAACTTGATTTTATTCTGTTAAATGATGTGTGAATTTGAAACATATTACATTTTCATTTTTACAACCAGGTAAGAATAGATACACAGCAATGTTAGTCGAATCTTGGCCATTGAGAGGGCAAAAATATGTTTACATCTTTTTTTGGTAACACTTTACTATACCTGAGACAGATTTCTTCAAATTTACAGGAGAAAGTACTTATGCAAATCATTTTCTGTAGCGTTGTTGATGTTCGGGAATGTAGTTTTGATCCATTTTAATGTGAATGCATGTGGTTTTCTACGTAAATCTATTTCCGATGCGCTATTGTTGCTGCCGTCATTTGCTTTCTGCATGAGAGCACAATGTTCCATGTGTTTGATGACGTAAACACCGTAGTCAGTGTTTCAACACACGCCGTCTTTTCACTATAATATGATGTGCCGTTGTTCGTATATGCTAAATTGAATGAAGGGAGTGCTAACGGAACCTAACCCAACAGGCCTAACCTAACCTAGTAGGCATACCTCATTCCCGTGATGGTTCGTGGGGCTATCGTGAATTATTGGGCTAACGTCAATGGTTTTTGGGGCTAACTTCAATGGTTTAATAATTACTCTTTATGTCGAAAATTGAACTTTTTTCGTGAAAAAATATCGTGAAGTGTTTTTAATTTTTTTTTTAAATTCAGGTATTTTTCGGTTAACCCTCCAGTACTCGCGCGGGTGACCATTGTCACCCAGCCCCTTTGTTTTCGTTACCGCCAAGCAGTGTGATGGAAGGGAGTGATAGGGGCTTCAGTACCTTCCCCCTACATTTCCAGCTACCTGACTAGTGTGAGTTTGTATGTTGTAGTGAGGAGTGGCCCGTGTTATTGCGCTTGAAAGTCAGTTGGGTGACACTTGTCCCCCGCGCGATTAACGGCGTTATGAATGCACCAAAGCGTCCACGACTCTGTAATAACTCACTTATTTTGGACGTATTGCTTGGTGAGAGTTCCGATGAGGATGATGTTGTGGAGAATGATAGTGACGTTGGTGGAGATGACCATTTAGATTTCCAGGACGATCTTTTTGACACAGAAGAAGCAGATGAGCCACAAACGGACCAAGTGAAAAATGCCGAAAATGACCTGCCGCCAAATGCGGAAGAAGAATCCAGTGATGAAGAGGACATCCCATTTACAAATTTATACATTTTAAGAGACCAGTTTAAGAATGTAATGAAGTGGAAGAACTATCCTGTCAGCCCAGAAATGTACGAACCATAACTGACAACATTATTTTGCGGCTCCCAGGACCAACTAGACAGGGTAGGGAAGCGCGCAGTGCACTTGATTGCTTTGTACTTTTTAACGTTATTGGAACTATAGTTACATCAACCAACATTTATATTCACCATATAAAGGAGCATTTAGCCGAGAGCGGGACGCCAAACACACGAATGTTGTTGAAATGCGTGCTTTCATAGGCATTTTGCTACTAATTGGCTGTTTTGGCAGTAAAAGGAAAAAACTAAGCAATGTGGGACAACTCTGCAGGGACTGGTGGGGAAGTCTGTTATCTTGTTAATGAGAATAGATTTCATTTCCTCATGCGATGTCTTCGTTTTGATAACATCGGAGATCGTCAGCAGCGAAGAGAAATTGATCGGCTTGCGCCTATCAGAGAAGTCCTAGAACTTGTAGGGCAAAACTTGTGGTCAACGCCTCAATCATTTACAAGTTCAACAAAGCTGCAGCTAAACCACCTGCAAGACGAGAATTCCTGAAAAGTTTGGCGTTGAAACTCATAAAACCTCTGATTGGGAGTCTCATCCAGCTTCCTTTCATCCTTGCGCATGTGAAGAGAAGAGGAAAGGCCCTTCTTGTAATCGAAGAAACTCCTCAGCCTGAGCGCAGACAACAAGGTAACAGTATAGGTCGCTGCTATCTGTGTGGGAGGGCGAGAGACAAAACAACCAGAAAACATGGTGAAAAATTTGGACGTCATATCTGTAGTGATCATTCATCAATTCTTTGTCATTGAAATTTTCAACCTACAATATGCATAAAAAATTATTACGAGTAACAAACGTTGTTGTGACTATACTCTTTCTATATGTAAAATGCACGGTATGCTTTAGCGATTTATTTTGCCCTGTAATAAAGGCCAAATTATGTTAATATATATGTTTATGGATTCTCAATAAAGCAGTCTTTCAGATGAGCAAGGAGTTTTACAATGTTACCCTGCATTAAAAAAAAGTTACGGTAGCCTAAAGTTTAAGATATTTTTTCCATGCAAAAATTTTGTTAAAGAACGATTTGGTATTTTTTTCTTTACAACACCTGTTTTATACAAAAATAATTCAAAAAATATTTTAAGTGTCCCTAGAATAGATTGTAAATATAACAAAACAAAAAAATCCACCATACTATAATTAGTCTTTTCGAAATAAATAAAATACCTTATGGGTGACAACTGTCACCCGCGCGAGTATCCGTGTTACGGGATGCCGCGCGAGTACTCGAGGGTTAACAACGATACAACACTGCATGCACACTCCAAATTGACAAAACACTGGCACAACGCGCGATGAACAGGTAAGCTATCGCAATATTGTGTAGAAATAAGGAAGAACAGTAAGCACTCGTAAATGTAAGAAATATGCATTATTTTAATTAGAAATTCATTATTTCATCTAAACAAATGTTCCCGAATGCAGAATAGTACGTTAGCAATGTAAAAAAGTGTGAAATAAATCATTGACAGGTGTCTCAGGTATAGTAAAGTAGTACCGTAAATGCTTTTGTTTAGGTAGTAAAGTAGCAATAAAAAAAGAGTGACCTGAACATACACGAAAAAGGATATATTGATAACTGAACTTCATGATAGCAGTGTAAAAAACATTAATTACATAACATTGTGGGGAATACTACCTCAAAATATATCTCAACACTTTCAAACTGTAATCACAATTTCGAAAACTTAAAACACCCATACATCTTAACATTTATGGACTATGTAGGGACATTTTACTAGGAGTGATTCGTTAAGTTTCATTGTAAATTCTGTCTCATCTTCATAGCAAATGTTGCTTATTCGTTTGTTAATACAATACTTACTTCTTAGGTAATTAACAAATTCAAATCTCCAACCTCTTGATAATGTTGTATTTTCAACGGTCACAACGTTTAAGAGCAGTCATCACTTCCGCACCACAACAAAAAAAGATCATTTGGCCTCGACACAAATACACTAATCGTAGCCCTTCACGAATGACGTTGTGTTTACTATTATTACACGTGTCATTTTAAACACAGAATCAATGAAGCTCCTAGAACCAAATTTCATACTAATTAATCAGTCTTGAATGTGTATATTTACATACTTGGGTATTTAATCTACTCACCTGTTGAAGCCATTCCTACACAACTACGCACTCTGCATTTCTCCTACTCTCTTTCTCTCCTTCCCCTCACTCTCACCCTTTTCGAAGAGTACGCTAACACCACCTATCGGTAACGTTTCTAAACACATTCATATCCAAAACCAACCAGTCACGACTCGCGAGTCAACTACAGAGTGATTAGAAAGTCGCATGCATTATATTTCTTTGTATTTTTTGGTGTCGCTTTTCTGACCCTTTTGGCTAATCGTGGTGATGATAATGCAGTGGTGATTACATTAAATTGAAGGAACACTCACAACAGAGCACTGGCTACAAACCTTTGGGTTGGAGCTGTGTATGATTCATTTTATATATAGATTAATTGAATTGATTTTTTTTTGTCCACATTATCCACAGATAGGCTAATCGGGCCTGGACCTACAGTTTGAACTGGGATCCGAACCACTGTGTGCGTCCACAGGGTATCGAACTCTATTTTATGTAAAATTCCCCGATACTGATACTTTGTACTGTAATTCCCACCCCTAATGGATTTTTTAAATCTACCACACAACGCACTCAGCACGTTGCAATCTACTTAACCCAGTTTTAAAAATGTAATATAAATTATTGGAAGTGTGTGGATGTTAATTTACGGAATTGGCTTTTTGAGTGATACTGACGGTCATTGTCAGTTTATTCCCTCTCTTCGATTTCACGTTTATTCCTTTTCATGGTCCCGGGATGCGCAAGTATTACTCGACAAATTGTACAGGACTATTTTCATTAATTTTTCTCTTGCATCCTATGGGTTTTTAAGAAATTGATTTTTTTGCGTATCCTGGCGTAGAGATTGTAGCAGCTTGTTTAGTGTTTTGTTTCAAAGCTTGAAAAACTCATTCGTAAAATAGAATGAATACACATGGCGATAGACAATTTGCTTGGTAGTACTTATGCATCTCACTGTATGTGCCTAATTTGTCTCAAAATGATAGTGTGTATCTTTCAACCACATGGTAACTGTAACTTGAAAGATAATTGATTGATTGATTGATTTGGTGTTTTAAGTCCACTTTATGCACAGTAAGGCTAATCGGGACTGGACCTACAGTTTAAAGTGGGATCCGAACCACTTGTGCCTCAACCGGGTATCGAACCCGGAACCCCTTGATTACAAGGCGACGACACTACCACTGCGCCATGGGGGAGGCCATAACTTGCGAGATAAGAATTGTGACTCACACAGAGCTCCTTCCTAAGGATTCGTTTATTACAGTGGTGCAACAACAAAGTTAAAAGGACTATGCAATTGTGGGTGGGGCCTCCGATAACTCTGTCGCGAGTTCCCTGTCGACAAGTGATTCGAATCCTTCCTTCAACTCAAGTCCTTCCCGATTATCCTGTTTGGGGATAAAAAGTGAACGTTTCTGCAGTTCCTGTTAGATATGAATGAAGGTCCATTATGTTTTTCGTTTCAATAGAGAGCTCAACTAAATTCAGTCTTCCTTCGCCTTCTCCTTGCATAAATAGGCTACACTACAACAATTGTAATTTTCAATCATGTACCGTCACTGACATTTCTGGGTTCTAATCATGCCACCGAGAGTCGATGAAATTGCTACTGTACTTTTTCTTTAGCTTTTAGTTTCGAGTATTCCTTTTTTTAAAAAAACACACATTTTACTATCTTCCATGGACGTCCGGAGCGAGGAGTCAAGGAGACCGTTGTCTAATTGAAAAATGTATGTCAGCATAAAATTGTATATTCCACTCATTTCAGTCATAGTGCTTTGCGTTAATTACTGTAAAGAACCGTTAATTAGAAGGAAGACTGGTGCAGATTGTTGCAGGAACAAATCAAATCCTTTCTGGAAAATATCTCTCACGCGCAGTCGGCAAACCCACTGGAAAATATTGCACCCAGGCAGACCGTTGGCTTACCCCCGCCCCCTATCTCCCGGCTCCTTGTGTGCAAGGGTCATGGTTAAGGATTACTATGGATGTCATACTTGAGTTGTTACCCTGTTAGTTGTACGTTAGTCAGAAACGTTCCGTCCAAGGGTGTGCGCAGGATTGTTTTAGGGAAGAGGGGCAGCAGTACTCAAATTTGGGAACAAGGTAGGAGATGCTCCCCAGTTAAGACCCATAGGAACCCCCACACACCCCACGTTGATCCATCCAAACACCCATCAGCCCTCACTCATGTTTTTAAGCTACAATTTCGCAATTCGAATTATATGAAGTTTTGCCCGATATCTCAGGGGGTCTAGTGCCCCCGTGGCCCCCTTCTGCGGACGCCCTTGGTTGCGTCAGATGGTAGGTCACGCGAATAAACTATCATAAGTATTACTTGATATTAATATTCAGTATTCACTTGAACAGAAATTGCTAAGACTGATTTCTGCATCGAATTAGAAATTTATTGCTCGCCCTTTTCACCCTAAATAACATGCTTATAGGCACAGATTTCTATGGATTTCTGGGAAAAGGCAAGACAAATACTCGTTTTAAGCAATAAGGGAACAACATTCAAGGCTATTATTATTATTATTATGCATTGCGTCGGTAGGCAAGGGCTTTGAGTGCTGCTGGACTCCGATTCGGGTTCAAGTGGTGTGGGTATGGGCATGGGCGGAGTTTGAGCTTTTGCTTTGGGGGGCCAGACTCTGGGAGAAGCATATGATGTACCTAAGGGTTGTTGAATATCCCCTATCTTATAAGTGGTCCGGAAATTAAAAAACAACAACTTAAAAACACTGAGTTCTAGGCCTTTTAGATTTGAAAATGTTAAATTTCCTCGCTTAAGTAAACAAATATTAATTAGTACATTGGTTGTCAGTTTTAAAAGAAGCAAAACGGTACGATTATTGCATTTTGCATTTCATTAATTTTTTATTGATACAATACTCGTATTACTTTAAAAAAGTTACGGTATAATAGTAAGCTTCAGAAATTTTAGAAAAATTAAATTGAAAAGTTATTTTGATGCCTCAGCAGTAACTGTTGACTCAACACAAAGTCATTTTATGTTTCTCTTTCTTCAAACTGTACACATCAATCAAATTGTCAAAGACCCGCTATTGCGGTGCAATTACCACACATGCCATCATGCCAAACGTCAAGATTTGCTGTATGGCTTCATAACAAAAATGTAGTAATTGAACTTAATCATGTGTTATTTTTTTAGTATTTTTTAAGTTGGGCGGCCAGCCCCCCCCCCCCCCCCCGGCGTCTACAGAACTCCGCATATGGGTGTTCTTTTTAAGTGTCCCTTCATCCATTTCATCTAATCATCATTCATTCTCATCTTTACAATTGGCATAAAGAGTCACAAAAGCGACGCAATTAGAAACATACAAATACAAAAATGTTATTGGTGTTAATATTATTATTATTGTTTCATTTTGTATTTAAATTTTGGGCCTCCCCGATGGCGCAGTGGTAGCATCGTCGCCTTGTAATCAAGGGGTCCCGGGTTCGATACCCGGTGAAGGCACAAGTGGTTCGGATCCCACTTTAAACTGTAGGTCCAGTCCCGATTAGCCTTACTGTGCATAAAGTGGACTTAAAACAGCAACTCAAACTTTGTATTTGAATTTTGATTAAAGTCATGTTGGGCCTCTTGCTCCCCGAACTTCCTCGGTTTCGACGCCTATCTTAGAGAGTAAATGTTAGTTTGCTTGGTTATTTAGTTAACTGATTGACGACTGATTGGCTGGCAGGTTCCCATAACAATCTACGCAAGAATATAGTGGTTTTAACTATTCAGTTGCAGATGTCTCTAGTTAAAGTCTTGTACTCGTATGGAGTTGATCACAACTACCCCGACTCGATGGCGGAGACTGCCTACACCTCGGCGATATGTGCCAACCGCACAGGGAACAGGAAAAGGTAGGGAGTTTGAGAACGTTAGGTCAGTCAGGGCGGGTCTCACTTATTGCAAAACACTTGAACAACCTTGTGTTCTGACGTCACGGGAGAATACTTTTTAATTTTATGCTAGATGCCTACGTTGTCAGGTTAGGCTAGCTAGGTTTAGTTCTCTTAGCCTAAATAATATTTTTTCATTGTATTTATGCTAATGGAACCTAGCCTAACAGGCCTAACCTAACCTCATAGGCATTCCTCGTCTGACGTCAGATCACAAGCTAGCAAAACTGTTGTGCGGAAAGGAAGACCCAGTCAGGGCAAGGGGAGGGGGGTGGATATATCAGTGTGAAGAAATGTGCGATTATGTCGAGCTTTTTAACGTTAAAATATGTTTGAACAGTGCATTACGTGGAGGTGACAAGTTAATACATTATTTACATTCAGTTTAAACAGGTGTACGAGTGGAAGGACAAATACCAGAAAGAGGAACGTCGGTTTATCACTGAACTGAATAATAATGTTTTACCACACAGCCTGAAATGAACGACTTCGAGTTAAATCAGGTAAGACTATGGTAAATTTCTTATATCCGGAAAACGGATTTGTTCAAATTTACAGGAGAAATTACTTACCGAATGCAGTTTCTTTATAGTTGTGAAAGTTCGGGGAAGTGTTTTCTCGCATCGTTCATTGAATTTTGCCTCTAAATCATCTATTTTACGATATAAATGTGTGACCGATGCACGAAAGCTGTTGCATCCATTTCCTTCTAGCCGGATGTTGCCTGTGTGTGTTGACGTAATCACGGTCAATGCCGGTCAGTGTTTCCAAACACGTGTTTTTGTAACTGCAAAAGGTACGTTTCCGCAAATGGTTTGTGGGGGTCAATGATTCGTGGGGCTATGCGAGAGTGGTGTGTGGGGCTACGCATTTTTTTTCTAAACCAATTTTTAACTATTCTAACCTAAACGTGACCCAACCTAACCTTACCGAAAATGGTTCATGGGGCTATTCGTCAATGGTTTGTGGGGCTACGTAGGTATTTTAGGGTGCAGTGGGGTGGAAACACTGCATGCCGGGTACGGTAGTGAAACTGTGACCGCCATTTAGAGTGTTACCGAAGGGAAAAAGAAACGAAGAAAACTTACTCGATATGTCGCAAATAGACCTTATTTCCGTGAAATAAGCGAAATGCCACCTTCAACAATGTTTCTCAATGCAGAATACGTAAGTACGAATATTCAAATTAAATGAACTAGCAAATTTCAGCAGTTTTACGGATATAAGAAATTTACCCAATCAATCACTTTCTAGCAGGGGTACGGAGGGTTAAGGGTATTCGTATAATAACCGAAAGAGAAAAAAATACGTCATATGACAAAGAGTGTAGACGCGAAAGGAAAAATGTCTTCATTATGTAGAAATTTATACATAGTAGCTACACCTCCTGTGTGTGCCAAATCGTAAATGTCTTCATTGTTTAACACGTACTGCTGTTACATTTGCCCTGTTGCTTTTGGAATTCCCATTAAGTGAGTTTTAAGGATTGCAGTATAAAACTGGAAGAATCTACCCCCAACAGAATTCCCGATTTATGCCAACGTGTGCTGATTTTGTAACGTCCAACGACAGCCTGGAAACTGCTCCATTCCACCGAAACGGAACAGCTAGCTCCGTATTACCGGTATTACTTGGGGGAAAACGTGAGGTGATGAGGTCGATTGATTGATATCTAGCATAACGGCCACAACGATCAATGTTGCGAAATCTTCTCCAACAGCTACACTATCCTAATTGAAGGACTTTGCATACATAAATATTTAGCAATTTTTTTAGAAATACGATATTGTTTTGCAAGCGAAATTTAGAGAGAACTGAAGCGATAAATTTCTCGTAATACTTTTCTTTCCGTGGAACTGACGTAGAGTGAGTTTTACTTGTTGTTTTCTCTCCACTACTTGCGCTCATTTATTTCATTGTTGCTTCAGTCTTTATTATCATTTCCCTTATCTTTGTTTTCTCCCCCCCCCGCCTCCCGCCTTGTTCCTTGTGTGCGTTTGTGTTTATTTCATTTTCCATTTTCCTTATCTGTACGTCCCTCTTTGTGTTTGAGTCTCAAGTCCACTTTATGCACAGATAAGCTAATTGGGACTGAACCTATATGAGACAACTTTGACCTCCGGCCAGGATTCGAACCCACACGCCCCTCAGTCAACCACAGATATGTATGTTTGTGACTTAGTTATTTTTTTAGCTAATGAGGACGAAATTAAGTTACTTTCTGGTACATTTTTATCAATAATTAGGGACATTGAATTTTCGCGATGCGCGAAATCGCGAAATGTGAAAAAAATGCAATTTTGAACATTCTGCACGTAACTACACCCCCAATTATGAAATATGCATGAGTTTTATTCGCGAAGTAATGCGAAATGTGTGCTTTTCCACGAAATGAACGCTTTTTCGCGAAATAACCGTGAAATATCATCAAATTAAGTAGAAAACACGCAAAAATCGGAAATCGAGGTTTTTCGCGCAAACTGTCTATTTGTAACGAAACGTTTGCCTAAAGTTTCCTACCACTTGCACCTAAAGAACGTTTTATCTTCGATCACATCAGGAAAACGCTGCAAATTTGGATTTCCCATGCACATAATCTCAGTTCGAAAACTTCGCTCCCTGTCAAGCTGCATTCCTTTCTTCCCCCGAATGTCTACTCAACTTCCAGTTTCATTGAACTTGCTAGCTGTAGCAGCGATAAGATTAGTCTGTTCCCGCACATCAAGGGAAACAATGGGGTCATTTGTGTTCAGTCATGAATGAATTTTGTTTATCATCATGTGATTTTCAACATGTGTTTGTGTATGTGCAGTAGTGATTATTTTATTTGTTGGACAGCAAGGATATCCTTTAAATACATACAATGAATAAATCACTTGAGATATGCAATTTAGAAATGAAGTGATTTTGTGTTGATGTTTTCTTTCTGGTTGGATAGCTAAGTACTTGTGTATGTGTACAGTATTATAAAAATGAAGTAGTTTATCAATTTATAGCTCTTTTGTATGTTGTTTCCTCTCATAATGAAAAAGTGTGTGCCAATTTTTTTTTTCCACCGCTGGTATATACTGCTGATCTAACATTTTATTTACCGCTCTCCTCAGTTTTTATTTACCATAAATTTGTCTCCCTATCAATAATGAACAAATTTATAGTTTCCTCTAAAACGAAAGAAATCAACTTCACATACACATTTGTTAGGAGCTGATGTTTCTCATTACGTAATTTTTCAAGTATAAAAGTTTACTTTGAATTTACTGTCTTATATATTTTCATATTTAAACAAATGGGTTTTATTAATATTTATTAATTGAGTTGGTCTTAATTGATTTGAGTTGGTTTTTTAAGTCTACTTTATGCACATGCACAGGAAGGCTAATCGGGACAGTTTAAAGTGAGATCCGAACCACTATGTGCCTCCACCGGGGTTATTAATATTTAGTGAAGACTAATGCCAATTTTACATGGTCATACGGAAAGAAAGGAACAGTCCACTTGTAGTTCATACATGTAGCACGTTCTACCAGTACAGACATGTGAGAAAATGTAATGCTAAAAGTAAGTTATTTTTCAAAGTAACGATAAATGCAACTAACTGACATTTCAAAACTAGTAACTGTAACAGAGTTACTACTTGAACAAAGTAACGGAAACTGTAATGCACATGGGCGTACCAAGAGAAGAACAAAAGGGGACCGTTGCCACTCCCTGGAAAATGGATATCAGCCAAAAATTATATATTTTTCAAATATACATTTGCATTTCAGCCACAGTAATTTGCGTACAAGTAAGGCTGGCACGGCAGTCCTTTTCTTGGGGGGGGGGGTTGCCTTGCTTGCATCCACTTGGAAAACATCCTGCGGAAGCCAATATGACGCAGTTTTGGAAAAAGTGATTTTTCCAAAGACTGCTTTTAAGTTATGAAGAGAAAAAAATGCCTAACCTACTGAAAAGCGTGTTAGTATTGTTCAGAAAATAAACCTGTTGCTCCGAAGCGTCCTTATTATTGGGTTTAATAAGGTCTCGGGAACGTGGGAGTTTCCCCCGCAACATGGCGTACGACTGTTTTGGAAGACTGTTCTTTGATTGCAGAAGAAAGTAGCACCAGGAGTCGCTGTACTTTCACTACTCATCACGCAAGCTGAGCACGGGTTGGCAATCGTCTGCGGACGCTGTCAGAGGAAGGAAGACCATCAAACCAGGCACTTCCGGTTATTTCGCGAATCGCGTTTCCAGCAATTAACTTCAGCGCCTCTTATTCAGGCATCGAACGTTAAAACGTTCTGTATCGCCTCCCATTTGGTTCCAGAAAAAGAAAATCATCCTTCAAAGAATATAGTGAAATTTAATATTGTGATAGAACCATAAATCCTTCGATAATTTTGATTTGCAGGAAACCTGATTGTATGTTTCCAGTGGCGGCGCCAGACATTGGCGTTGCCAGAAATTTTTGTAGGAGGGTCATGCCATGGACAAAACTTAATTAGTAGAAATAATAGCAACAATAATTATTATTACCACGGTTATAATTATATTAAATAATAAAAGTAAACCAATTTTATTCCAAAATTATTATTATTTAAATACAGAGACTTGGCTACTCGATCCACCAGATGAATGAATATCCGTTATTTTCTTTATATTTTATGCTGTTAATGTATTGCAATTCATAGTTATTGTATTTTGCTAACTTTTACACAATACGAACACGTTCAAGAAAAGTTGAGAGCAAATTTTATTCCTAAGGTTTGTTGTGTGACCTCTCACACAAAGCTATAATTTTTGAACTCTTGGAAACTGTGAGACCATTTATTTTTGGGTTACATTGTAAAAGATGAAACTATAGCCTTTTTTGGATCCAATGAAGTTTTTACCTTATTTTGTTCGAATACTAAGTAAATGAACTTTATTTTTAATATTAACGAAAGATTTTTTTTTCCAACTTGAAATGAACGATGCCAGTTTCCATGGATGTTCGACCCTCCCCCAGCCCCCATGGCGCAAGATATTCTGGTGTGGGTGGGCCACAATTCGGGTGACCCATATCAAAGACTATGGAGGCAAAAATTCAACGCTAAACAAGAACTTTTTGTTAAATGTTGTTTGCCTTAATGACCTTTATTGGTTTTGAAAGTTTGTGATGTAACCCGTTGGTTGTATATGTTGTTTATACTGTATATTTTGAGACTCAAGACAAAAGTGAGATTTGCCTTTCGAGAACGAGGCCGAGACATGCAACTCGATACAAAAGCGAGACAGTGCCAAGACTCGTCTCATCTCGATGCCATTCTTACTTTCTAAACATTGTTGTGTAGGTAAATTATGGTTATGTAGAGTCAGGTTTTTATCTTGCGAAACCATAGGGAAGCAATTCAACTCTTATCTGTTGTGGGAGGTGCTTGAAAGAACGCTCATCTGCCATGCGAGTCGAGCAACGTTGCAAAAGCTATCAAATTACGGGGGCGTTTGCAGAAGATTCTAACGTGCACTTTTTGCTTGTTGGTCGCGCGTAGTGTGCTGAACACTAGAAATATAACAGGCTTGGGCAACTGGTGTGCACTTGTCTAGGACAGATAGCGCTCCATGCATCCGCCAACACACTCGGTTCTTCCTTTCCGTCCTCCTCAAAAAGGTACGGTAAATATGCTCGCTTTGAGGTTTGCACGTGCATACGAGAGCGATATTCCATAAATAGGGCGAGTTGCCCATGACTGCAATCTAGTGATGATCCACTCACTGTGCGTACGTTGATATCCTTGTGGAGTTTGGATGTTTGAACTCACAGGGATGCATGTTTAGAGATGTGGTGCCGTCTGAGTGGCTCAGCGCGTCGAGTGCTCGATTCACATTCTCACCACCGAATATTTTGGGTTCGAATCTTGCTCCGGGCATCGAGAGACAGGGAAAGAAGAAAGAAGCAGGGAGAAGTAAAAAAGAGACAAGCGAAGGAGAAAGAAGGACGGAGAAATAAAGAAGGGACAGACAAAGAAAGAAAGGAGCAGGGGAAGAAAGAAATAAGCAAGGAAAAAGGAAGAGGGAGAATGAAACGAGAGGGGACCATAAATGATGTTTATTTATGAGTGCCCTTATTATGAATTTAACTGAATCATAATTTATCCTCATGATATCCAAAATTGCCGAAAGGCGAGTAAAATCGAAACAAAATATAGCGAGAGACAAGTACAGTGGAATGCATAAGTATTATCAATCAAATTGTCCATCACAATGTTTATTCTCTTTGTTTTACAATGAGAGGTTCAAGAACTGAAACTAAATTCCAAACAAGCTGCTGACACATCTGCTCCAGCACACGTAAAAACCCAGTCCTTAAAAACATGTAGGATGAAAGAAAAAAAATACTAAAAGTAGCCATGGACAATTTGCCTGGCAGTACTTGTGTATTTCTGCAGCACATAGGTAAAATATACAGCAATCCATTTTTTTTTTGTTGCTGAATTAAGTAGGGATTCTCGTTAATGTGAGACACAGGGCCGCATTTACGCGCAAGCTATCTAGGCTGCAGCCCATTGGCCCGCACCACAAAAAAAAAAAAAAAAACGTTAAAAATTTTAATTTTGAATAGACTAAAATAAAAAGAAATGTATATGTTTTAATACTCTACTAATCATAAAAGACGTCGACGCAGTTGGATACACTTACTAATGAAGAGATAATTGCAGCAGCTCAAATCTTAGTAGAAACATATAACAATGATTTAGACGATCAATTGGAAAATGAACTGATTCAGTTCAAGGCTTTTTACCACGAGTTTCAAAAAGATGATGAGGAAAATGAAAAAGTCATTAGTCAGGAGAGGTGGATCTATAAACTACTCCTAGAAAAAAAGGTCAAATAATGTTTTCCTAATATCGAGGTCGCTCTAAGAATGTACCTGTCACTTATGGTCACAAACAGCAGTGGAGAAAGGTCATTTTCAAAATTGAAGTCGATCAAAAACAGGCTTCGAACCTCCATGTTAGAAGACAGGCTCAACGTTTTGGCTTTGCTCAACATTGAAAGTGATATTTTAAGACAACTAAGTTATGAAGATATTATAAGTAACTTTATTAGTATGAAGTGTAGGCGCAAACCAATTAGCCACTAAGATTATTTGATACTTTCATTTTAAGTTTGATTGTTTGGGAAAGTACTGTATTTGAATTAAATATAAGTAAAAGTTGCTTGTTTGTTACATTCCTTTTTATCTTGCATTTGCCTAACATGTTTACTTAAAATTACAATATGTTATTTATTAAAATTAAAATATGTTATTTTTAAAATTAGAATATTATTTTCAATTGAAATATTGTTTTCAAAAAAATTCCCCCCGGTAGGGCCCGCACCACCGGTTCAGCCTAGGGGTCTACAGATTCTAAATACGGCCCTGGTGAGACACCAAATGTCATGGTTCTTAATTTACAATTTCTTATTTTGTAAATTACTATGACTATCATACAACTGGCGTAACCGTGCGGTTACCGAAAAATAAAGGATTGCATGGCAAGTAAGTAGCTGATTGCATCACCCACTCTCCCTTCACTCAATCAGAGTTGAAAATTCAACAGCACCGGAGAGTTGTTCACATCTTGGAAGAGAATCTAAAATCGTACAGAGAAATATTTATGCACATATTTCGTCTACATAAAGATCTTGTAACGTGAAAGACATCCTTGCTGTAGTAATGTTGCCTTCATTATACTAAATGAAGCGCTCATTTGAAGGCATTTCACTTAGCATCGTTGTAATGCACTGAATGTTACACTTTTGATTTCTCCAATCACATATCTCTCCGCGTGCTAGGATAACGATTGCACAGCCGGAAGTACTTTTGCTTCCAGCTCTCTTAGGAAGCAATTAAACTTTTTTATGGTGCAAAGGATGTCAGTGGGACATCCTCCGCAATAATTCGTCGACAGTCACTGAGGCACGGAGTAACTTCAATTGTTTCACAGGCTTGAGCTGTAAGAGAAAGAGTTAGGGAAGGACATGAATAATATGTCATGTTGTATGTTGTACGCTGTGTTGTGCAACAAAAATATGTATATACAGGGTGTCTACCAGTCAAGAATGTCAAGAAATCAACAAGTAGGTCAAGAAAATATGGTTGTGGGCAAGAATTTTTGCTATTTCTTACAGTATAGGGAATTTACACATAGGGTTGCCTCTGATTAAGGGGGGAAAAGCCTTGATGAAAGTTCAGTCGTAGAAAGAAAAACTTAATTTCATTTCACTGTTTTATTGTATTGAAGGGTACTAAACAGGGGCGTATATAGTGTGTGTCCGTACCCACCAAAAATCACTCGATTGGAAAAATGCCAGTTTCCGTGGCAGAAATTTACATATAAACATGTCGTACACCAGATTCGAAACAAATACACATAATTTATTCATTTCCAATGTGTGGCCAATTTATTCTGCGACCACATACGTGTAACACAACCAGGATAACGAATAAAATGTGTGTCTTAATAACAAGTAATTTGCTGGAGAACGAGGTGAGATTGTCCAATCACATAGGAACTTTCGTCGGTTTAAAAATACTTTATTTTTTAAAGAGAATAATATTGTTTAATAACGGTAATAAGATTTATCTACACTAAATTTCTAAGTGAGAGTATTAGGAGGGGCAACTATCACTCTTGCTCCCCCGTGCGCACTTGTATGAATTTACATTGTTATATACCTGTACTGGGACTTGATGAAATTGAATATTTGGATATCTACAATTGAATTGAGCCGTGGTTAAGATTTGTTCATTTTGTTTCTTAAGAATCTCGTGACCATTCACCATCCAGGATGAAGTCCGAAGCATTAATTTTTACATGCCTTAATGGTTAAAGCAAGTCTAAATCTCTTGTTAAAGTACAGCTTCCGTTTTCATCTTAACCGGCCTTGTGGTAGCGTTTTTTTCATTGAATAAAAATATGTATTTTCCTAATTTCCGCCTAAGTAGGGGGCGATTAAATAAATGTTAAGGGGAGGTCAAGAAAAAGGAAAGTCATGAAGACAAGAATTTTGGATTTGTTATTTTGGCACACACCCTGTATACACCGAGCGTGGTATTTAAGAGGGACTGAGGGGAAATTCCTCCCTCGTTTTTGTACACCCTCCCCCCTGATGGCTAATTTTTGATACTTGGAGGGATATAATATCCAGATGTTTCAAGAAGAGTTGCTGAAATTTCTCCCACTGGAAACATCACCCCCCCCCCCCCGGAGACATCACAAATATAGACATCTTAGATACTCTATTTTTCAGGTGGACACTCTTCTGCAGGCAAGACTACTAAGATTCCCTCGTCTCTTTCTCCCTTTATCTGTCTTCCTCTCCCCTCTTTCTTCCTCTCTGCCTACTTCTTATGCATAGGCGTAGTTCTGTAGGGGCCGGGGGGAGCTGCCCCCCCCCAACTTAAAAAAAACACATGATTAAGTTCAGTTACTACATTTTTGTTATGAAGCCATACAGAAAATCTTGACGTTTGGCATGATGGCATGTGCGGTAATTGCGCCGTAATAGCAGGTCTTACAGTCTTAGACGATTTGATTGACGTGTACAGTTTGAAGAAAGAAAAACGTAAAATGACTTTGTGTTGAGTCAACAGTTACTGCTGGGGCATCAAAAGAACTTTTCAATTTAATTTTTCTAAAATTTCTGAAGCTTACTATTGTATCGTAACTTTTTAAAAGTAATACGAGTATTGTATGAATAAAAAAATAATGAAATGCAAAATGCAATAATCGTAGTGTTTTCCTTCTTTTAAAGCTTACAACCAATATACTAATTAATATTTGTTTACTTAAGCGAGGAAATTTAACATTTTCAAATCTAAAAGGCCTAAAACTCAGTGTTTTTAAGTTGTTTTTTTTTTTAAATTTCCGGGGGAAGGCCTCCGGACCCCTTATAAACTAGGGAATATTCAATAACCCTCAGGTACATCATATGCTTCTCCCAGGGTCTGGCCCCCCCAAAGCAAAAGCTCAAACTCCGCCCATGTTCTTATGCTATTTTTCTATCTTTGTCAAACTCTTCATTCTTTTTTCTCCCTACTTTCTGCATATTTATCGCACCCTCTTTATATTTAATTGGCCTATTTTCCCGTCTCTATATACCTCCTTCTCTCTATATTTCTTTCTCTCCATATTCCTAGTTTCTCTCTCTCCCTTGTCTTTCTTTACCCCCTTTCTTCTGTCTTACTCTACGCTCTCTCTTTCTTTTCGTCTCTCTCTCTCACTCACTTTCTTCCCTGTCTTTCTTTCTTTTTCTTTCTCCTCTGCTTTTCTTGTCTTCTCTCTTTATCCATTTCCATGCTTTCCTATTTTACTCTTTCTGCCCCTCTTCCTCTCTCTCAGCGCGATTTCATGAACAGATACCAACAAGACGACAGTTAACAAATGGCGGTTGGCAAGTAGTTACAGAATTTGAAAAACTAATATCAAGGAAACACGTAGTAAGTAATCGCTAAAACTCCGCAGACAGAAATCGATATCGAACCATGTAAATAATGCATACGTAGCATGATGAAATCGCAATAGAACATATGGTTTGTGGTCTTCAGCACTTTCTGCTATTTTCAATATCTGGCGAAAATAGTCCTATGTGCTATTCTCACCACGTGGGGAATATGGTAACGGCCTTTCACCCTTGTATACATATTGCAAAAATGATTACACAGTTAAAACTTAGACGTATTTTAGATTAAAAACGATACGAATTAAATATTTACAGAGCATAATTGCAGTTAACAAGAGTACTCCTTTGTACTAGTTATAAGTGTTATTATTTTCTGCACTTTACTATTTAATTACATTATTTTCCAGCCAGGTGTACAAAACGAAAATTTAAGAGGTGAAAACGAATTCCGTGTTTCAATTGAAATGCCTGTATTTTTGCTTGTGCTGATTTTCTGAAACTGATATATGCTGTAAATATCCAAATAATCTACAAACACATTTTGTCATTACTGTAACCAGGCACGTATCTAGATAGAAATATGTTTCAGGGGGATCCGAACCAAGTGTCTCAGGAATAATAATAATAATAATAATAATAATAATAATAATAAAGTTTAAATTAAAATAATTATATTAAATCAAATTAATACTAATTACAATACATAAATTAATATTATAATATTACCTATAAAAATAGAGATATAACAGCGCATATTCATTACGTAGCTTACCTTTGGTTAAGATCGGAATAATTTACATAAAAACAAGTGCTCTAGCAATGAAATTAATGTCAAATGGATGGATAATGGAATATTTAACGAATAACAGAAATGATGCCACATGTAGTTGGGGAAGATTAAGTTTCTGATTAAGAAAAGTTCAGAGGAAGTTAATAACCATCGATTATGTAACAAATGCTAATATTTTCATTATTTAATTTTAGTACTTGGTAAGTCTTTCGGGGGGTCCGGACCCCTGGACCACTCCTAAATATGTCCTACCTTTCCCTCAAAGCCGTATGATCCCAATATAATCCTTGTCTTCCAATAAGTTAAGGAGGAAATTATACAACAATGCTAAACGAGTATATTTTCATTATTTAATTTTCGTACTTAATACGTATTTCGGTTGTGCGTGCGTGTGTGTGTGTGTGGGGGGGGGGGGCCGGACCCGCTAAATACGTCCTTCTTGTCCCTCAAAGCCCTATGATCCCAATATAATCCTTGTCTTCCAATAAGTTCAGAGGAAATTATACAACAACGGCTAAAATAATATATTATTTAATTTTAGTGCTTGATAAATCTTTCGGGGGGTCTGACCCCCTGGAGCCCCGAAGTACGTCCTTGAGTCTGTAACCTACATAAATAGTTGTCAAAATAAATACAAACCACCTTCTCTGTTTGATTTGCTCTTGTAAATCAACTAGCACTCTAGTTTGTTATATCTCCTGCTTATAGTACAAAAGTCTATTTTTTATATTTATGAAAATGTCTCTTTTTTCCTGCACTCACTCTTATAGTACCATCGAGTAATTTTTTTTAAAAAAAATAATAAATGCACACACGTACGTATGTTCGTTGTTTACCGATGCACATCATCCATTCAATTGTTTGTTTTGTTTTGGTGTGACGTCACATCCGCGAAGTCAACCAATCAGAGCAGAGAATTAAATCGCCTATGCTGAACTGAGTGCGAACGGCGAATATGCTTGTAGCACTAGGGAATCCACGGAAATTATGGCACAGTGGCGTTTCGGCAAGAGCAAAATTTAGTGTTGCCGAAAAAATTGACTTGGAAACCAGCGAAAGATGACAATGATTAATAACTGGATAAGTTATATTTACCCTATAGTAGGCTACTACCAAGAGCCGCGAGAGTATTACAGTCAGTAGGGAATCGTAATGGCACGCGGGAGACTTTGGTTCGATTCCCGAGATGGGTGGATTTTTCCAGCAATGTCTGCATGAAGCGGCTTTGTTTTTCACCCAGGCTCCACTAAATTGGTACCTGGGAGCATCGTTAAAGGTTAAAGGCTACCGGAGCGTGAGGCTGATCACATCACCTCCGCAAATAACCGCTGTCGTGATTATGTTGAGCCCTTCTTACCATTCTCCTTGTGCCATCAAGGTAGACTATGTGATAATTATATACGGGGAGGCTACTATCAGAATAATTCACACACATAGATTTCAGATTTTGTTGCACGCACGGAAAATAATAATGAACAATAGACCTGGTTAAATGGTAATAACCTTTATCAAAAGGCATGTATTAGCTTGCCCATTGTTAGGAGCTGAATATTGCGATAGATATATTCTTATCGATCAGTCAAGTCAGTCCATTGCGAGATCTCATCTGCGCTTAATTTGCATGGCAAGCTCGCTTATGTAAAGTCATGCGTTCACTGTCAACACCGTTGGCTCGGATAATTTTATCCTCAAGGCCAGTGAAACAGAAAAACAACAATGCATTGTCCATATGTTGTGCCCATTACTCGCAACACGAACGTTGTGGAAGCCATAACTTTCAACGCATTGTTGAATGCAGAATGTCCCCCCACTAATATAATTTACCCTAAATGATATACAAGGACTTGATCAGTTTTCGCATACAAATATGAAAAATCAAGTAGCGAAGACAGAGGCGTGGCGTGTTCATCTCTTGCCAACCCCTGGTAAACAAGTTCACTTTATGCCCAGATAGGCTAATCAGTACTGGACTTATCGTTGATTGTTGGATTCGAACCACCGTGCAATGTGCCTTCACCGGGAATCGAAGATGACGTAAATAAATAAATGTTCTTTTAGCCTAAGCAGTGTTCAAAATGTTCCATTGTTTTGTCCCCACGTTAATAAAGAGAGAGAAAGGGAAATACAGATAAAGAGAGCGAAAGGGAGACACATAAGGAGAATGAAACGAAGAGACACATAAGGAGAATGAAAGGAAGAGACACATAAGAAAAAAGAAAGGAAGAGACACATAAGGAGAGATAAAGGGAGAGACAGATAAAGGGAGAGACAGATAAAAAGAGAGAAAGGGAGAGACAGATAAAAAGAGAGAAATGGAAAGACAAACAGAGAAAGGGAAAGACAGAGAAAGAAAGATAGAGGAAGGGAGAGACATAAAAAGAGAAAAGGGAAAGACAGATAAAGATAGAGAAAGGGAGAGACAGATAAAGAGAGAAAGGGAGGGAATGATAAATAGAGAGAAAGGGAGAGACAGATAAAGATAGAGGAAGGGAGAGACACAAATGAAAGAGAAAGTGAGAGACACATAATGAAACAGAAAGTGAGAGACAGATAAATAGAGAGAAAGGGATAAACAGATAAAAAGATAGAAAAGGGATAGACAGATAAAGAGGGAAAGGGAGAGACAGATAAAGAGAGAAAGGAAGAGACATAAAGATAAAGAGAGAGAAAGGGAAAGACAGATAAAGATAGAGGAAGGGAGAGTCACATAAATAGAGAGAAGGGAGAGACAGGTAAAGATATAGAAATGGAGAGACAGATAAAGAGAGAGAGAGAGAATGAGGGATACAGGTAGAGAGAATGGGAGAGACACAGGAGCATGCCACCCCCCCCCCCCCCCCCAATTAGCAAATTCCACTTCGAGCACTGAGCCTAAGCATGTAGCCTACTAATTTTGTATACGATATGTAGACTTACGTTATGTATGAGCAGTGTGGGTGCCCATAGATAACTAATTTCTAACTCTTGATAACTTCTCTTACAGTGTCGTGATTTATCGCTTTCGGTCTTGTAATCAAGCTAACTCGGGTCGATGTTCGCGCAGTTTCGTTTTCAAAAATTGCCATTTTATTTTCAATGAATAATCCACGATTTACATTACTACACCTCGAATTGAGGATCAGGTTTTCGTAATGCCCAGTCGGTAGGCTGTTTTGACATGCGGGAACCCGGGTTCGATTCCCGCTGTGGATCTCAGGTGGGAGTTTTTCGACAGTAGATCTGAAGCTCACCCAGCCTCGAATCAAGGGGTACCTGGAGAAAGGGATCTGAGAATTTCTGCAATGTTTATGTTTTTCTCTCATTTTGATCACATTTCGTGTCTTTGTAGTTTTGATCCAATTTCGAGACTTTTTAAATTCATTTCTCGGTAAAAATCTGAGCATTCCTGCGATGTTTTTATCTAATTTTGATCACGTTTCTTGTTTTTTCTTCCATCTTTCAGCAGCAATGTCACGGGTAAAAGCAACCGGAGCGTGTCGCTGATCACATCATTTTCAGATTGACAGAGATCGAGAATGTGTCGGTCCCTACCTCCACATCCCGTATGTGTCTTCATGGATCGGTGCAATCTTTTCACTGTACTTTTTTGCCCCTTTGGGCTCATCGCGACTATGAGGATGAATGATAATCTGTTCAAACTAATGAAATGGACACATGCAAAGGGAAGACCTATGCCGGATTTCGAACTTGAAACCTTCGGACTTTAATACGTTGTTATTTACAGATGCATATAAAGTTATACAATTTCTGAATTTTCGCTATATATTTTGTGTATCGATATTATAAGCCCTTCTTACCGAAAAGTGCGCATCATATTTTCTCCAGAGTTATGCAGAACTGTGCAGAACAGTTAAAAGGCACAGACGTTTGTATTCCCGTTGCAAATTGCAACGCAAATAGCAAGAGTGCTAAAAATATTCTGTCCTCAAAGCCTGTCGATCTTGTTCACTTATTTAATGGACTTTTCCTGGAACGTATTACGCAAGGAAGTGATTTCAAATGCAGATGAACATGCTACGCTTTAAATGAACGACCATGCAGTGTTGCAAACTATTTTGGAACAATGTCACCATCCCTACATACATTTTTCTCATCATTGACGGATTTGACAACACAAGTTCGCCCAGATGTAAATTACGGAACACAGGATTTTCTTCATTGTATTGCTTGCTGTGTATTTCTTTTTTCTTTTTTAAGCTACACTTTCAGTTTTAGTGGCCGAGCGCGTATGGTGCTCGACTCGCTATCTCGTCACAGAAGGTTCTGGGTTCATGCCGTAGCTTGGGGATCGATTTTATTTGACCACAATTTCTGCTTAAATAGAATTCGTTGGAGCGTTGGCAACATATGCTCAAATTTACTACTGTAGATAGATTTTCACATAGCTGGCAACGCTGAACTGGTAGTCTTGCTCTAGTGACTCATCAAACTGCTATTTATCACAAGTACGCCAACTTTCACCTAGAAACGTCTGGGATTTTAAAACCTACAAGATGAGAAAAACCCTCGAATTTGGGAAAACACATTGCTAATGCTTCCTCTCGCATTACACAAAGCTGCCCCATTATGCTGTTGAGAACCAACGAAATGGTAATGAAGTTAATTGTTAAAGCTACCGGAAAATAACGGCCTATGCGTAAAAGGAATGTTTTTTGAGCATATGAACTGAATGAATGGATTGAGGAGGCGTAGCGATTTGTTGTGCTGGTAAAGCTCTTCACTTTGTGGGTCACGGATTATACAGTGTCTCAGAAAATAGTCCGACTGGACCAAATAAACCAGGAACTATGGTCCCCCGGAACTTTTTGTGTGGGGGGTCCAAGCCATTAATACAACTTTATTAGTATAATTAATTACTATGACGATAATTTTGTGATTTTACAATAACAACTATTGTAAACTAATAAAAATAAACCAATTTTATTCCAAATTTATTATTATTATTGTTATAGTGGGCAGGCTGTTACTCGAACCACCAGATGAGTGCACATCCAACACAACTTTTTCCACTATTTTTTAAATATTTTAATAGTTAGTATTATAATCATAGTTTTTGTATTTTCTTATTAATTTTTATACACCTTTCATTAAAATTATACTCATAAAGTTTATGTTGTGTGACCTCACCCATAAAACTATAATGTGGAACCATTTTCTTTTTGATTAAATAGTAGAATGAAAATTTAACCTGGATCCTGTATTTTACAAGTTTGCACTTTGGTTATTCTGTTGGAATGCTAACTAAATGGATTTTATTGCTGTATTACCAATAAAAATAACAAGCTTTCTGTTTTATTTGTAACCTTAAATGAAACATGCCAATTTTCGGGGGTGGTCGAGGAACCCGTTCGACCCCTCCCCCGCCCCTCTCCCTGACGACGCCCATGCTTCGGAGTTAATGCAAGGGTGAGCGAATGCGAGACCCAAGAAATGTGGTCCCACTTTATCCCCGCGGTAGCTACTCTATTTTTCGAAATATCACATTTTCTTTGGAATGAAACAAAATTCTCGTACAATATACGTTAAGTAGGGAACAAAAGTGTTTCATGCATATACTATTCAATTATCAATGTTTTTAAACGTTTACAACTTGTTTTAAACATGCCAACCCTGGAACTATTTTCTCAGCTCCTCCCACGTGAGAGAATCGTTGAAATGTATTCAAGCTCTTGCTGGAAATAGAACCCAGGACCGCTCTTACCAGAGGCAAGGACGCTAACCGTTCGGCTACGCGGGAGGCTGCAAGAGGGTAACTGGCAAATTAGTGCGCGAGCAAGCGGAACTACATTCTCTGCGCACGTGTATGTCTTCATGACTTGGCAACACGTCGCTGCACAGTAAACTTGTCCCAGAGCATAGTCCGTGCACGCGCCGCTGAGAGATAATTCACTAACACAAAGGAGGGATGAAGACTTTTACTCCACACGGCACTTTCCTTTCCTTTTGGATGGACCGTCAGGTTAGGAGCGTGACGATCAGGATGCGTGTTGTTCATCACCAGACTGTCTTTTGTTTTCTTTCCTTCCACATCTCCTTATCTCCATTTTCTTCTGTGCTCATCTCTGCTTCACACAATCCTTGGTTTGCCAAGACCAGATCCTGGATGTAGCAACTCTGTTGCCCATCGCCAGCCGTACTGTCTACTTTTCGATGCATAAGGCCCTATTTAGACGAAAGTATTTTCCTTAACATTTATGCCATGACCAAGATCAGGGTGCGAAATCATTGAAAACTGGTGGGGGGGAGAAAGTCCTTCATCTACAAAATCCCTCCCCCACAAACATATGTGTAAATTATACGATATACATATTTGTAGTGTTATTAAAAGTGAAAATAAACTACTCAAAATATATTATTATTATTAATTACATAAAGGAAATTAATTTGTTACTTGTATAACAGTTGGGCTGAAAAGTTCGTAGGCTGACTCATAGATGGCGTTACTAGAATTAAATCCATGTGATTTTTACTTAGTACTAACCTTCAAAAGATACGTGTATAAATTTCACAGCTGCCGGATAATTAGTTCGTGAGATATAGCATTGTGAGTGAAGCAGCTTTTGTTATTGTGAAAAAATGGATAAAAAAGAATTTCGTGTGTTAATAAAGCATTGCTTTTTGGCGAAAAAAATACTGTTGAAGCCAAGGCTTGGCTTGATAAACATTATTCGGACTCTGCACCAGGAAAATCAACCGTTGAGAAGTGGTTTGCTAAATTTAAACGAGGCGAAATGAGCATCGAAGACGATGCACGCAGTGGACGCCCCAAAGAGGCTGTTACCGACGAAAGCATCAAAAAAGTCCACAAAATAATTTTAAATGATCGTAAAGTGAAGTTGATCGAGATAGCTGAGACTTTAAAAATATCAAAGGAACGTGTTGGACATATTGTGCATGAATATTTGAACATGCGAAAGCTGTGTGCAAAATGGGTGCCGCGCGTGCTCACAATCGATCAAAAGCAACAACGTTTTGATGATTCGGAGCAATGCTTAGCGATATTCAACCGTAATAAACACGAATTTTTCCGTCGATATATTACAATGGATGAAACATGGCTCTATAACTACACTCCAGAGTCCAATCGACAGTCAGCCGAGTGGACTGCACGTGATGAACCGAATCCAAAGCGTGGAAAGACGCAACAGTCGGCTGGCAAGGTTATGGCATCAGTATTCTGGGATGCGCATGGTATTATATTCATCGATTACCTCAAAAAGGGCCAGACCATCAACAGCGATTATTACATAGCGTTGTTGGAGCGTTTAAAGGATGAAATCACGAAAAAACGGCCCCATTTGAAGAAGAAAAAAGTGCTGTTTCATCAAGACAATGCACCGTGTCACAAATCAATGAAAACGATGGCAAAATTATATGAATTAGACTACGAATTGCTTCCCCATCCACCATATTCTCCAGATCTGGCCCCCAGTGACTTTTTCCTGTTTGCAGACCTTAAAAGAATGCTCGCTGGAAAGAAATTTAGCACTGATGAAGAGGTAATCGCCGAAACTGAGGCCTATTTTGAGGCTAAAGAGAAATCGTACTATAAAAATGGCATCGAAAAATTGTATGACCGCTATAATCGTTGTATCGCCCTCGAAGGCAACTATATTGAATAATAAAATCGAATTTTGTCAAAAAAATATTTTTTACTATGTTAGCCTACGAACTTTTCAGCCCAACTGTTACATAACAGATATTGCAAAGCAGCTAACTAATTCCTTTACTAACTGGCAAAGATGTTAATAAGTTATGAAATAGTTCAAGTGGTTTTATTATGTGTAAGTTTTTCTTTACTTTGTGTTTTATGTTAATATAAATCAATTAGATTTCATAGTTATTATTGTTTTGCATTCTTGTTTTAGTTTTATTGTGAGTATTGATGTAGATTTGTTAATGATGTTACGATATTATTCTTAGTAAAGTATATTTGAAATTAAAAGTGATTGCTTCTCTTTTGTTTGTTATAACAAAAACTCTCCCCCCCGGAAATTTTAGGGGGGGATTTGTGAGGCCAAGATTGTTGGTGGGGGAAATCCCCCCCCCCCCCAGGATTTCGCACCTCAAAATATTACCGTGTAAAGTGAAACATTTTGCGACATTTCAGATGCCATGGCAATTTCACGGCATTTCCCAAGGATAGGATCGGTCTTATTTCCATATCATTTTTATTGGCATAACCAATCAGAGGCGACCTCTAGGTTTCGAGAGCAGATGTAATGGCGGCCAAGGGAGATGTAAACAATGTATCACTTCACATTTTTAAAAGCCGATAACTATTCAACCGAGAGGAATAACGTTTCGTATGAAACGGTATTAGGGACAAATCAATGGCGCTGCTTAAATACATACTTTATGACGAATGTAGTACATGTATGGAAGAATATTTTAGTTGTTTCAATTGTAAACACCGTGTACTAACTATAGATGGTATAATTTGACGTGCCTTTCATGTTGTATATATTATACATTGCAATCGCAAAACCTATTGGAAATGTTCCATGAAATGCTTCCGTATTAAGTACTATCTGCTACAAGATTTTTGGAAGCATTTACATGGCATTTATGCTAGCAAAAATGCTAAAGGAAATGCTTCTGTCTAATGAGGGCCTTAGCTGGACTTTGGCCTTGGCGGGGAGGTTGCCCTCGATTACACCTCCCCCCCACTATTATTTCTTACTTTTTAATAAGCGAATGATGGCCTACAGGGCTAGGATGCCTCCCGAAAGTAGCCAAATTACACTGCTCTACACTGAAAAACATTCCCCGCGCATGCGCTACGAATAGACCGATGCGACACGAGCAGCTTCGATACGAAAGGTTGTGTTTTTTCCTTTTTCCTGACTGTTGGTTTTCAAGTGGTACGTGTTGCATGTCGCTTCAGTCTGAAAGTTTCCTAAATTCTGGCAAAGTGAAGACAGTAGTCACAATTTATTGATATTCATATTTGCAAGTACATTGGAGTTATTTCAATCCTATTTTCCCTTGACAGATTTCCAACATATAGAGTAGTTTTTTTCCTTTTTATCGAAGGTTGGGTCCAGTGGCGTGCCCAATGGGGAGTTGGTGGGGGTTATAACCCCCTCTTTTGACCCAGTATTCCTAAAAAAAAGAACGTCAAACGTAGGAAACTCGTATGACAAAATGAGGGCTGACCACCAAGAAAAAGTATATGTAACCCCTTCCTTTTGAAAATCCTGGGCACGCCACTGGTTGGGTCCCACTCAAAGAAAATCTAGCAATGCCCCTGAACTGAAGCTTATTTCTGGTACAAGAATACAAGCATTGAAATGAACAATGCCATTTTTCATGACTGATCACTGATCAGGTTCGACTCGCCTTGCGAAGCCTGTGTGTTTAACTAAAAGCGAGGTCTGATGTGAATATGTGACGCACCGTTCAGCCGGACTGTTGAAAAGACTCGTTATCCCCAGAAAGCCTTCTCTGTCTGAGGTTGTAGGCGGAGGAGATAACGCAAAAAGGTGAACCTGAAGTCACAAGGCGGTCCTCTCTTTAGCATTGTTATTCCCATTAGCAGTATCTTGCAGTGCCAGCCGTACATGTACTTCGTGCAGTGGGCAACAGTCATGCAAATGAGGTTGTACGTGTCTCTTTTGTAGGACGATGTAGGCGCGCATAACTCTGCGAGTTTCGTGGAAGTAAGAGTAGAGTTAGACCACGTGATCTGGTTCAGTTCCTCGCCTACGCGACGTCCCTGCAGGCCCGTACCCAGGGGAGGGCCCACGGGGGCCATGCACCCCCCTTCGAACTATGAAATATTACATGCATTCTTATAAAAAGCTATGATAATAACATCGACGATTTTTCAAATTTGTAAAAAAATCAATTTTTCATGCATAAATGAATGTGTTTGTCGTGAAGAAACCAGCAGAAGTTTGCAGTCTGCAATATTGGGCAGCGTTAGTTTTATAACCATTGATGCAAGGCTACCAGACGTCCGATATACCGATTTAGTCGGGACAGTCCATTACTCTTATTCCCTGTCCCTACTGTAATCGAGGGGTCCCGGGTTCGATACCCGGTGGAGGCACATAGTGGTTCGGATCCAACTTTAAACTGTAGGTCCAGTCCCGATTAGCCTTACTGTGCATAAAGTGCACTTAAACACCAAATGAATCCAATGCCTGTCCCTACTTTTTTCAATCTGCAGTCGTGGTGCGAAAATGTCTCTTTCTCTCTCTCTTTTGTGGCGTCTCAGCGAACTGTGTTAGTCACTCCGCTGCGAAGGTCGGCATTATAAAGTTACAACGCTGGTTACACATAGGCGTCCTAAGTTCAAATAAACTTTCCGGTAAGGTAAAAAAGTAACGAACGATGGAAGCGGCCCCGGCGCCCACCCAGCGTCGAATAACATGGGTACCTGGGGGAAACCCTGGGGGGTAAAGGCGGTCAGGGGCGTGATGCTGATCACATCACCCCCACTCACTACCGGATCAAGAAAGTGTGGGGCGTTACCCCCACACCCCCTATACGCCTTCATGGCGTGGTGCTATGCACAGGGGAGCACTTTACCTTTTTTGATGTAGAGGAAGAACAACTCCACATATTCTTGATCTCGGCTATAGTTGGAATGATGTGATCAGCATCACGCCCGGCCACCTTTACCCCCAGGGTCGTCCCAGGTACCCATTGATGAGAGGCTGGGTGGGCCTCAGAGCCTCGCAGAAACAGGGAAATGACTGGAAAAACTCCTGGTCCAGATCACCTGCCCCGGGATACTGGATTGGATTGATTTGGTTTTTAAGTCCACTTTATGCACAGTAAGGCTAATCGGGACTGGACCTACAGTTTAAAGTGGGATCCGAACCACGTGCCTCCACCGGGTATCGAACCGGGATCCCTTGATTACAATGCGACGACGCTACCACTGCGCCATCGGGGAGGCCTTGCCCCGCTATACACTTTACAAATACACCTCATGTATTTTCTTATTTCATGTTGCTTGTCTCCCGTTTCAGGCTAGTCGCGACGATGAGGATGAACAATATAATTTACTGAACTTTCCAGGTTCAAGTCTTGGCTTACAAATTCCATTCCGAATATCAATTTCATCTAATCATTGTTTATTCTCATCTTTGCGATTAGCCAAAATACATAAGAGAAGTGTAGAAGGAAAAGAGATACTCTCGTGCCCAGTGTGGGATTCGAACCCGGAACCTTTCTGGTATAAGCTGAGCTGATTCATTCTTTTTTAACATTCATATATTGAAGCACTGGGCTTGAACGACTTCTTCTTTCATGATTATCAACAACCCGAAAGTATCTTAAGAAACTCGCCATGTGTAACATTTCATAGCCACAATATTATTCTCGGGAGTTTCAACGCCCCTTTGATGTTTCATTTTCACTAATCGTTCCTTCAAAGGAAAACACTGGAGCGAGGGCCTTTGATCGTAGCACCACTCCAGGGAAAGATTGTGTATCAAAAGACGCCGTCAAAGGAACAGAAGGAAGGTGCGATAAACGAACATAGAGAAACATAACCAATCCTCTTGCCTTTTCTCGTCTCCTTCGCTGACTCCGTGGCTTGACGTTTCAGAAGAGAAGAATCTTCTCACTCACTGCTTATTGTTCTGCACATACGCGAGACCACGGCGCATGTTTCTGCGCATCTTTCATGCCTCAGTATTCCATGAACACCACTGAAGACTAGCTCACTAGCCAGGGATGTTCTAGAAATGAAGTTGTCATATGGAATGGAACAAATTACTGCCTCTGACTAGACATTTCCAAGAACTGAAGCATTTGACAATGACAGTATATTTTATTTTTCCCCTCTTCTTGCCACACATGCGCGTTATGTGATATTTGTTAAACGTCTGCGGAGATTGTTGGGGGTAGGAAAACATGTCAATGTATGTAGATATTCTTATCGCAGTTACGGAAATCACTGGTAACGCCCAGCTGTAACATTATTTCATTGCCTTTTTTACCATCAGACCATCATGAATGTTTCGTTGCCTTCTTTCCCATTATTTTTCCCAATGAAACACCTTGACGCAAATAGTAATTCACAATGAGTGACTGACAAGCTGTTCAAAAATAAACTCCAAAACTTTTGCATTTGGGGATATCTCACATGTGTTAAGATAAAGTAAAATAAGAATTCATATTTTGGAATACAAGAAACTGACGTATTTATCAAAGTAAACGAAACATGTTAATTTGTATACAAAGATTAATCCAACTTATACGTAATTTTTATCACATAAAGTCGGTGGTGTACTTAAATGGGCCAATGGACTTCGGTCTTCCTCAGAAAAGTCCTTGAGGAGATTGTATACACTAATGTTCTAACTGGCCAAGATTTTGATATCTGAGTGCCCGGGGCTAAAATCATTTGACTAGCCCATGTACAATTTTGGTTATAACTTTTATAACATTTTCCCCAGTGGAAATCCGAGCCTCTAGTCTGGGAACAATACATCCATACCATAACCATGTGTGGTACCATAATGTTTACAAGACGAAACAGAATATATGATTTGTTACGTAGTCTGTTACTGACGTGTGCTCTCAAAACAGTCCAAATAGTTCAAAATTAGCAGTTGTAACCTTTATACAGCTACAGACAGGCTCATAGCCAGGGGGGAGGGCTAAGGGGACTGAACCCCCCCCTGATATCCTACAAATATCTAATTTAAATAGTGTATAGTGGTAATTAATTTTACTTCTTCTGCAGAATTATGCGTCTTGTAAAATGCTGAGAAATTCATCTTCAGGGCTTGAACTCTCCCAACTTTTTTGCCTTTAGATGGCGGCTGCTGATACGGGATGAGCCCCTCCCGAAATAAAATCCTGGCTACGGGCCTGGCTACAGATAACCGTATAATACGCTTATCGGTGATACAACAGTTTTGTTGACACAGGGCAGTTATGGCTGATGCTATAAAACTCAATCTGTTTATAATTGGAAATTGAAAACAAACTGAAAAGTACATAAGGTGCAGTCTAATATGGAGTTGAACAGCCTCTTGTCCTGAAGATAGAAGCACACCGCAGAAACATTGAGGAAGCTCAATATCTGAAGAAAATCAACTGGCAATTCGATGTACGAATTATGGGCTACTGTAATCTGTTTCTGGCCACTTCCGGCAAAGGGGACGGGTGGGGGGGGGGAACTGGCCCCTTCTAAATTTTCGGTGGCTTAGAGGTACGACAACCTACTTTAATGTTGTAAAAGCCGTCTAAATTATTTATTTAAAAAACTTTGCGTGGATCACAATTAGTTGATTTAATCTCTCTAACTATTGTACTTGTGATACAGACTAAATTGAATATAAGTGCAATATGTGTGCCTCTTCCCTCTCAAAAATAGTCAACGTTTATTTTATTATTTAAAGAGTTAGCCATATTTCGCTGTTTGTGTTAAATCTTGTTGAAATAATTGACATACTCCCTTGTTATTAATGTATATATTAGGTAGAAATGCATTTTAGATTCCCCTCGAAAACTTCATGTGGCTATGTATTGATGGGGTGGGGGGACCAATTTACATTCTCGTCTCGCGCGCGGGGTGTTAAGGGGTGTCCTTTTGAGAAGCCACCCCAAAAAAAGCCCACCTCATTTCCAAAGTCAACGAGGCTTTGACGCCTGGCTCTACAGTCAGTATAATCTCGTACTGTGTGTTTTGTCCTTAGCGTCCCTTTACAGCCTCAGTTTTTAACCTAGGTAAGGAGATTTTAGGCCTCAGGGACACGCTTTGGTTTTAATTATGCTAATGGGCTTGACCCTTAATTATGTGACGAGGCAAATATCCAAAGTGTTGACGCACCCAACATTTTCAAATCAATCCATCTATCGTCCCAAGCGTCGGATCTGTGTGAAAGTAAATTTTATTTTCGTTAAAAATAAATTGAAACTAAGCCCTGCGACAAGTTAAGTTTGCAGCAACTTTTCGCCCATGTAGACCCAAACGTGCGCGCAGAATATAGTTCCGCTGCAATAGTGACTGTTTTCTCACTGTCTGCGATATGAGCAGCTCGGTGGTTGAGGCAAGACTGGCACGGGAATTGCTGAGCGCCGTTCTCGCGCGGTTTGATACATAAAACCTGCTGCAAACTTAACCTGTCGCGAGGTATAGTAACAAGTTATAGCTACTCATTTCCAAAAGTAACTGGTAACTCATTATTATTGCCTAATTATTTTCTTGCAGTGCTCAGACTGTCTGCAATTACACGGCAAATGGCATTGTTAAAACGCACCTCTCCAAATAAACTCTTGAACACGCCCTGAAAGCACATATTTTGTATACAAAATATTTTATCACCTAAGAAACAAACAAAAATAAACCTCTCCGTACTGACACTGGTTATCCAAAGAAGTTATCATATCTCGGACGAAATGTATATTTCTGTGTAATCCAACTGAGTTCTGATAACCTCTGTTGTTTTTCTCGCTTCGTGCCCAGTTTCACAGTGCCGCACATAGCGCCAAGTCTGTGTTGGGATCTGGAACGAAATTAATGGTCTGGTTTTATTATATTAGAGGAGCAAGGACCGTAACAAAAATGCGAGTTATCAGTCCTATGTCATCACTCGTCTAGATCTTACGCGTCGAGATCTCGAACTGCAGAACGGCTGTCTTCACTCTTACGTAATACCTATTGGCCCAATAAAAAGAAAGAAAATAGGTAACAAAATCAAACAAAGCAGAATTTTTCAGGAGGTGTTCAGAACAAGCTGTAAGACATAATGCCGACCTCCATGGCGGAAGTGGTGCTACGACACCAGGCTTCGAATCCCGGCTTCGGGAGTGTCACTTCATCAATGTGATCATATCACTCAACTTCATCGTCCCGATTAGCCAAAAGTGGCATAAAAGCGACGCTAAATAACAAAAATCAAAATCAAACCAAAGAAAATTTACTGAAGGTCAGGGGCGCCGACTTGTTAAAATCATTGGGGTGGCTCTGATCACTGAAATAAATTAATGAATGACTCACTCCCTTCCTTTTTTAAGTTTTGGCCTCAGTGTTTCCAGAGGCCCATGAATTTCTTCAAAAATATTAAAATTTTAATTTACAGTTCGAATCAGAATGTCAATTGTTCACGGATGGATATGTCACACGTTTTGCCATAATAGCAAAATATTCCCGACTTTTAATATCTGCTACCATGAAGCGCAAGACAGATCTCCCTTATATATCAATGATCTCGTTCTGAATGTCACGTAAGAGCCATTTGTAGCCCGAACGTCCCATCCACTCTCCTAGTTCATGCACATCTTCTTTTGACACTCTTTTTAGTAAAAATGATAACAATACTCATAATTATATATTTAGTATATAGTAATAAGTCATGTGTTTTGCTGTATCTGGTAATAGCCCCCCAAAAAGTTGATGGTTTAGCGGTCTCAGCCCCCCAAAGTTGATGGTCTAGAACATTTCAAATGTGTATTAGATCCTCTTATTCAAAATTATTTGGGGGGCTCTGCCCCCACATCGTTAACATTGGGGGGGCTCGAGCCCCCCAAGCCCCATGGAGTCGGCGCCTATGCTGAAGGTTCACAAAAATCAGAGTTGGAATATAACCGCTAATTTTAGCTAATGCTTTGGACATGCAGGGAAAAATGTTTCAAATACTAGCACTAATCTTTTAGATCAGCATAGTATGTAATCATCAGCTTTCTATCTATAAGAGCCTAATTAATTAAATGCATTGTCACTGAAATTAAACCATATTATAACACCATTAAGCCTTGTTTCCATGATTATGAGAAAATAAATATGCTGACCAAGGCAGTAATTTATTTTATTAAAAACATAAACTAAACGTTTAGTTTATGTTTTTAATAAAATAAATTACTGCCTTGGCCAGCATATTTATTTTTTTCTTAACCATATGTATGAACATGTAAATTCACCTGATGTTTAATTTCCAAATAACTGTTCTGTGCTCTTCACAAGTCAATATCATGTCTTGAGAGTCTTACTGCTACAGGCGTGGGAATTTGAGCGAAGGTTCTATATTTTTACGACACGAAATATGTTTTCAACAAAGAAAGGAAATATTCTAAATTCCTTAACAACAGAAAATAAGACGTCAGTGTTTTCCTGGTCGTGCAAATACGTTCACGTGGTCAGCACAGTAACGAACAGTCAAGAGGCAGGGAAAACTTTCGAGTAAACGTTTTATGGCCTCCCACATGACGTAGTGGTTCCGTCGTTGTCTTGTAATCAAGAGGTTTCGACTTCAATACCCGGTGGAAGCCCATAGTGGTTCGGATCCCACTTTAAACTGTAGGTCCAGTCCCGATGAGCCTATCTGCGCATAAAAGTCGACTTAAAACTTAAATCCGGACTTTGATGCGAAGGTTCTATATTTTTACGACACGAAATATGTTTTCAACAAAGAAAGGAAATATTCTAAATTCCTTAACAACAGAAAATAAGACGTCAGTGTTTTCCTGGTCGTGCAAATACGTTCACGTGGTCAGCACAGTAACGAACAGTCAAGAGGCAGGGAAAACTTTCGAGTAAACGTTTTATGGCCTCCCACATGACGTAGTGGTTCCGTCGTTGTCTTGTAATCAAGAGGTTTCGACTTCAATACCCGGTGGAAGCCCATAGTGGTTCGGATCCCACTTTAAACTGTAGGTCCAGTCCCGATGAGCCTATCTGCGCATAAAAGTCGACTTAAAACTTAAATCCGGACTTTGATGCGAAGTCAAATTTTTCAGGAAAAGGTGACTAACCAACCTCGAGAAGTGAAACCTTAAGCTTTACATGTGAGTTGATGTTTCAATGACTGATGCAGCTTATCAGTGCTGAAGGCCATCAGAAACGTCTACCAGTTGCTGCGTAAAAATTCCGACACGCCCCCCGCCCCTCCCTGGAAAGTTACCCATGTGTACTCTGATCTGTAGCATTTCGCAGATAACAGGCTATACATAGGTCACAGGGTATATATTACATTAATACACGAAGTATTTCTTCATTAAGACTTCCAATTCGCCTATAGCCTCGTTTCAATTTCATTACTCCCCTTCCCCCTGTTCCTTGTACCAATAAGAATAGGGAAATTGTTGACTTTCTCGGGTGTAAAACATGGTGACATTTTGGTAATTTGGAGTTACAAAGTAAAATGTGCCATCCTTCAATTTTCGAGTGAAATTGCCATGTCATACAATTTGCATTGGACTCAGTGAAGCCTTCTGAAATTGGTAAACACAGCACGAAAACAATTTATGTACAGTGCAGCTTCTAATAACCTTCTTTCTTAATGAACTCAGAAATAACCAAAATGTCACTTACCATGCTTTACACCCGAGCCCTTCAATTGAAATGCCGACTCAACATGAATTGAAGATGGCTCAAAGGTATCCAACGTACAGTCTAAATCCTTTATTCGACGATACTTTATACTTTCAATTAACAGTCCCTTCAAGTTCGTCTTCACTCATCCTCATCGTCGCGATTAGCCAAGCGTGGAAAAAAGCGACGTAAAATAACAAAAATAAATCAATCTAACTTTCAATGAACTGTTGGGCTCCGCGATAGTTGACTAATTGATTGATTTACTTTATTTTACTTCCCTTTTATGCCATCCATGATCTGGCTAATGGTGATTAGATGGATGAAGAGACAATTGCACTCATACATGGTGGATACAACACGAGACCCACAGAGGATTATATTGGCTAGGAGTCTAGACGCCAGAGCCTAGATATTTTGCAAAATTCAGAACAGGGCGTATACGCCCTGGTTCGATTCCAGGTATAGGTACATTTTAGTATTTCTGATTTCCTTGTGAACTATAGATCAAATCCCCATTAACCTATTTGGCCGTAAAGTAGATTTAAAAATTCACTTTACCAAACTTTTACTTTTCAACGAATTCCTAATAAGGAGTAGTTAAAGAGCAGGCAGCGTATGTAATAGTTTTAATTGCAAGACTTCCAACGACCTGGTAGGTAGCTATTAAGTTGACATTAGGACATTCTTGGGTTATCTAACCAAAAATTGTCTTGGCGGACGAAGACAGGGCCATCGCTTCCAGTGAAAGTCCATTTCGTAATTCTCACATTACGTCATCTGCGACACCGGAGTTTTCTTCGTTGATCGTTTGTTATTTTACTATATACCTGTGGCAACGTTTGGATGGTAAAATGTTGTCATATTTCCTACCTTTCATGTTTCATATTGAATTGTAATTGGCACCGCGAATCGAAGTGAAAAATTCATTGATCAGGGATATGATCCATTGATATGTAACTAAAAAGGGTAAAGGAAGTTTTTGAGGAGGTGAATCATAAATGCAAGTCAGTCAGTCTCAAAATACAGAAGAATAAGACAAAGAAATTAATTCTCAGTCAGTCAAGAAAAATAATATACAGGGTGTATCACAAGTCCCTTACCACCCCTTGTAAAATCCGCAACGATGTATTTTCATGGAATTTGATATGGGCGATACAAAATAGGCCTAGGGGGACACCTTTTAGAGTAAAGTATGTCACGGGGACGGTCGCCATCTTGGTTCCGCCATCTTTAATTCAACTTTTTTATTTAAAATGATAGGTGGGTCATGTGATACATGACCATAGGCTAGAATTTCGTCAGGATGCCATATCTGAAATCAGATTTAATGTAACTTGATTTGGTGAAAAGTTATTGGCAACTGAAAGTGATGTTTACCTGTTTGTTGCAGGTGCTGAACCATGCCGTTAACAACTGAGGAACGCATCCAGATCGTCAAACTGTGGGGAAAATTGTAATTGAAAAAGTTAACGTTGAGATGACCAGGAATTTCTCATACTTAGATAAACACATGCATGATAAGAATGAAGAATTAACAGAAATACAAACTCGTTTTCAAAATGAGATTTTCTGAGCGTAAAGTTCTCTGAAATATTTTTGGCTTCTGCTCAGTCACAGAGGAATGGAAACTTAAATATAATGATGGAATTTACCAACTCTGTCATGATATATCCATCTCCATTTACATACGGGTAACAAGGCCTTAACTGGGTCAGGCATGTATTGAAGTTTGGCTCCACTTTATGCGTAGATTGGTTATCGGGATTGAGATTATGGTTTAGAGTGGGATCCGAACCAGAATGTGCCCCGACCGGTATCGAACCCGGGATCCTTGAGGCCAATCAGTTATGTATTGAGAATGACAGAACACCGGATTCCAAAAGAAAACGCGTGTATTAGGAGGAAACTTTGAAGGGAATAAAAGATCACGAAACCAGCGAGAGGGAAGTATCCAGAAGAATATATTTGTTAATGTATAGACAAATAGATGAATGGCTATTTTTTTCCTTTACGAGGAAGTGAAATATAGTCTTAAATGTTCACGATTTCTACAACATTGATTAGGCTCTTAGGAGGATTTTATAGTTACCTAAAATACCCTGAAATGGCGGTCAGCGCTTACTTTTTTGCCTTTTTAGGCTAAAATTTATCTTAACATATAAAAAAAGTTTATTCTCATTCACAGACTCAAACGCACAGCCCAAACCTGTGGACCTAGAAACCTGAAAATTTGGGGAGCGTCTTCCTCTTATGACATAAGTACTCACCAAGAAGGGATTTTCCGAAATTCAACCTCAAGAGGGTGGCGGAGGAGTATTCAACTTTATTTTTATATTGATAGGTTTATAGCCCAAATTCTTGGACCTAGAAACGTGAAAATCCATATAAACGAAAGTCCTCAACGGATGACAACACAAATACAAGCTGCCCAATAAATGTAACTGGTGGTGTCCTGCTTTCGGCTCACTTGACGATTAAGCAAGAAGCACGGGAAATCTTACCGAATACGGAAGCATGTATTTCCTCGTGAACTTTTATTGCCCATTCTACCATTGAGACAATCGGAAAGTCCTGGAAGACCTTGGAAATTGAAGCCTTCGAATGTGTCAATTGGAGGAAGGAAGTAGTCAGGAAAACTCTACCATCCTGGCCTACTTCGGTTAAATGCCTCACTTTATATTTACTTTCCCAAGGGCGCCGGCTTTCGTGGCGTAGTGGTTAGCGCAACAGAACTGGAGGAACATGTGGTCTTACGAATCATGGGTAAGACATCGCAGCCCTCACCTTATACGTCAAGTCATTCATTTCCCGTCTGGTCCATGGCGTGTCCCACTCAGCTCTTTTTCACTTTTTCTAGCAATAGTTCGTCACAGGGTCCCCTCATTGAGCAATTTTTCATCTCCGCATCTCTCGTCTTTTCTAAACTTACAGATTGCATATCAGCACCGTTTACAGAATGACTTCAATTATTCATACAAAATTTCCAATGGCAAAATCCACTGCAAACCACTCCTTCACGAATTCCAGTTTTTGAGTGTCAGTTTCAAGAAAGCCCCGCACTACATTGGCTAACTGGCTGAACTCCACCCTGGCCCGAATAATCCTAAATTCGCCGGTTCCCTAATGGTGTCTGGTTAAGAAACAGACGCACAAAGACGATATATTTAATTACTATAATACAAATACATGAAGGACTACACGATATACACGAAGGACTGTCAATTTGGCTGTAGAATGTGTGTCTACAGCAAACTTGTGTCACGGTTCTTGACACGAAGACTTGCTTACGACGACTGTTGGCAACGCCCAAGCAAAGAGCCTGGCTCAGCTCTCGGAACGTTCCCGAATTTCACTTGTGAGTGTAAGTTCCCGTTCTCCAAGTCTGCGGGAGATTCCGTACTTTTTACTCCCACACACTTTATACATGTCTAACTCACACATAATATAAAAGCACTTACTTGATAAATATACACAAAAAAGAGAAAGAATATAAAAAAACACTAATTATATAAATTTTTCACTCACTGAACACCAGTTTTGAATATCTGTGCGCACGGCACAAGCTTGTTTTACATATAAAAACCTAGACTAGAAATTCAAAAAATATGCCTCGAAATATGCCTTTCGGTCATCCATCAGAAGAAATGCTTGTCAGGGTGGGAAATCACTGGTGGGGGAGAGAAAGATCTTAATCTACAAACCCCCTCCACACAAACATACATATAAATTATACGATATACATATTTATGAATGTTATTAAAACTAAAAATAAATTAATAAATTAAAAATATATTATTATTATTATTAATTACCCAAAAATAAATAAATTTGTTACTTTTAAATAGGTATCTCAGATATTATAATGTAGCAAACTACGTCCTTTACTAACTGGTTAAAGATGTTAATAAATTAGGAAATAGTTCAAGTGGTTTTATTATGTGTAAGTTTTTATTAAGTTTTTGCTTTATGTTAATATAAATCAATTAGATTGCATAGTCATTACAGTTTTGCATTCTTGTTTTAATTTTATTGTACGTATTGATATAGATGATCTCGAGAGAGAAAAGGCATTGAACATTCACAACTACACTAATTTGTGTATGTATTCGATATTATTCTTAGTACAGTATATTTGAAATTAAAAGTAATTGTTTATCTTTTGTTTGTTGTAACAAAAACTCTCTTCCCCACGAAATTTTTTGGTGGGGAGGATTTTTGAGGCCAAGATTGTTGGTGGGGGAAATCCCCCCAGGATTTCGCACCCTGATGCCTGTAAATATCAAATATCTTTTACTTATTTTTTGTTAATTTCTCAATCATTTTTGTGGTCTTTTGTTGTGTCCTTTTTCTTTTTCATTGTTGACATTTTCAGTGAAAAATGGTCATCTGTGCTGTATCTGGAATTTTCTCAATAAATAAATACATTTAGCGTCGGTTTTCTGTCACTTTTGTTTGATAGCGACAATGAGGCCATGCCCAGGTGGCGAGATCTAAAGTCCATCACTTGCCGCGCTCTGTCACCACCGAGCTGATTTGTTGTGGTGGTAACGTTCAGGGCGCCGGGCACTTGCCCCTCTGAGATATCCGGAAGGACTTCATAGAATTTGAATGGTGAAATAAAACATGGACGAGTAGAGGTGGCTTGAAAGAGAACGGATTAAACCCTGTACCAGCTAACTGTAGACCAGGCGAACGTGAACAAGTCTCTGCGCAAGTAGTGACGCGAGACGGCTCCACCAATGAACAGTGAGAGAAACAGGATTGCGTAATGGGCGGCTGGAGTTGCCCGATTTCCCTGCTTCGCTCTGGAAGCGTTGCAAACTCTTGAAAGTCTTGAAAGCGACAATACCGCACGGTCATGGCAAACGGACAGTATTTTTGTCTCGAGGTCCGTACGCTTGGTTTAAGAATTTCTTAGGGAAATATAAGGGATGAAACAGAAAGTGCAAATTTTGACAAGCCGTACGTTTAGCGTAGGGACTAAGGTCTGGACCGTACGTCCGGACATGCCATGAAATTTCCGAACTCAGGACCGTACGGTTGGCAACGCCGCGCTTTCGCCACTCGATTTCCCTTCTCCTCCTCTGCAGTTATGCGCGGCTCTGCTTTACAGTTAGCTGGGACAGGGTATAAGTGCCTTTGTAAATTATCCTAGTGCTAGGGATGGTTTATGAGAAATCTCTTAACTGAGAGAAAGCATCACTCCACGTTTCCCCCACTTTGAGCACTGCGAGCGGCCTTTGTAACGTTATCGCCATGTAATCAAGGGGTTCCGGTCCCACATAGCAGTTCGCATCCCACTTTAAACTGTACGTCCGGTCCCGATTATATCGCCGGCTGAAAGTCCTGTTTTGTCCTATGCCCATCTGCAGCGACTTAGCAGGTGAGCTGATAGAAGTCTGTCCCATGTGGATTTTGAATACACTACAAGGCTTGGGCAAACATTATATTAATGCTGATAATTCACACCACTTGACAGCCACATTAGTCGCTTCGGAACGAGATGCAGTAACTTGTAACGAACATGATAACGTTGTCAACTCATCTCTGACGAAAAGTGGATGTATGAAACATCAGCATGCAGCCAGGATCATGTGCAAAGAAATTGAATTTTAAAAACTCAAAACGTTAATGGAAGGAGTGGAAAAGAGAAGTCTCAATTTTGTGGATTTATGGAAAAGGAGGAGGAGGTGTTTCAACCTTATAGTAATCTCCGTAGCTACCTCAATAATAATAATAATAATGGCTGAGTAGATACTGCTTTGAACCGATACCTTTAACGGTTCCCACAGATACAATGCTTGAAAATTGTAACAGAAGTTGTTCGAAGTATTGATTAATATTAATTGGTGAGCATTCTACTCCAATTATAAGCATTAATTTTCAAGAGCTTAGCTTCAGTATATTCTAAAATTACATCATAATGTAATGTAATGCTACGTCATGACAAAATATTTTTTTTCACAATATTAGTACAAAATCAATTGAAACTTCGAATGTATAACTTCCAGGATAATTAGGCCCCACGAAGTCTCGCGTGGAATTTAGCCGACCCTGCGAACGATAGAAATATCAGCCGGTATCGGTAAATAAATTCCAGTCGATACTTTCCAATACCGATACCACTGGTACATCGGTATCGGATCAGCACTAAAATTGTAAAACGTCTTCATAAGGTCACGGATACAAATTCCATTGACAAACCGGACTGAAGTTCTACCGTGATTTCCTCACATCGAGTGCTCTGTGGAACGCGATAGTTTGGTGGCAACACTGTTACTAATTAAGGGATATCAGGTTCGATCCCTGGTGGAAGCACATTCCACAGTTCCACAGTGACTTGATCCCATTGCAAACTAACCGTATATCCAATGTTCATCACTAGAGCCCGGAAGTTCAGGCATTTATTTTCGTTAAAATAGGCAGGCAAAAAGGCATTTATAATGTGGAAAATAGGCACTAAAATGAAAAAAAGGCAAAATAAACCGAAAAAAGGCACATTTCGAAGTCGCTTACTTTTATCTATAATTTCTGGCAACATGTTAAAATCTAAATTGGGAAGAGCATTTCAATTTTCTCCGTCTTGATTGCACATAACTACAAGGTGTTTTTCTTAATTACTCAACATGCATTGATAGTAGTCTGTCAGAGAGAATGTTTTTCATAATAGAAAATGATATTTCTACTTCGACAGAAGTTATTGGAGCATACATAAAACAAGCTAATGTAGCTGGACGCATTTCGGTAACGGCATTTTCACCTTTTAGAATATCACAAATTATTTTCAATTGTTTCAAGTCCTCATTTGCACTCACTACCCGCTTGCACTTTTCCGCAACAGCTGACCCCTTTTCCCCTGGCACTTCCATCATCTGCTGCATAGATTCCTCGTACATTTTCATAGATGTTACAAGGTGCTTTTTTAAGTTCTGTAATTGTAATTGTCTCTGGGAATGCACCATAATGTGCAAAAATAAACTTGAATAGCACAGGAGTTTTTTCACTTCACGAATTGAAGCCGCTTCATTTTCTGGAAGAGCATCTATCACCTCACTGATTTTTTGAAGGTTGTTAGCATATTATATAGCTGCTGATATCCACGTTCCCCATCTGGTCAAGACTGGTTGCAGAGGTAAACTAAGCTCAGATGCAACTTCCCTAAATTTTCGGGTTCGAGAGGGAGATTTCAGAAATATCTTCTTTGTGTTCGAAATCAACCTCTCCACTTCAGCAGTCAATCATGCACAAGGAAATGTTAACCGAAAGGCAATATCCTAACTGAGCATGAAATACATTTTTCTCACACTTTTCTCCTTGAGCAATGTTGAAACATGCATGAGTTCAGTATTACTTAAATAAGGCGAAAATTATTCACATAATAAACGAAAGAAAAATAAATGCCAACAACGTTTTTTGGGAGAAAAATAATTTATATACACATTTTTTTTAAAAAAATGGTCAAATTTAATTGAAAAAGGCAAAAAAAAGGCATTATAATTAAAAAATAGGCAGTGGGGTCCCAAATAGGCAAAATAGGCAAAATGGAAAGGCTTCTAAAACATTCGAAACAACATGAGAAACGCATATCCGGAAAAATTTTATCAATATATGCAGTAGATAAAAAGAGGCATTTTGCCAAACTTCCGGGCTCTATTCAGCACACTACAAATGAACAGAGAGTGGTTATTGGAATTTTCTCCACAGGAAATTTTTCAAATACCACATTGGTACGTAGTTCGGATCATAGGCGTAGCTAAAAGTTTATATTTGGGTGTGCACAAAGAAAAAAAAATGAGGTCTTGTACCTTTTTAATAGAATATTTTGCAACACAATCACTTGGCTCTTTAACTGCACTGATGTTTGTAAAGGAATATAAATTCACTAAATGACAGTGTTGGAAATTTCTGAATACAATAAAAATCAAATAGAAATAGAAATAATAAGTAGAATAAGTAGAAAAAATCAAATTGCATAGAAATTACACACACACAAAATGTTCATAAATGTTACAAACAAATACATCAAAATACACGTCATCTATAACAAGAGACGTCTGTCAAAAGGTACAATGTTCTTAAACTCATCAATAACTTCATTTACATCAATAGACTAAGCTCTTTCCTGTTCCACAAATAGCAAGAGCAGGGCTTCCAATCTATCCTGCTTCTGAGTTGCTCTTAATTTAGTTTTAACTTGGGTAAGCTTGGAGAAAGCTCTCTCACACGTGCAGATTGTGACCACATCAAAAAATCGAAAATCTATAGACACCAGTTTCATCTGCGATAATGCACACGTTTGTACCAAGTAATGACATTTTCAACTTCTTACAAACTGCCGCTTATTTTCTCTCTTATTGAAATATCTGTCTTTAATTCTCTTTGATAAAGCAGCCCATTAGGGTGTGCCTAGGCACACCCGGCACACCCCGTAGCTACGCCTATGGTTCGGATAGACTTTAAAATATAGGTCCTATCCCAATTAGTGCATCTGTGCCTATAATTAATTTTTAGCTGTTTTTGAGAATGTTGTTTTTTCTTGAAAATATTCTCTCAGGCTATCAACCAGGTGAGTTGTGAAATAAATTCCAAGCTTTCGAGAGCTAACGTCACTCTCATAACATGTGGTCTTAGTGGTCATAATGAGAATGACGTTAGCTCTCGAAAGCTTGGAATATTTTCCACAACTCACCTGGTCGATAACCCGAAAGAATCTCTGTATTGTACATTCTTACAGAATCTATTCATCATTCGTCGCCAGGAAAGCTTCAAGTCTTACTTGTTTTTTTTTTCTTATTACTCACATTTCATTCTTACCGTCACCGTCGCGATTAACCGCTATACGAATAAAGAGTGAGCTCTCCCGAAGATAGCCTATCTGTGCACAAAGTGGATTTAAAACAAAACTTAAATTTTAACAAATAGCGGGACCACCTCGATGGCGTAGTGGTAACGTCATCGCATTGTAATCAAAAGTTCACAAGTTCGATATCTGGTGGAAACACAGCACATAGAGGTACGGATTCTATCTTAAACTGTAGGTCTAGTCCCAATTAACCTATCTGTGCATAGAGCACGGTTTAAAACAGAAATCAAATTCAAACAAACAGTGCGACCATCCCAATGGTGTAGTGGTAACATTGTCGCCTTGTAATCGAGGAGCCCTGACTCCGATACCCGGCGGAGGCACATAGTGGTTCGCGTCCTACTTTAAACTGTAGGTCCAATCCCGATTAGCCTATCTGTGCACAAAGTTAACTTTAAACACAGCCGAAAAAATCTCAATACAAATAAATAGCAAGTCGTCGATGGTTGAAACTGACATCACAAACACTTTTGGACCAGACAAGTAAAAAATGCCATTCATGTACTCACTTTACGTAAATCTTCTCGCTTTGGTTACGCACAAGCCGGTAACGAAAAAAACTTCACTGCTGTCTATCGCCTTACCTAGCTGAAGGAATTTAACACCCCGTTTAGCTTCTCTCTTCGCCGAGTCTACCTCAAGCTCACGGTACATCACTGCCTACAGCGCCACTGCGACTCTTCGGGACACGGGCAAATGCGAAATCGCTGGAGCGAATTGTGACGTCACTGTGGTAACCTTGCAAGGAGAAAAACTCTCGTCGTTCGTTCTCATTACGTAACTTAATTCTCTGATTATACCGGATAACAGATTCCATCAACGGTGAGCGGGATTGCAAGACAATGTGAAAAGAACAAAGGTTTCCAAAGTTAGAAATAGATAAGGATCTAGAATCGCAATTTTTCGGAAATGCTGACCACTATTTTGAATCGAGACCAAATTATTTTCTATTTTGTACATTTATTGAGAGCAAGACTTCATAGAATTGAAATATTAATTATTTACTACAACTATTTACAGCAGCGACCCCAATTCCACAAAAATTTATAGAGAATATTATATATGGTAGACTTAATAATAATAATTCCACTGTACATTGATAGGAAAAATGTTTTCTATAAACTGAGGGGGAGCACAGGGGGGCAGGTAGTTTTTCCGAAAGACATGGTCCTCTCGTTATCATCGCCAGAGATTGTTTTTAAGCCTCTAATAAACAAAAGGGGTGTAAGGGGTACCTTCGACGTAGGCGCCCAAAAGTCAACCTCACTTCCACGTAGTGCACCCTGGACTAAAGACTAACGAGGCTCTGGCGACTGGCACTATGGCCAGTATAATTTTGTGTGTGTTGTCCTGTTTTTTGTCCTTGTGTGTGCTGAGTGCCCATTTACAACCTCAGCTTTTAACAGAAGTCAGAAGATTTTAAGATTTTTAGTTCTGCAACGTTCGAGTTGTTATTTGTAATGGTAAGGGGCTGGCCCCCGTATAATGTGATGGGAGCAATATAGCCTAAGTGCTGACGCTCCCAAAATTTTAAATTCAAATTCAAATTCAAATAATAAACAATAGTTCTGTTTGTTGCAGAAATCATTGTATGCTTAAGAATTTTCAAATCAAAGAATTTTGTAGACATTACATTGAAAAGTTCATTTTGAGGATTTTTTTAAAAAAAAATATTTAATTCTTTAAAAAGACAAGAAAATGATGTGAAATAACAGGCTCTTAATATTTGTAAAGTTATAATTAACAAATTTTATTCCGAATTTCTAAAACGAATAACACAATATATAAAGTGAAATGAAAACTACCTTGTAATTGTATAAAAGAAAGTATAAGTTATTGTCCATTTAGTAGGGACGTTGTTGTTGAATATGTTTCTCTCTTCTGTATTGAATGGAAAATCGCTCGTTACGTTACCATTGAGTCATGCTATCTCACTAAATTGCTAGATCACCATTTGCCTCGCAAGCAACAGGTTGTAAATTGGTTGGTTGGTTAAATTGGTGTTTTAAGTCCACTTTGTGCACAGTAAGGCTAATCGGGACTGGATCTACAGTTTAAAGTTGGATCCGAACCACTATGTGCCTCCACCGGGTATCGAACCCGGGATCCCTTCATTACAAGGCGACGACGCAATCGGGGAGGCCCTTAACAGGTTGTGAAATATTATGTTTTATTAAAAAACACTACTTTTATGTTTTGAAAAGAAATGCTGTCTTATGGTTAGTCTGTTAGAAGCACTTTTCAGTAAAATGCAAAATTTGTTCTACTACATGGTAGGATATCTAAAATGTAAAATCTTTTAATAATGTTCTTTTTTTTTTTTTTTTACAAAAGAAAGCACTCAATATTAATTTATTATGCAGTAAAAATAAACCTGTTTGAGATTTTGTAAAATAAATAGCTACTATTTTTCTGTTGATGTAATAATTATTATATTCTTGTTTGTTGAGGTTTCTGGTGCATCTCCTTGCAGTCCAGATGACCCAAACGAGGCCTTCGGTAAGTACCTTTAATTTTTTCACTCAAACATGTATCGCGAATTTTTCGGGACTGTACGTACACTCAATGGCAAAAGAAATGGTATACGAATTGTCCACCACCATTTTAATTCAGTCCGTTTTCCACAATGTGATGATCGTGAGATCAAATAAAATCGTCAATAGGCAGAGGAGAACGTGTACTTTGCATCAACAGAATTATATTCATTAAAACAATCCAGGATGTGGAATCAAAGGTAATTAATAAAGTGATGGACAATTTGGCTACTATTATCTTTGCCGTTGACTGTACAATCAAGTTCAGAAATACGCTACATGACCATCAATGATCAGACACCTTCTGGAAAGCGAGTAGCATCGACTCCGAAACATCACTTCTTGTGAAGAACTGGCAACACGAACACAGGCATCCAGAACACATGCATACCTGCCAAAGCCATTGGTAAGCAAGTATGGTGATCTAATTTTCAACTACTTCCTGGAGTAAAAAATGGACGAATTATTTCACTGAATTCGAATTTATCCTTTTTATAGCATTTGATTCAAGGCATAATCGTCGCAGAATTTATGCTATTTTTTTATATTATTATTATTTTATGCAAAGAAGGGAGGTGCGACCATTATGTGAAGCTTTTCTTTTTTAAGAATTGTACCTGTAATTTAAATAATTTATTACTAAACTGCCTTTGGTCCAAGATTAGACTCGTGAATATACGTTAAAATTGAATACAGTTCATATCAACGCACACCCTTTCTTCGTGACAGCTTAGTGAACATTTTTCCGGTCTGAAAAAAAAGTTGACATTAGTTGTTATTGATTTGAGAATCATGGTCGAAATATTGCACTTGAGACAATTTTTACGGTGTTTCGAAATACGGTCTTATAAAATTTAACCTTCTGCACATGTGCCCGAAGATTCTGCGTCGCTATCATCGGTTTCGTTTTCTGACGAATCGATGCGACGATTACTCAATGAAAACTAATTTTAGGACTGGGGGAAAAAGAAAAAAAAAACACATTATTATGCGGTGAAATACGGAACTCTCATTTTCTTCCAAAAATATTTTTCTCTCGCACTCTTTCGATTTCTCTCCTATCTTCCTCTCTCTTTGTTTTTCGATTTCTGACATTTTCTGATATTTTTTCTGTCTTTCCTCTCCTGTGTTTCTTTCTGTATCAAGTTTTCATTCCCCTACTTTCTAAATCACTTTTCTCTCTTCTCGTTTCTATTATTGGTTTCTCTTTTTCTCTAATTCCAGCTCATTTTTTCTCTAGTAAAATGCTCGGGATTTTCATACTTTTCTCCATAGCTGCCTCAGTCAAACACGAACTTTCAGGATGCAAATTCCAGTAAATTGATCATCATTGCGGACATAAGGAATGAACTAAATGTACTCTTTCCAACTTAAATCCCAGAGAGAGAGAGCATGTTACTTGCAATACTTTCGCCTAACTGCTAATTCTGGTTTGTGCATTACATCTATCCTTATCGTGCCTTAATATTAACCAGACCGCTTTTCGGAATGTCGGATTTTTGCAGGCTCCCTGACCTTCACTGGAAATAACGGAGTTAAGTTTAAGCTCACGTTGCAGCACGTTGTAAAATTCATGCATCCATGGGACGTCATGGCCTGGAAATGTTTCACGGTTCTTTAAAGAGCACAGCTATTCAAAACCTACATAATCTGTGAAGGTCATGATATTATTCTTTGTCGACGAAGAATCCACAACTTGCGTTTGTGGACTTAAAATAGATTTGGAAACTACATCCCTCTGTGGCCCCTCTCCCTATAAATCCAGACCTGCCAATACAGCATTGATCCTTATGTGATTGGTCTAAGGAGATCGGAAAAGCACTTTTTTGCTTATTTCGGTACGTAATTACAAGTAATATACAGCTGTCACACTTTTTAAAATTAACTGACACTTGTCAAGGTAAGACAGCCGACCTCCGTAGCGGAGTGATTATCACAGCGCGCCCCGGGTTCGAATGCCGACCTGGGCATGGGTGTTCTTTGGGTGTTCCCTTCTTCAATTTCATCATATCATTACTCATCATCATTTCCGCGATTAGCCAAAGTAGCAGAAAAGTGACGTAAAATAAATAAACAAAGTAACACAAAGAGTTATGCTATTTTTCAGATCTCTCGATTTTATCTAAAAATTTCATTGTTATAGGCTACGGGTATATTATTCCCCCGGATGGCGATAAAACTGTGCGAGAAAGATGAAATGTCTCTCTCCGTTCACTAAAAGAGTGTAGTCAATGTAAAAAAAAAAAAAAAAATCCCGTGACATGTGAGAAATCGTATTGGCTAATTACGATGCTACCTGTTCAAAGAGACATTTTGCTCGTACAAACATACCACTTAACTTATTTCTGTGCGGGTTTAAAGCGTTGCCACCTCTCCCAGACTACTTTGTGTCAATGTTTTGTGGAATGTGTGGATGTGAATTACCAAATAATTTAGTGGTTTAATTTAATAATTAACGTAGCTAATTTGTACCGTTAGGTTAACTGCAACTGTGACGACTTATAGGATGGAAGGAAAGAGACAAGAACTGCCCCTCGTTCAATAATCTGTAGCAATTGCTTGAAGAGAATCATTGGGAGACAGATTGAGAAGCGCATCCTTGGACTAGCGTCGTCACCAGCGGCTATAGCCCCCTCTCCTGCCCACTCCAATCGCTTGCATGAGAAATTTTCAGAATCACACGCAGATGTAAAGAGATAGAGAGAGGAACAATGAAAGAGAGGAGATAAAGATGAAAATAAATAAATGGATATGATTAGAGTAAATTGGGAAGATAAAAAGGAGAAAGAAAGACTAAAAAAGGAGAAGAGACAATGACAATGACAAGAGAACGGAGAGACAATGAAAAAAAGAAGCAAACGAAGAGAAAGAAAAAGATGAAGAGATGGAATTGGAGAATCATAGTAAGAAGGAAAACAGAAACAAGGAGAAGGAGATATAAACAGAAATGGAGAAAGAAGAAGAAACAAAAGGGAAAGAGACAGACAAAGAAAGAGATAGAAATATGGAAAGAAAAGGAGGAACAGAGTAAGAAGGGAAAAGAGATATAGGAGAAAGAGAGAATAGAATCGAAGGAAGAAAAAGGTTTGAGTTTGAGTTGGTGTTTTTGAAGTCCACTTTATGCACAGTAAGGCTAATCGGGACTGGACCTACAGTTTCAAGTGGGATCCGAAACACTATGTGCCTCCACCGGGTATCGAACCCGGGACCCCTTGATTACAAGGAGGCGACGCTACCACTGCGCCATCGGGAAGAAAGAGGGAGAGGCAATGAAAGAAAGAAATGAACAGAGAGAGAAAGATGAAAAGATGGAAGGAGAGAAACATGGGAAGGAAAACAAGGAGAGGAAATAGAAAGAAATGAAGAGAGAAAGAGAGAGATAATAGAAAGATAAATATGGAGAGAAGAAGGAAGAACAGAGTGAGAAGGAAACAGAGAAACAAGAAAAAGAGAGGGCATAGAGACAAGAAAGATTGAGACACAATGGCATAGAGGGAGAAATGTAAAGAAGTCGTATTCTACAGTTTTCCTGATTAGTAGAGCCCGGAAGTTTGGCAAAATGCCTCTTTTTATCTACTGCATATATTGATAAAATTTTTCCGGATATACGTTTCTTATGTTGTTTCGAATATTTTGGAAGCTTTTTCATTTTGCCTATTTTGCCTATTTGGGACCCCAATGCCTATTTTTAATTATAATGCTTTTTTTTTGCCTTTTTCAATGAAATTAGACATTTTTTAAAAAAAATGTGTATATAAATTATTTTTCTCCCAAAAAACGTTGTTGGCATATATTTTTCTTCCGTTTATTATGTGAATAATTTTCGCCTTATTTAAGTAATATTGAACTCACGCATGTTTCAACATTGCTGAAGGAGAAAAGTGTGAGAAAAAAGTATTTCATGCTGAGTCAGGATATTGCCTTTCGGTTAACATTTCTTGTGCATGATTGACTGCTGAAGTGGACAGGTTGATTTCGAACACAAAGAAAATATTTCTGAAACCTCCCTCTCGAACCCGAAAATTTCAGGAAGTTGCGATTGAGCTTAGTTTACCTCAGCAACCAGTCTTGACGAGATAGGGAACCTGGATATCAGCAGCTATATATTATGCTAACAACCTTCAAAAAATCAGTGAGGTGATCGATGCTCTTCCAGAAAATGAAGCGGCTTCAATTCGTGAAGTGAAAAAACTCCTGTGCTATTCAAGTTTACTTTTGCACATTATGGTGCATTGCCAGAGACAATTACAATTATAGCATCTATGAAAATCTTCGAGGAATCTATGCAGCAGATGATGGAAGTGCCAGGAGAAAAGGGGTGAGCTGTTGCGGAAAAGTGCTAACGGGTAGTGAGTGCAAATGAGGACTTGAAACAATTGAAAACAATTTGTGAAATTCTAAAAGGTGAAAATGCTGTTACCAAAATGAGTCCAGCTACATTAGCTTGTTATATGTATGCTCCAATAACTTCTGTCGAAGTAGAAAGATCATTTTCTATTATGAAAAACATTCTCTCTGACAGACGACTATCAAAGAATGTTTAGAACTTAAAAAGCACCTTGTAGTTATGTGCAATCAAGACGGAGAAAATTGAAATGCTCTTCCCAATTTAGATTTTAACATTTTGCCAGAAATTATAGATAAAAGTAAGCGACTTCTAAATGTGCCTTTTTCGGTTTATTTTGCCTTTTTTTTCATTTTTAGTGCCTATTTACCACATTATAAATGCCTTTTTGCCTGCCTATTTTAACGAAAATAAATGCCTGAACTTCCGGGCTCTACTGATTAGGGTAAACAGATTCAGCCGCTTTCGGGGGTCGCCAATCAGTGGCGTCCCTTTTGAGTAGCACCAAAACCTTTTTTCTGTATGTACAAGTGTCAGTATTTGTATTTAAAAGAGTTGGATTTGTGTAGACAAAAATTAATGTTGAAGTCACTGCTGCATAACCTCATTGTTTTCGGGAGGAAATTGGAGAGCTACGAGTGAGGAGCGTAACACGGTCACGCATATCTCCTATAACGGCTGAGGGTTCGACGTGCTGACCCCACGTCGCCCCATTACCGGTTGAAGATCTCCACACCTAGGTAGAATTGTGGGAGGAAGACTGGCAGTCTGTAGATAGGCCAAAGTCCTTTGAGGGCTGACGAGCCACGGGTTATTATTATTATTTATTATTATGTAGGTAATAAATAAATACCTATAATGAACGTGTTCTTTAACAGTAACACTTAAGGTATTAGAAAATAAGGATATTATCCCCGTTAAAACCATATATATTCAACATGGTCATTTTCTTATTTGATTTAATTTGATGTTTTAAGTCCACTTTATGTACAGTAGGGCTAATCGGGTCTGGACCTACAGTTTAAAGTGGGATCCGAACCACTTGTGTCAACATTTATTTTTAATTTTTTTATTGAGGGATGGTGGGAGGATTAGGGTGGAAGGTTAGGGGGTTGGTAGGTTAGAAATTGGAGGGCGCCAAAAGACCACCCCGCCCGGGTAAAAGTTTTTATTTCTACATTCTCGTGTAGTTTATCAGCAGCTTGACTTTTCACCAGTTGAGTAACAGTAGATGGCAACACTGCTGCATGGTTTCTGCGCGGGGACAGCAACAGCTTAGACCAAGATGGACCAATTTTGTCGCCCTAAATTCGTGCGCTCCTAGATTCAGGCCTACTGAGCCTAAGCCTAAATCTGACCCTGGTGAAGTTGTAGGGTCTTTTTATGAGCTTTATAATTTGGACCAACAAGGTCGATCTGAATAAAGAATGAACCAATTGTCAAGCAGCTGGTGTACACAAATCAAGTGATCATATTGACATCGTGCTTACAGACTTTGTACTTACAGTGAATAGAGATTAGGTATGTTATAAACGGAGCAGTTTCCAAGACGACATTCTCCAGGAATATTTCTGTAACCTTGAGTATTGCTGTCGGCTTGATTCAATAAACTGAACTCTCTCCAGATTATTTTCTGGCAGTGAATTAACGGAAAGCAAAGGATTGGTTTATACGGTTGTTTACGCTCTTCCGTCAGTGCTCCTTCTCTCCGTCTGCAGTGTTGCCGCAACCTGAGGATAAGATTTCCCTTCAGCAGGGACAAAAACCCTTTCGGATTTAATTTTATGTCATGTTCTTTTAAAGTCAAAATCAAGATCGCAAAATTATTATTACAAGAATTTTCACTCTTTGCTACTACATACAATTTATTATTGCTAATTACAGTAAATTTTTCCGTAACAAATTCTGAAACATGCTTAGCTTATTAAGAAAATAATATTATTGTATTTGAAGAATATCCACTTTAAATAAACCATAAATAAATTTCTGAAAATTCTTCCAAGTAATATAATGAAACAGATTATTTGATTTGATTACGTACTTGATGCAAAATGTTTACTAAACCAATGGGAGGTGATTGGACCCGTTAAGTTCTACCCACGCCGATCTCCGTGGCGAAATGGTTAGCGCAACGTGCTAAGACGCCAAGGGTCCCGGGTTCATATCCCGGCCTGGGCAAGGGTGTTATTTGTATTTGTAACTATCAATTTCATAATAACATTACTCATTCTAATCTTCGCCATTAGCCAAAAGTTGCAGAGGAAAGCCAAGTAATATAAACGACATGAATCAATCAATCCTTCCCATATATACTGCCATGGTTTCATCCCATCACGCTTCTTCATCACGTCGTGATTTTCCAAAAGTGGGAGAGAAGCAAGAAGCAGGGTTCGTCCAGGAACCCCTAAATTTTAATGGGTTCTATTGGGTTCCGCTGCGGGACCGGAAACTTTTTTCTCTCGCACAATTTAAATTCGGTCCAAGTTGCGTATTGTTTCACTGAAAAAAGGTTCCTGGACCGTATTTAAATTCATCCGGAAAAAAAGGTTCCTGGACCGTATTTAAATTCATCCGGAAAAAAAGGTTCCTGGACCGTATTTAAATTTTTTTTAAAAAAAAGGTTCCTGGACCGTATTTAAATTCATCCGAAAAAAAAGGTTCCTGGACCGTATTTAAATTCATCCGGGAAAAAAAGGTTCCTGGACCGTATTTAAATTCATCCGGAAAAAAAGGTTCCTGGACCGTATTTAAATTCATCCGGAAAAAAGGTTCCTGGACCGTATTTAAATTCATCCGGAAAAAAAGGTTCCTGGACCGTATTTAAATTCATCCGGAAAAAAAGGTTCCTGGACCGTATTTAAATTCATCCGGAAAAAAAGGTTCCTGGACCGTATTTAAATTCATCCGGAAAAAAAGGTTCCTGGACCGTATTTAAATTCATCCGGAAAAAAAGGTTCCTGGACCGTATTTAAATTCATCCGGAAAAAAAGGTTCCTGGACCGTATTTAAATTCATCCGGAAAAAAAGGTTCCTGGACCGTATTTAAATTCATCCGGAAAAAAGGTTCCTGGACCGTATTTAAATTCATCCGGAAAAAAAGGTTCCTGGACCGTATTTAAATTCATCCGGAAAAAAAGGTTCCTGGACCGTATTTAAATTCATCCGGAAAAAAAGGTTCCTGGACCGTATTTAAATTCATCCGGAAAAAAAGGTTCCTGGACCGTATTTAAATTCATCCGGAAAAAAGGTTCCTGGACCGTATTTAAATTCATCCGGGAAAAAAGGTTCCTGGACCGTATTTAAATTCATCCGGAAAAAAAGGTTCCTGGACCGTATTTAAATTCATCCGGAAAAAAAGGTTCCTGGACCGTATTTAAATTCATCCGGAAAAAAAGGTTCCTGGACCGTATTTAAATTCATCCGGAAAAAATGTTCCTGGACCGTATTTAAATTCATCCTGAAAAAAAGGTTCCTGGACCGTATTTAAATTCATCCGGAAAAAAAGGTTCCTGGACCGTATTTAAATTCATCCGGAAAAAAAGGTTCCTGGACCGTATTTAAATTCATCCGGAAAAAAAGGTTCCTGGACCGAATTGAAATACTTTACAAATAAGAAGGTTCTTTACGGTCCATTTACGCTTGCTGAATTTCTCTCCTGGACCGGAATTGAATTTATTTACAATTCCTGGAACTTTAACAACACTGGCAAGAAGAAACAAATTTCCCCGCACTTAGGAAAATTTCCCTCCATGTGGCAGCACTTTCTGGTTGGTCTGGCTGAGTTGTTGGTAGCAGATGGACTTTGCGCCTGCTGCCTTCTCCTAAAAGAAGATCCCGTCCTACTTCCTGGACGTACCCAACCGAGGCTGTAAGCAAAAACCACACGAAGTGATTTTGTTTATCAACCGAGCCTCTGGCCGCCATCCAAAGTGGATCTTTTTAGAGGCGTCGTTGGCCTTTCCCTAATCCTCCGCTGCATCCCACGTTCTCGTTAGTATTGCGTGGGATAGGCGGAGAACTAGCGAAAAGAATCCTGTTGCTACGGTAAATTCTCCTCTCTCTCCTCCAAATGTATTGGATTCATATCCCTTGAAGCCAGGGAGAGAATAAAAAAAAAGGGGGGAAGGGAACATAGCAGAGGTCTCCCGCACCTGAATGTGAGCTGTAACTTATATACCTTATTTCCCCTTTTACAATAGATAATATGTATAATTTTCACACACAAAGTGCCCAACGCATGAAGTTTCATCACCACTACTCTCTTACACAATTGCCTTCATTATGCTGGTTAACACCTTTGAAGCTTCCACAAAGTATTAAATCCGGGACTTTGCACAAGAAAACTAACCATTTGTCTATTATTATAATTATTATTATTATCTTTGATTATTATCTGGGTATTTCATTTTTTGTTTCCCTTGATAACATCAAGTTGATATATCTTTTCAGTTTCTAACATTAGTTTCCAATTCAATCACGAACAAAAACACCCATGTCTGACCAAACATTCGAACCCGTGGAGCCTCTAATGTTTTAGGTCGCTACGCCGCTGTCACGGAGGTCGACAGTGCCAGTTATACACAGGGTTGTCAAACACAGGACTTCCAGTAATCTACAATTTGATTTTATGTCCTCTGAAAGTTTATATTATACATAATTCAATATACTTATAATACGTATCAGAATATATAAAATATGAGATCACTGTAGTTTGTTAAGCTGGTTGTTACTTCCAGTTGAGTGTGTGTCCTACAGGGTGGTCCATATGTCTTGTTACCCCCATAATTTTACATAACTTGATAATAATACAACTTTATAATAATACAATATAATATAATGAAGTGTAAGGTAGCCATTCATTCCATATGTCGTGTGACACCATCAATTTTACATAATTTTATATTATGATAACAACAATATAACAATTTGTAAGACGTATGGATTCAGCGTCAACCAGGATGTTGTTTACGCATCCAAAAGGTCAGTATGACCACCATTATTTTCATGGCACAAAATGACACGGCGCCATGACCTGTGCGAGATTTTACGAAGCAAATTTTTCGTGATTGTTGTCTGAAAGGCTGCCCTAATAGCGTCCTTTAATTGTTCTGTTGTTTGGTATCGTTGTTGTGATACCTTTTCCTTAATAATGCCCCAGAAGGCATTGTCACAAGACGAGAGATCAGGGCTTCTGGGAGACCAATTTAGAGGCGCCGGATGATGTACCGATCCGCGTCCTATCCACCTATTGGGAAACACTTCACTTAAATATTCCCTGACAGCGATGGCATAGTGGGGCGGTGCTCCATCCTGTTGAAACCAGGAACGTCCCAGGAGATTCATTCTTTGGAGCTGTGGAACAAAAAATGCCCGTAACATGGCGAGATAGGAGTGTTGATTGACTACGCCATAGAAGAAAGAGGGACCTATCAAGTGTTTAGCGGACATAGCGACCCAGAGCATCACATGTGGGGGGTTGTTTTCCACCTCTTCGTAATAATGCGGATTTTCCTTGGACCAGAAATACACATTCCTTGCACGTGCACTTCGATATATTGCGCATTCATCGGAGAAGAAAAGGTCAGTTCGCTGCGGGAGTGTCGGAAATACCTCCAACATTCTTCCACATGCTGCATGTCGTCTACGCATGTCATCATCGTTGACGCTTGCTGGTTTAAAGGATTTCAATCCAAGATCCTTCTTCATGTGTCGTAAAATTGTTGTTTTCGGGATTCCAAGCTCAGCAGGCCGTTTGCGCAGTGACTACTGTGGTAACCGAAGCACAGATGCCTCCACTCCTGCACATGTGTTCTGTCTTTTGGTTGGTGCACCAGGCCTCGGTTTGTCTTTGATACATCCCAACATAAACAGTTTCTTTTCCCAACGCACTATTGTCACTTTTGGTGGTGCATTTTTTTGGAATCGTCTTGTGAAATCTCGTCGCACATCCTCCATGGTCTTGCCGGTATGTGGACGTTCATGGGCCCAAACACTGACAACAAGGCGCTCTTCTACATTGTAGGAGCTTGTGTCAGCCATCTCTGCAAAAGAAACACTGAATTAGAAATAACAAGATATTGATTCGGGGGGTAACAAGACATATGGACCACCCTGTATATTGGCAAGGAAGAAATATGGCAACCCTATTTATGCAACAAAATATGATCATTTTTACTCTGGAAACCAGACTAGAAAATTTCGACCTTCAGAAAGCAACTTAAATGTAGTCGAATTATAAGCGTTGAATTGCATGTTTAGCAAATTTCCTCTATAAGATACGAATTCTTACGTTACTGAGAGCATAACATTCCTGGAACGGTGTATGAAACAAAGAGGTAGGAACTACCAGATGAAAATGACCACTGTTCAGTTCCGGTAAATGAATGCCGACCCTGCAGCTGTTGCAAGGCAAGGTGGCTATCAGGAGCTATTGGAATTGCTAATGGGAACACCCATATACGATTCAAGACCATCAGAATTCCAAGATCTTATATCTTGGATGTATAATTGTGTGCAGGAACTTCGAAATTGACTAAATTGGAAGACCACATTGCGGTCAACTCATGGTTTTGTAGATTGCAGGCCGGAGACAGTAATGTGGTTGTGGCTGAAAATGTTGGGTGTCCAATTTCCAAATCAGCTGCAGGAAACCACAGGCTACACAAAGTTTAAATTAACTTGCACTGGACTGAGCTTTTATCTTGAAAATATCTTCAGTTCAATGGAACTATACATTGCATGGCACAGAAAAAAGTTGCTGTACTTGTTTCATTCCATGCTTATTCACCATCTCAAGAATCAGCGTGAAAGGATTAGATGTAGACTTGCTAAACCTCCTGGAATTAAACTTTTGTTATCTCCCGGAATGATGTTATTTAGTGTTATTATATTTTTTATTATATTTTTTGGTAAGCATTTGCCGAGCGAGAAATTTGTTATTGTAAACCAAATAATTAATCTTCACAATATTATTTTGAAGACTAGTGAAAAATGAGCCGTTGTTTAAGTAAGCGGGAGGAGGAAGACATAGAAAGTTTGAAATAGAACATTGTTGCGTCGAAGCGTCTACACAAGAGCTGCAAGAAACAAATGCATTGTTACGTCAAACTCTCGAGACTTCTATATTTTCTTCCCCCAATTTTGTTTCATTATATAGATTTAGTTCGTAATGTGTTATACTGGGATTAAGTGCGTTTCAGTGTTCGTGTTGTCACGATCAGTTCGGAGTCACGAGAAAACAAAAGAAAAGAGTGTCTGTGTATATTGATTTTGTTTTGTTTACTTAACAAATTGTGGTTGCTAGGTTGCTTTGATCAAGTTGATTCAATTTAGTATTCACAGTAGCAAAATCACAAACAGATAACAGCTGATATTCGCGACAATAGTGTTCCAAAATATTTTACTCTGATCTGAAGAGTTTTAAAGTAATGTGTACTGCCCACCTTTATAATTCCAGACCCTTTCGAAAAAATATCCTGCGTACGCTGTAGGGTGCGTATTTTGCTGGACCCCCGAGCCAAATAAATCCGCCACTGTGTCATTTCTTGATTGAAATGTTTTTTAAAACACCATTTTTCCATCTGCGTTGGTGGAAAAAAGGAATCTAACTACTAGCAAACATTTATAATTTTTAATAAAGGTATTCTGGGAAGCAAGTCACGTGATTACTGCAGATATTGTCGACATAGGATGCAATAACACTATCATTGAAAACGAACAGCAAACCTATTAAATTTTCCTTCAAATGTCTAGTCTGAATTTCATGGTCATTGTGAGGTTGTTGGCAACAATGTCTATTTTCAACTGTTTTTTTTTTATCTTCACCGCTGAAAATATATTATCTGATTATTCCACGACGTTTGAACTATCAGATTTGACACGCTCTTAGACAGCTTTGTTAAATTGTTTTCTTTCTGGACTTTGAAGTTCAAAGAGCTACAAATATAACTAGGAAAGTAAAAAAGAAAACGTTCAGAGGTGCGGCGAGGAATTATTTTGGTCCACCATGTGTTATAGTCACACTGAGAGGGGCCAAGTTGTCATCTGTGACGTAAATAGGTCCTGTAGACAAACTGTCACTGGGTGCTTTAGCTGTCGAGAAGAATTTCCAGTTCTAATTATGGATCTGCACTTGAGAGCGAAATGACACACACGTACGCGCACTCATACACATATACATGCACGCACACACACAAACGTACATATAGGCTATACCTATATTGCTAACGAGAAAATTAGAAGGCATTTACATTAATACACAATATATTTATTTAAGGTAATCTATTCTATGAACATTAACAAATTTTGCCACAAAGGGGTTGATATACAAGATTTACAGTAGAAAAATACAAACTTCGATGACATTATCGTAGGAAAATTACTATAACTTAGACACAAGTATAAAAGTAAGAATGAAAGTAAAGCCGAAGTAAAATAAATATATATTAACCGTCCATCTTTGAATTTCTGTTTATCAGTTTCTATTACACAAGCAAATTATAAGTTTACAAATGTGTTAACTACAACTCCAGACATATTTTTCTCGTTTAACACACAATTAAATAGTAAGTGTTCTAATAGTGAAGCAGTAACATTAGATCCTATATCTAAACAACTATAATTAACAAAATTGCCCATACGTAAAGCATTATTCACATAGGAACATATACTGCTTAAAGCTTTGGTTACCATATTTCAGCTGTCGATTAACACTTAATAAAGACACAAATAAATTGCCCTGATATTTCTTATGATGCTTTTATATCAGCGAGTGAAGAACAGCAGATTATTTTGAGGTATGTATATTTATGCTGCAGCTGAGGCTATCAGGACACACAGATGGTCTGAGATAATAAAATAATGAATGTAATTTAGACACTTATCCTGCATCAACGCTGCGGTTGTTTGAGTTAAACCTCCTTGCACGAATATGTATTTAATTTCTGCAACATATCTTTGCATGCACTGTTTGCAAGAACGCCATATGATTTATACTCTTACACGAAAGAGAGGGATTTTAAAAACTCTTTCATCCAAATTAAGAACTAAGATTTATGGTTTTCAGTATCCACCCAATTGTAAATTGTATATACGTATATTTTCAAGCGCGTTGAAATGTTCTGTCTAATTTTGCGATCTTGTTTATTAATTACATAATGAATGTAAAAATCTGATTGTGATATCAGTGTTATGCGAATAACGCCTTGCTGCATAAATATTAATGGTTTAGAAACATGCAAGGTCTTATGTTCTTTGCCGTTAATTATCCATTCACACCCTAACGTCCCCTCAAATTTCCTTAACACCCAATAAATTTTTTTCATAAGGACCCAAGTTATGACTATTATGCCTCTTAAATATACCCTTACAAACCCCTAAATACAAGCTTACACGGAAAATTCTGGACAAACCCCTGTTTCTGCCGAGCACAAATATGAAGCATTTTCACCTCCTTGTTTGTTCACCCACTCACTCGTATGAAGGCACCAATTTACTACTTAAATTCTCTAAGCACCTAACATAAAGTTCGCCGCTCAGGAAAGATACAAGATAAAATATTACAAAATAATAAAAATGCAAAATATTGAGGTCCGCCATTTTAAACAAATACTGAACAATCTAAGCTAGAGCAGGTACAAATTCTATAACTATTATCCTGCCCTGAACTTAATACTCATGACGATTCTATATACTCAAAAAAGCGACACCTATTACGTAAGGACTGACATATGTAGAGACTAAAACATGTTAAAACATTACATACAGATCTATTGCCACTTGTAACCACAGGATATTGTATCCCCTTGTAGGCAACATGATGTAACCCGTTCTTTTAATTAATACGGAATCTACAAAAGCGATGACAAGTTCGTTTTCAACGAATCAGAATCCTCTTTTTCCAAATATCTCCGGTTTGATTAAACTGACGACAACGGTGGTGATTAAACGATAACGTTTTGCAAATGACCACATTACTGTTACAAATTCGAGAGAGATGGTTCAGAAATGCTTTAGAATAATGCTTCGAGTTCTAAATTAACTTGGGGGGTTCCCCCCTGCTGGAACCCTCCGTGGTAGGAACTGGATGGCCTTCTGTCGCCATGGCCAAACTGTTTTCCTTCCAGCCTTCACCTTCCCGGACTTCTTGATGGCGACGTACCAGCCCATGTGGGCATATTTGCGTGACAAGTAAATGTTGTAGTCGCCCAGCAGCCCTTCCACGAACACAGTGCCTTCCTCGGTGTCGTCCTCCTGTAAAAAAATATGGTTACGTAAAAAAATGCGTTTTAGGTACACTATTATGATAAGATTGGATCTAAAGTTTTAAAATGGGATCTGTACTACACCAGGCTTGGGCAACCCGCCCTATATTCGTGGAAGATCGCTCTCGTAAGATGGAGAGATATCGTTGAGATGAACCTAAAAGAAATCGGTTGGTAAACCCTCGGGTTTAGGAAGGCTAGAGAGTTAGTTATGCACGTGTGGAGTACAGAGCGAGGCAGGAGGCTTCGTCGGTCGCGTTCGTGCAGTAGGAATCTCCTTGTCTGATTCGTTGAGTGTAAGGGGCGACCTTCTGGTAAGACACCCAAAAGTCAACCTCACTAACTGCAACGTTGCAGGCCAACGAGGCACTGGCGCCTGGACTTACGGCCAAAATAATCCTTCGTGGAGTCCTGTTGTGCTGTGTTTGTACTTCTCTGTCCTGAGTGCCTCTTTACAGCCTCGGCTTTTAAGATTTACAGCAAGGAGATTTTAGTTCTCGGAGAAAGTATACTTTTAGTTCTTATTAAGTAATGAATGAATGGTTAGTTTTAAAAGAAGATTTTTTAAAATTTTAAAACAGACGATCCTATTCTCAATTTTTGTTTTGATTAGGGGGCTTATCCCTGTACTGTGTGACGGGCAAAAATAGTCTGTGTTCTGATATGTCCATAATATTAAAATCAATCAATCTACTGATTCGTGAGTAACAGCGCAGTGTGGCATTGTAATCATGACAGAAGAAACCGGAGGTTGTCCTGTGAAAAGGAGGGCAGCTTCCCCAATTCCTGCTCTGCCTCTTTTAATGGCTTTGAGGTGAAGTGTGCAGGCGGGAAGCTCACTGGCCTTTACTACATTGTACCCCCACTCGAAAACGAACTCTTACTTACAAAATATGTTTAACTAAATATCAACAAAAAGTCTACCATGCCCAACTATTCAATTGATATTAATTTGTAAACAAAATTAAATGCTCGTTAAAGACTTACGTAACTATTACGAATATCTATTACAACAGTGAAAACAAACCACACGAAAATTCGCGTGAAAGTTCTGGAAGGAATTCTAAGCAGATGAAAAATTTTGCAGAATTTGGAATATAATAGCGGTTTTCCGAAAAGTTCGCAAACTACTTTCCTGGCGTCGATCAATGGTCCAGCGCGATCTTAATGATAAACCTTCAGTGAATCTAGCGGGCGTCATTTACAACAAAATGTCATCGACATCCCGAAAAAGAATGTCGGTATTCCGCCCCTGAGACAGATGGGTTAACATTTGACATCAACTTCACATAGCTTTAAGATGCGGCGGATATCCGTAAAATTTTCTCACAAATTCCAAGCTTTCATGTTAAACTAATTTATTTTCAATACCCAAAGACTAAAATTAATATTTGAATTTAATAAACGTATAATAAGAATAATCATTGAAATAGTAGGAATTCTCACCTCTCCATATAACCTTCCTTTCCTGTTCATTGCCAGGTAGAGATTGGTTTCCACTCCTCGTATCCTCACTTCCGATACCGCAACAGAGCTTAACTCCATCACAGCTGAAAGGAAATGAAACGGAAATATGTTACAGACTAGCCAGATATTCTGACGCCATACGTAAAGTTGGCTCATTGGCCCACCACATTTTCAAGATATATTTATTACGAGCATTTGTTCTTTAATGACTTTGATAATTGTCTCGTAGACTGAAGTGAAAATAGCACTGGTTCATAAATTCTCATACAAAACCATTTATTGTGAAGATTACATTCTTAGTTTCAGTTTGAGATTTGTCTGTACGACATAATGTAGACGAACAGTTTGGAATATCTTACTCATTAAGCGAAAGTTTATTCTTTTTACATCTTCGTTTAAAGTACAGTGTGTTCCTCATAATAAACAAACACTTTTGTAGTCTGTGAATTACTAAATGTTGTTCTATTTTAGATGTAATTCCAATTCCAATTTCCTTACTGCTATAAAAATATTATTGTTATTGCAACAAAGAAAATAGAAACATGCAAGCATTACTTTGAAAACAAACTAAATATATTTTTAGACATGAACTAGATAGTTATAATAATATGTCACCTTTTTGGTATTTTTGAATATGCTTCATAGTAAAGCGATTTGGATTTAGGCGAGATTTTAAATACGCCTTACGTTCTTATTGATTGAAGCCGAACAAGATTTTAGGACACTAAGTCTCGTTCTTGATATCATCTCGGATTATAAGATAAGGGCAAGTAAGTTTGGTATCGAGAAGCCTTAACGAACTCGATGATTTCAACAGACGCTGGCTTTGGCGAGCAACTTTTATTTGGCAAGAAAACAAACCCGAACGATCCAAATTTTAGTTACTGCAGAACCTGCTGCGAATTTCACTGATACAAAAGCGAAATCTCGACTGGAAACGTTATGTCAAGTATATGTGGGAAACCACTCCATCATTAAATTTAATGGTTGTTCCTAATGAGTCTCTTTCACACGAAAGAATCGCTAAATGCTCGAGCTATCCTTCTCGGCCGAAACAGTTGTAGAACATCGTCGACGCAATGACAAAGGGTCATTCAAGTCAGCTTCGTCACAAACCCAAAGATTTGCAGGTACGACGATAATATTTTTTTGTAGCCCCTAATACCTAGAAAATTAACGAGAAATTCACGAGAAGAACTTTACATGGGCAAAAACAATATTGCCCTTTTGTTTTTTACGGTATACTTTATGCATGTTGTAAATGTTGATTGTTTCAGGAAAACTCGCTGTACAGTTTCGCTTTTCTCGAAATTTAGTTGCCGATCTTCGTGGCGAAGTGGTTAGCAGAGCGCGCTATGACGACAGGGGTTGCCGATTCGAATCCCGGTCTGGGCATGGATGTTGTTTGTGAGTGTCCCTACATCAATTTCTTCACATCACAACTCATCCTAATCTTGGAAATTAGCCAAAAGTGGCAGAAAAGCGAAGAAAAATAAAACAAGAAATATCAATCAAACAATCAAAATCTCGTTAGATTTGGTTTGATGAAAATATTTTCAGTTGAGCCCTGCTTTGGTGATCATTATCTTTCTTGCTCTTTCTTTGTAACCCCTTTTAAACCGTTTGTCATTTTTTCGGCCTTTTAAAAGTCATCTTATGCATTTTTCTACATTTTGGTGAAAGAAGGGGTATTTTACATGCAAATGTAACCCTTTGAAGGAGAGAGATTCCCGACTCTTCTCATTGCCTTCAGCACAGTTCAGAACGACTGTGTTTGAAGAAACAAATAAATTCTGTGCAGTATTGTTGATACAAGCTGTTGTGTAACAATTCATCTCAAATAATGTGATTTCCCACTCTATCAGTAAATACATTGTCGCCAGACGGATATTGTTAAAAAAACAAGGGGTACAAAGTTTTGTGCTCTGTATCGGAGATTTTGTCAGGGAAGCAATTTACACTTAAAAGTGACTTAACAGCAAGTGATATTGTTCATTTCAAGTACGCTCCTCTTCTGTCGGTGGAACTCGAGAGAAGTTTTTCCATGTAGTGCAAGGCTCTCTTTTCCGAAAACCGACAATCATTCACTTTTGAAAATTTGCATATGGTTTTCGTTGTGTACTGCAACTCGGTACCTTAAGTGTAAAAGATGACAAAAAGTGAACTTTCTTACTTGTACTACCATACGCAATGAACATGTGATACATATTGTAACGTTAATTTGTAATTTGAATTTCTCTTGGTAGTTTATAAATTTGTTTTACAAATCTTTCAGAAGTTTTAGGTCATTTTTCTAAATGTATAGGGCATTTTCTTCCATGTATTAAGTCATAAGTACATTTTTTAAAGGTCATTTTTTGGCAATTTTAAGGTCATCAAAATCATAGCCCTACTTATGGAACTCCATCTTTATTTCGTGTTCTGTTTCTTTTCTTCCTCTTCCTCTTCGTGAGTTGTAGAGTGACATTTTGTGAGGCTACCCAAATGTCAACCTACCATCCACGAAGTACATCCTGGACTGCATTTTGCAATCTAACGAGGCTATGGCGTCTGGACTCACGGCCAGTGTAATTCTCCCGAGTGGCACGTATTGTGTAGTCCATATATATGGTTTTGATTATCCTTTCATACATTTCATCTCATCATTATTCATTCTCATCTTCGCGATTAGCCAAAAGTGACAGAAAAGCAAAGTATCACATGATTCATTTGTTTTTGCTTTCCAACTTTCTTCATGTAAGGTTGCACAAGTTTCCTGAACTTTAGGATAGACCCACTGCTGATCCACATATATTTGCAAGTTTGAGTTAGTGCCTGTATACCTCAAGAAGAAGAATATTTGGAATCTATGTGCAGTCAGTCACGTATGAGCAACCACGGTCTTTCCACCCATCTGCGTGCGGACTGAGGACATTGTCGAACTTAATTCTCTATTTGTAAACTTGCTTGCGGGTAAGCATGAATAGAGACATTCAATATTCATTTGCCGTAGAATGTCTGTAAGTTTTAGGCTTCCAGAGGGTAAGAAACCACCGCTCTTCCCTGGTGCAGTTGTATGCACGATGCGCCATCTTTAAAATCACTCTTGATCAGTGTTGCAGACTTGATCTCGTTTCGTACGGTACCCAGGCGCGTGCCCAGGATTTTCGTAAGGGGGGGGGGGTTATGAATGCAACACATTTTCCAGTTCACAGGTCACATTTCTTGTAATAAATTAGATAATTAATATACTTGGATTTTACCCCAATGAACGCAATCAATGTATTTGCTATGGATGCTTCATGTTTTTATTGCATCATATAAAAGCACCTGCTTGAATATTTCTAAATTATTAATATTTTATATTTAATTGCTCAAATATAATTTTTAAACAAAAAATATGTACACTCAACATTGTAACAACATTAAAGAGATTAAGACTACTTGATGTCTTAAAGACAGTAATAAATAAGGTACTACCACAGTTCAACAATTTAAATTCTGAAATTTAGGCATCGAGGTATCTGTGCGAGTTCTGACAATATGTCGTCACAAGTAACTTTTATATCCCGGTGAATGTTCAGAGCAGCTAACCCATTTAATCTTTCTTCGCAAATGGTATTTCTAAGATAGGTCTTCAACCGCCTCAAAGTTGAGAATGATTTCTCATTTGATGTTGTTGTTGCTGGGATTGTACATAATATGCGCAAACGTGTGTTTACCCAGGGAAATATTACTTCACTGCACATATCAATTACTTCGAGCATTTACTGGACGTCTTTGCATTGCTGCAAGATGACGATACCACAGTTTCATTTCAGTGTGAGCGTCGTCGCCTCGTAATCAAGATGTCCCGGGTTCAATACCCGGTGGAGGCTCATAGTGGTTCGGATCTTACTTTAAACTTTAGGCCCAGTCCCGATTAGCCTTACTGTGCATAAAGTGGATTTAAAACATCAATTCAATCAACATTGTACTTGTTGAGGAGATGATTTTGCTAAATATTGTGTACATTTTTGGCATTGTATTATTATATTATTGGTCAAAACATTTGTTTAACAGTCGACAAACAAATACGAACCCCTTCAGTAATTAACATTTTCTGCAACAGTGTCATTAATGTGTCATATTCATTTTCATATTAGGTCTATGGAGAGAAATTTTGTATAATGTTAACGTTATGGAACTGCGAAACCAACTGTTGAAGGGACCACTATCCCCCTTCCCCTCCGAAGCCCAGTACCGCACCACAGGATCTGTCACTGAGCCCGAGAAAATCTTGCCAGACAGTGCTCGAAATGGAAATTCGTAGCCGAAAAGGGAGGGGATATTTGATCGATTTTGGAAATACGAGGGGGTACATCCTTGTATGGATCAACATGGAGACAATACAGTATGTGGAGGATGCTCAATATCCAAATTATTCTAATTGGGGGTATGCTTTGTGAAACTTTCTTAACTGGAGGCAGCATCCCCTACTTCGACCACTGATGCCAGAAAAGATGCTTTCAAAAAAATGAATTTATTACTGCACATACATATTACTTATTGTATTTGTTGCGTTTGTACAAGAGAAATATTCAGAAGATTTGTAAGGAATATTTACAGTTCATAGGATGCCTACCTAGTCTACCCCGTGTCGTAATACAAATTTTATCCCTTTCCTACAAAATAATAAAACTGTCCATGGCAACCGTGATTTTATAATGTGGTTGCATACATATACACTGTATAGTAGCACCAAGCTTTCTGGGACCTCGGAAAATACGTGAACCACAGGCTTCCCCGTGGCTTTAACTAGCGACACTAGTGCCACTGCTCCGACGCCAGGGTTTCAAATGCCTTGGTGGATCTATAAGATAGATAATATCATTTTTCGAGGGTTCGTGAACAAAACAAAAAGTAAATGATTTTAAAGTCCATTTTATATTCAGATACGTTAATCGGGACTGGACTTAAAGTTTAAATCGGGATACGTACCACTGTGCAATGCACCTTCACAGGGGATCAAACCCAGGACCTCTTTGATTACACCACCATCGGTGAGGCCCCTTAAATCATTGAGGAAACTCGTTCATATTCATGTTCTCTCGCCCTGCGAAAGTTTATTGGTGATATAGGGTAACATCCTACACACGTCTTCCAGACATACACACGCGGGCACCCCCCTCCCCTGCACACACGATTGTATACTTACAGCACATGCTATGTCCTCCCAGAAAAACAATTCTAAATCCGCCTATGGATATATCTGCTATCAAATAATGAACGTCACTTACCTCGACAGTTCCTTGACATAATTTTGCAACAAGGTTTCCAATATCTTCTGTTATGCCTTCTTGTTGAATATCAAGAGTCTGAAAGTTCGCACGTTTCACTCTCGCAATTCGGATGGAATTCCTCTGAACTTAAATCGACCTTTTCTGACGTTCTATTTGTGGAAGGTGAAGCTTCAACTTCCATTTTTTGTTTCTTTTGGAAATAATCTAATAATGTATTTCTCCTCTTTTTTTCTATCCATCTTTAGTTCCACGTCAACAATCTATTACACACGCAGAAACGTAACACACAACACGACCACTTCGACTTGCTACCTTGCAAACTGCAACTCGCTACAACCCCAGTGAACACCAGGACTTGGGACAAAGATACCGGGCGGTCGAATGTCTGAAACATGCATCCAGCTTGGTCCAGCTCAAATTACGTCACCAGTGTTGACAGCAACCAGTAGTGTCAGCAGTGTTGGCAACTGCTAAATTATTTACGCACAAATTCAAGTGAGATCTTTCACAAATGTTACAAGAAAATTCAATAAACTGAAGGCTGGAAATTGGTTGAGAAAAAAATATCTAATTTGTAAAGAGCACAAGAGTAAAACGTATAATATTTTGGCATATTAATTGTCTTTATTTTGTTAATGAAACTGACTGGGCCAGTTGCGCTATATAACGCATCCCTCCCTTCCTCCCGGCATGCTATTGTACAAAACATCGCTTGCCTCCTTCGTAAAACCATGCCTCGCTACTGCCTGTAACAATTATTATTATTATTATAATTATTGATATTTTGAAATAAATATGCATCCAGGTGCGATATAAGATTTTGACCTACTTTGCCTACTAATTGTAGTGATTCAAATCTCACAGAACTTTGCTCTGCTGGCATAAATGGTATAACAAGGGGGAAAAAAGGAAAGGAAAGTTAGCAGCACTGTCGTAACAGGAAAGGGAGGGTCATTCTCCTAAGAGGGTCATCGTGAGTGAAAGAAAGGGGAGGAGGGATTCCTTCAGTTCGCATTCCAAGGGTTACGGCTCTTTTCTTGACCATACTGAGAAGGAAATTCTCCTTCCTTTTCAGTGACTAAGGAATGAATGAATGCCTGTGCATTGCTGTAACTCAACTCCAATATTATCAAAAGTAATTGAAGAAGCAATACATTTCTCATTGGCAAATGTAAACATTTTACAATATTGCCAATTTGGTACTCAAACATATTTATGAAATAAAATTTATTTTTGCTTTGATTTTTTTTAAAATGACGAAACCAATGGGGGGGTTTTAACCCCCACCAACCCCCCCCCCCCTGGGCACGCCACTGACGGTACCCCTAGTAAATTTGAGCTGTTTACAGTCTGTCCAGTAATTCTTGTCGGACTAGTAAGGTTTACTTTTGAATCTCTCTCTTATAAAACAAATCAATCAATCTTGCTCTTCGTTTCTATGCTTCCCTCTTATCGCTTGCTTTCTCTATATCATCTTTAATGACATTCAATATTCATTTGCCGTAGAATGTCTGTAAGTTTTAGGCTTCCAGAGGGTAAGAAACCACCGCTCTTCCCTGGTGCAGTTGTATGCACGATGCGCCATCTTTAAAATCACTCTTGATCAGTGTTGCAGACTTGATCTCGTTTCGTACGGTACCCCTAGTAAATTTGAGCTGTTTACAGTCTGTCCAGTAATTCTTGTCGGACTAGTAAGGTTTACTTTTGAATCTCTCTCTTATAAAACAAATCAATCAATCTTGCTCTTCGTTTCTATGCTTCCCTCTTATCGCTTGCTTTCTCTATATCATCTTTAATGACATTCAATATTCATTTGCCGTAGAATGTCTGTAAGTTTTAGGCTTCCAGAGGGTAAGAAACCACCGCTCTTCCCTGGTGCAGTTGTATGCACGATGCGCCATCTTTAAAATCACTCTTGATCAGTGTTGCAGACTTGATCTCGTTTCGTACGGTACCCCTAGTAAATTTGAGCTGTTTACAGTCTGTCCAGTAATTCTTGTCGGACTAGTAAGGTTTACTTTTGAATCTCTCTCTTATAAAACAAATCAATCAATCTTGCTCTTCGTTTCTATGCTTCCCTCTTATCGCTTGCTTTCTCTATATCATCTTTAATGACATTCAATATTCATTTGCCGTAGAATGTCTGTAAGTTTTAGGCTTCCAGAGGGTAAGAAACCACCGCTCTTCCCTGGTGCAGTTGTATGCACGATGCGCCATCTTTAAAATCACTCTTGATCAGTGTTGCAGACTTGATCTCGTTTCGTACGGTACCCCTAGTAAATTTGAGCTGTTTACAGTCTGTCCAGTAATTCTTGTCGGACTAGTAAGGTTTACTTTTGAATCTCTCTCTTATAAAACAAATTCAATCAATCTTGCTCTTCGTTTCTATGCTTCCCTCTTATCGCTTGCTTTCTCTATATCATCTTTAATGACCCTCAAAATTACTCAGTGGGCAACAGCTCACCATCGCCACCCATACCTGACTTGATAATAATTCATCCACAAGATTCTGTATACAGGTTCGCTAGAAATATGATGTTTTGTTTGAGTTCAAGAACTGACCCTTATTATAACTTAAACCTTTTCGTGACGAAAAAATTGCACACGACACTTCCAGCATTTGGCATGTACATGCTTCAAACAACTATATAGTTACGCAATGTACACTCAGCAGGTGCATTGTATCATTATGAAACAAGCAAAGAATTGTAAACCTAACATTAAAAATGAGTCTTGAGAAGATATGCCAAGAAGAAGACTGTTGGGAATTACACGTTTGAAAAAAAAAATGCTTGTTAATGAGGTTTGTTTCCGGCCGGTCTGACATTTTTTCCACCGACGGACAGAAATCTTTCA